>NC_064619.1:217921720-218226379 GCF_023898315.1 Schistocerca nitens
GGTCGCAGGTTCGAATCCTACCTCGGGCATGGCTGTGTGTGATGTCCTTAGGTTAGTTATGGTTTAAGTAGTTCTAAGTTCTAGGGGACTGATGACCTCAGATGTCCCATAGTGGTCAGAGCCATTTGAACCATTTTTTTGAATCATCCTTCATACTGCTAAAAACTGAATGAATATGAACAGTGTCGTCGGAACATTATCAAACATGGCGCGAGAAAATAAATATATACAAGTAAATCGAACAGTTTTTAGAAGGCCGTACATATTGCCTTTTTACTTCATCCTCTCCGTAACGTTTTATTTTTTTCTTCCACGTAGCGAATATAATATCAGCAACTAGTTCACTCTTTCAAAAGAACTCTCTCTTCCACTATTATACCAATTTTCATTGAATTTTTTTTTTTATCATTCACGTCCTTATCTAAGCACAGTGCAGGAGTTTTTGTTGTCCAGGTGTTGTAAAATCTAAACAATTTTTTGTTTTCAGATACCGGTACTTATGGGAGGACAGTCACAGGAAAAACATAAAATCCTCATTCAGCCTTAGAAAAGTGTCACGAAAACAATGTAGACAATAAATGTTAAGAAGACACAAAACCCGTTACCATAACAACAGTGAGAGCTGTGAGGATATTAATTAAATAAAATATAATTTAAATAGAAAAGCGTTGTCAAACGAGTGGAACACTCTAATAAAATTTCGAAAATTACTACGAGACATTCCGCACAGAAACTGTATAGCCCATGTTGATTTCCACAGGAAAGGTTTTCTTCTTTAAGAAAGCACATTAATTTAGCAACAGAAGACTGTTCCGCAAAATATTCGCAACAGTTAAGACTCGATTGTCTTAGAGTAGTAATCCATCACACAGTTCGAACTTTTTGGATGCGCTCATTTAAGTCTGAATTTCTGTTCGATAGCACTAGGCGTATAGTCTACCCGCTGCAGCACTTTGCTTTCGAGTATAAAGGGTAAATGATAAGGAAACACACGACTGTAACGCAATGATGATTAGGATGATGTGTTGCCGCATTTTGCTATTTCTTGTGGCTTCAAATTAATTTTTAAACCATGATATAACATTTGGATTCTTTGAAATATGGGCAGTTATCTATTCAGGCGCTCATGGAGATCTGATAAAAAGGCGAGTCTTAACAGAGTTGTCGGTAAAGTTCTTAATAGCTTTAAGAGCGGTAGAAGAGTAGAGATGGAGACAACGGACCTCAGTGCATGAGGAGATGTAGGCAATGGGCAGCTGTTACCTCCAAAAAATTCTTCTGTTCGCATTGCGACTGTCATCTGATGGAAGATTATGTAGTGTTACTGGAAATGCCAATCGACCAGACTTACCTGAAAACAAGAGGAACATAATATTAGTTTCGAATTCCACACAGGCAGAAGAATGGCAGTACACATAAAAGAGAGATTAATGAATTTGTTGACGAAGGACTCTATACATCACAAATGATAAAAAAAAAAAAAAAAGATTTTCTACAAGCACGGTTTCCATACCGTTTTATTTGTTCGCTTTTAGGTGAAAGTACCCAACAAATACGTTATTAAGATAATTAGTGTATGCTCTTTCTTACAAGATACTGTTGAAGAACAACAAACTCAAACAATGTACGAGTGCGTGCTGAAAAGTAATGCCTCCGAAATTTTCTGCGAAAACTCTTAAAGACAAACGTTTTTAACATTCTATATCGTTATTCTTCATGTCTACATATAAATTTCTGAACATAGTCATCTTTGCGACGAATATTATTTCTCCCATCGAGAGAAGAGTTTGTTGATGTCACTGTTGAGTGTTGGACTTTGTTGACGGATCCACAGCCTCGCCTCTGCTTGCACTGCTTCATCAATATTAAAATCTTGTCCTCGAAGGTGTTCTCTAAGTTTCGGAAACAGATGAAAATCGGATGGGGCCAAGTCGGAACTGTATGATAAGTGGCAGTTAACCCAAGGCCTCGGATTGTTTGCAGATGTAGTGTTCGTGTGTGATCTGGGATTGACATGCTGAAACAGAAGAGGCTCCATGTGTGGGCTAACTCTTAGAATTTGAAACTCTATTACAACACGTAGTTTCTGACGCATCGGCATAGTTACTTTACACGCCGCCATGTTAAATGTTACTATTCGGAGCAATCTAGCGGCAGAAGGCTGCAAAAATAGGTAGATTCGAAGAATAAATATGTAGAATGTTAATAATGTTTGTCTGATTTAAAAAGCTTTAGGAGTTTTCACATAAAATATTCGGAGGCATTACTTTTCAGCACGCCCCCGTAATTCAGTAATATTGGCATACTGGGTGTATTAGAACAGATAACTTTAAACTGTAACCTATATTGTAATTGTCAGTCAGTTATATCGCTTTGCACCACCACTATTAATTTTTTCCTCTGTTCCTATTTTAAAAATATTTCACCATAAGCGTCAATAAATTAAAGCGCTTTTGATCTCAATAGAACAAATTCGGAATAGACAAAAAAAAAAAAGATAGAGAGATGTACATTCCAAGCGTATTTCAACCAACGATAAGAGAACCTACAGTGTACGTTGGAACTCCTTATGTGTTTTGTGCAATCAACTACAATAAAAATGGAAAAATAAACTTATTTTTATTTTAGACGTAATCTTAATCACAACAGATGACTGCAACTGTAACAACTATCACAGCTATACTGGCCTTCTTCAGAATTCATACGTCATAGGCAGTATGTGGCGAACAATTCGTCCACGACATGCTTTGTTGTCATTATAATCACGTTCAGTGATTCAGTTGGACTAGACCGAAGTGTATAATACGTCAATCACTATTTCCGTGCCAGAGTGTTTTTCAAAAAAATTATTTATGGCGGATTTTTGCTATATATGTACATGCTTCAATACAAACCCAGTTTAGGAATAAAATTCCGATATAACACAAGCACACACGCAGGAGCAAGTACGTCACGGGACGACTTTGGAAATAGGAACTATCATCATTACCCTCACCTATCTTTCTGGAAGCATTCGCAGATAACGTCTTTTTCTCTGCACAGTTTTACAAAGAAAAATGGTTCAAATGGCTCTGAGCACTATGGGACTCAACTGCTGAGGTCATTAGTCCCCTAGAACTTAGAACTAGTTAAACCTAACTAACCTAAGGACATCACAAACATCCATACCCGAGGCAGGATTCGAACCTGCGACAGTAGCGGTCTCGCGGTTCCAGACTGCAGCGCCTTTAACCGCACGGCCACTTCGGCCGGCGCACAGTTTTACAGGTACCTATTTCTAGTGCAGTTTATTGTCTCGCGAAATCCTTTCAATTGCAGAGAAGCGTAACAGGAATGTGAATCACGTAGGGTGAGCAGCAGCACTCTCAGTTCGTAGGCGACGCTGTTATACACGCTGGCGATGTTGGATGGTTCAAAATGGCTCTGACTACTATGGGACGTAACATCTGAGGTCATCCGTCCCCTACAACTTAGAACTACTTAAACCTAACTAACCTAACGACATCACACACATCCATGCCCTAGGCAGGATTCGAACATGCGACCCTAGCGGTCGCGCGGTTCCAGACTGAAGCGCCTAGAACCGCTCGGTCACAACGGCCGGCCAATGTTGGATGACCACGAAGAAATGCAGAACGACTGGGGCAGAACTTCCACTTTCTCTGCTGCGTGGCAGCTGTCTTGAAACGTGACTGTATGGAAGATAATGTCCGCCGGCAGAGTTGAGCGGCCAGAGAGTGTGATCGCCATGCGGAGGCTCCGGGTTCAGTTCGTGATGCTGCCACGGGTATCTTCCTGCTGGGAGGAGTGGAACGGGATGCATTCAGCCTCGTGATACAATTTGAATGAGAAGTAGCTGCATAAGGCTGCAAAACCGGCAACGGCTGGGAGAGCGGTGTGTTGACCACATTCACTTACAACCGAATGATGCCATACGGCAGGGCAGAGGATGACACGGCGGTCGGTCGGCATCGCGTGGTTCTCGTGGCCTGATCACGGTGTTTGGTTTAGTTTTCTTAACGCTGGGTAATACCCACAACAAAGAGAGAGAATCCCATGGTAGCACGTAGTGGCTAAGTTCTGGAGCTTGTCACAACATCTGATTTGCTGGATGTTTTATAATGAAGAGATAGAAATCAGTAACTGCGATTGCCTACGTAATCGATGTCTAGTATCGAGCGAGATGGAACAGTGGCAAGACAATGGACTCGCATTCGAGAAGATAACAGCTCAATTCCTGAAGCCAAGCACAAGCTCTTTGTGTAATGACTTTGCTGTCGACGCTACGTTAAGCCTTTATTACATTATCCCTGTTTTTCGTTGGGCACTTGAAGTAATGTTGGGGTAACCTCGCTGTCAATGGCATGCTATTGTTTTTTTTCTTGGGGGGGGGGGGGGGAGGGGCGTACGTGGTTCTCGCCACGAATATAGATCTAGCGTCTGCTACGTCATGTTGGAAGGCCGGGATAAGGAGTATACAGTTTCCCGGAAGTCCACGATTCTGGTGACGTACGTCACGTAGATAGGTGGAACCAGTTTGCGGCTTGCCGCAGGCCAAACGAGCGAGTGGAGGGCATCGGTCGAGGGCCACACAGGCGAGGTATGCAGATGAGGGGTCGCTGACCCGGAAGGCCGTCCCACGACCGCGAGGACCCGCCACCTGGCGTCTGTCGCCGAGATATCACTCGCACGGCGCGGGGCTTCCGGAGGTATACCGGATTACCATAGCAGGGTGAATGTTGCAGAACGCTACACAATACCACCGCGGATTTCAATTCTGACAATGCGTTCCTCCGCGGCGGTCTGTACCTGTACTCAGCAAGCTACAGTGTTTGACGGAGGTACTTCGAATATCATTACCCTCCTCCACCCCCCCCCCCTCCCTCCCTCATTTCATTTCCATTCGTGAAACATCTGTTAGCAGGCCCCCGTAAGAGCTGAAATTTCTCTCATGTTCATTTCGTGAAGTGGATGCAGAAGTAGCAAATATGGTGCTTGACTATTCTTGGAAAGTACGCTTTCCGAATTTTCATAGCAATTCTCCCCTTGATACTAAACGCCTCTCCCGTAGCGGCTATCATTGGAGATGGAGAAGTGCCTGCAGGTACTGAACGCCGCATTTATTCGTGTCTTCTCCAGTTCCTCCCTTAATCCTAGGTGATGAGGACCCCATACTGACGAGCAGTACTCTAGAATCTGTCGAATGATGGTACTGTTGGCTACCGCCTTCGTGGACCAAATACATCTGGAATGTAGATCCTATGACTAGATGTCAGTATTTGTGAAGTTGGTTTAAGCGTAAGCAATCTGCGATAAACAAAATGGAAAAAAGCACTCCGTCTTCAGGCCACAAGTGGCCCATCGGGACCATACGACCGCCGTGTCATCCTCAGTTGAGTATGCGGATAGGAGGGGCGTGTGGTCAGCACACAGCTCTCCCGGTCGTTATGATGGTTTTCTTTGACCGGAGTCGCTACTATTCGGTCGAGTAGCTCCTCAATTGGCATCACGAGGCTGAGTGCACCCCGAAAAATGGCAGCAGGGCATGGCGGCCTGGATGGTCCCCCATCCAAGTGCCAGTTACGCCCGACAGCGCTCTACTTCGGTGCTCTCACGGGAACCGGTGTATTCACTGCGGCAAGGCCGTTGCCTAAATAAAAGGGAAACTTTTTTACTTTACTATCCCACTTATATGATTACTTAAATTGAAACGAAAGTGGTAAATACGTATTACTGTTTGATTACACTATTGGTGATCAGTCACTCAGAACTGCCAGAACCGTAAAATATGTATGAGTATGCTTGACTATCGATTTAAGGGGCTCCGGAACGCCCTATACTAGCAATGTTAAAATAACGCTTATAAATTACATCTTTCCTCACAAAGTATTTGAGGTAGGAAGTTGAACTTTTTACAGATTATTTATTGGAATATGGGCTACAACTTAACACAGGGATTTTACAAAATTTTAGTTCAGTTATTAAAGATGATATTTTTTCAATTGTAATGAAAATTCACAACATTTTTTTGCAATTATTTATATATTCAAAAATATACAGTTTTTTGGAAAAAGGCTGTGTTAAATTATGCAGAAGGTACTGTGTAACATTTACTGAAAGTTTGAAACAAATATGTTTGGAAGATCCTTAGAAAACATGTAATTAGTATGAGAAAATAAAAGTTTTGGGAATCGAGCGACAAAGATTGGATTAACTTTTTAGTGCATTCCAGGTCCATAGGATGGATTATCTTCATTCTCTGCAAACTCCTCCTCCAGCTTCCTCTTGTTCCTCCTCCTGTTTACTCTTGCTTGTATTTCTAGACTCTTTACAGCCCTGTCTACAGCCCGAAGGCGTTCCTTGTCTAAAGCAAGCATCGCTCGTACCATGTTAGAACCTATCTTCATTCCCATATTTCTAAATACCTTTGGCTTTCCAACATTTCTCCTTTTCTTAAAAGCCTTCAGAGGATTTCTAATAACTTTACTTTTACTCATTATTATACTTCAACAAAACAGAGACCCAAGAAACAGATTAATTACGAATATTTTCGAGATAACGACAGAGTAAATAAACATGAAACAATCGACAATCACACCAGCGATATATATTGAACCATCACAGGTTAGCCACAACACATACTTTATCTCACATCACTAAAATGTACCTGATGAACACGGACGTTAATAATAACACCATTTGACAGCAGTTTAACAGCGCCACAGTGGGTCACGCCCATTTAAACACACTTCAAAAAAAATTTAAAAGTAGTTGTATTCTTCGGAATTGAATAAATTATATATCTATTAAAAGGTAATAGTCTGCAGATTCAGAAAACGCAAAAAAGTAAAAATTGAACTTGTCATGATTTTGAGCCTTTCCGGAGCCCCTTAAGGTAGAACGACCACAAAAACTGTTTCTAGGAATATCAGCAACCACAGTAAAATCCACTGAAAGAAACCTAGAGAAATGTACTCTGTCTATAAATGAATTAGCGAAGAGAATTCTTGTCTGACCGATTCTGCTTGATAGCTCGTTAAGCGGGGCACGTAACATTTACGATTTATGGAGGAGATTGAAGTAATCTAAAGATGAGAAGTAGGTGTCTCTAAGGCATTGTCAGTTTGGTAATGGAATCGGGGAGGGTTGCGGCGGTAAAAACTGTAGAAGAATAATAGACTTGACTACAGTAAGCAGGTTCAAATGGATGAAAGTTACCGTAGTGCTGCAGAGATGAAGAGAACTGCACATGATAGACAATAGTGAAGAAGTACAGCCGGCCGCGTTGGTCTAGCGGTTCTGGCGCTGCAGTCCGGAACCGCGGGACTGCTACGGTCGCAGGTTCGAATCCTGCCTCGGGCATGGGTGTGTGTGATGTCCTTAGGTTAGTTAGGTTTAAGTAGTTCTAAGTTCTAGGGCCCTGATGACCTGAGATGTTGAGTCCCGTAGTGCTCAGAGCCATTTGAACCATTTGAAGAAGTACATCAAACCAGTTTTAAGACTGAAGATCATAATAACAAAACAGTGTCCACAATGACGAAAATAAGAATGGTTCAAATGGCTCTGAGTATTATGCGACTTAACATTTGAGGTCATCAGGGCCCTAGAACTTAGAACTACTTAAACCTAAGTCACCTAAGGACATCACATACATCCATGCCCGAGGCAGGATTCGATCCTGCGACCTGCGACCGCTCGGCCATACCGGCCGGCACAAAAATAAGAGTTAGCACTTGAAGGCGGCAAACAAAGTTCTGCGCTTGGCTGCCCAATTTACGGAGAATAAAGGCGTCAAACAGTCGTTGTAGCAGTCGTTGTAGCAGTCGGTTCGTCCGCTGAGGCTGTAGGATGGGTTTTGTCGTAGGATTACGCCGTTGGTGACCGAACAGCATACAGCGGCTGCACGATGTTACCGGCTTTCTCCAGCTCTCCCCTCCCGCCCCTCTCGCCGTTCCGTTCGTCACCGCCCCGTCCCCTTCCACCGACAGCTCCCACCCCCTCCCCTCCCAACCCCTCCTGCGCCAGCTCCCTAATTAGTGCGGGTTTCCGCCGCGCAGCAATTAACGCTAAACAGGCGAAGACTTATCGGCCTTCCTGTGCTCATCACAACAGGTGTGCGACCCGGTCCTCGTGCGGAAACAGACATGGGAGCTTCCCAGTAACGAGCCGGAGGTATCATTTCGTTATTGTATCTGCCTGACGAATACATTTCGCCGACGCTCAAGGCCGTCTCGCCAAAGCGTACTACAAATGCAGCACTGAAATGCTGGAACTCGTGGGTTTGCGTGGCCATAGCTGCCACTAATTAAGAAAATTAGAGGGCTGTGAAGGTTGTAATACTCGTGTTCAAAGACTTTCTAATTACAAATTAGGAAGCAGCCAAAGCTCAGTTTGCAAAATGTTGACTACGGAACTAAATGCAAACAGTTCTCTGTTTATGTGACATCCTATTTACACTACACAGTTCTCATTCGAGTTAGTGTCTTAATCATGCTTTAAAAATGGCAATGTCTGCGAATCATAGTGGGAGTAAACAGCAGACTCCATCACTCCCCATTGCATTCATAACCGTTAACGGGGGAAGGATGTGAGATACATACCTTTTAAAATGGCCTCTTAAAGCTGAACATTATACCACTGTCATCAAATGACAGTTACATTTTAGTATGATACACGGCAAAATTTAATGAAACTCCAACGACACTCCCGTACATTTCTAAATTTCAGCCACAAATACGACAAAGGGAAGCTCTGAAAATGATATATAGGCTATAATGTGAGACGTGTACATCTGGAAAATATTAAGCAGAATTATTGTACGAGGGCAGTTCAATAAGTAATGCAACACATTTTTTTTCTCGGCCAATTTTGGTTGAAAAAACCGGAAATTTCTTGTGGAATATTTTCAAACATTCCCGCTTCGTCTCGTATAGTTTCATTGACTTCCGGCAGGTGGCAGCGCTGTACGGAGCTGTTAAAATGGCGTCTGTAATGGATGTGCGTTGCAAACAATGGGCAGTGATCGAGTTTCTTTTGGCGGAAAACCAGGGCATCTCAGATATTCATAGGCGCTTGCAGAATGTCTACGGTGATCTGGCAGTGGACAAAAGCACGGTGAGTCGTTGGGCAAAGCGTGTGTCATCATCGCCGCAAGGTCAAGCAAGACTGTCTGATCTCCCGCGTGCGGGCCGGCCGTGCACAGCTGTGACTCCTGCAATGGCGGAGCGTGCGAACACACTCGTTCGAGATGATCGACGGATCACCATCAAACAACTCAGTGCTCAACTTGACATCTCTGTTGGTAGTGCTGTCACAATTGTTCACCAGTTGGGATATTCAAAGGTTTGTTCCCGCTGGGTCCCTCGTTGTCTAACCGAACACCATAAAGAGCAAAGGAGAACCATCTGTGCGGAATTGCTTACTCGTCATGTGGCTGAGGGTGACAATTTCTTGTCAAAGATTGTTACAGGCGATGAAACATGGGTTCATCACTTCGAACCTGAAACAAAACGGCAATCAATGGAGTGGCGCCACACCCACTCCCCTACCAAGAAAAAGTTTAAAGCCATACCCTCAGCCGGTAAAGTCATGGTTACAGTCTTCTGGGACGCTGAAGGGGTTATTCTGTTCGATGTCCTTCCCCATGGTCAAACGATCAACTCTGAAGTGTATTGTGCTACTCTTCAGAAATTGAAGAAACGACTTCAGCGTGTTCGTAGGCACAAAAATCAGAACGAACTTCTCCTTCTTCATGACAACGCAAGACCTCACACAAGTCTTCGCACCCGAGAGGAGCTCACAAAACTTCAGTGGACTGTTCTTCCTCATGCACCCTACAGGCCCCATCTCGCACCGTCGGATTTCCATTTGTTTGGCCCAATGAAGGACGCAATCCGTGGGAGGCACTACGCGGATGATGAAGAAGTTATTGATGCAGTACGACGTTGGCTCCGACATCGACCAGTGGAATGGTACCGTGCAGGCATACAGGCCCTCATTTCAAGGTGGCGTAAGGCCGTAGCATTGAATGGAGATTACGTTGAAAAATAGTGTTGTGTAGCTAAAAGATTGGGGAATAACCTGGTGTATTTCAATGCTGAATAAAACAACCCCTGTTTCAGAAAAAAAATGTGTTGCATTACGAACTGCCCTCGTATTTGTTTGGATGGTAGCATACCCCACAGGCGTTCTGAATCATCGAAGGCAGAGAAAGGAAAAAGAAAGAAAGGAATGAACACAAATGGCAGAGTTGAATACTGCCGCAGCTGCTTTTTTTTAAACATCGGTGGTGTGTCTCTTCTTACTGTATGAGGTCATTTCTGCAAATAAATTTAGGTCTATTTTTTGAGAGACATAAGCGCTTTTTATCTTTTATTTTGAACTTTTCTCAATGGCGAGTTTGTGAGTCGTTTCTTCACATCTGCGCCAATATCGAGTTGTTTTTTTGGTTATCCTGCACAGTCTAGACGTCGTTTAAGTGTCATTTGGGTGCACAATTCGCTATATACACTTCACTTCTTTAAGCGTGTTTACTGTAGGTGTTTACGTTTGTGAGTTAGTAATAATGCGGACAGTAGACATACACAGTAAAACCAAGTCTAATATAACAGACATAGAAAAAAATTAATGTACATCGCGAAATGGGAGAAGTTCAAGCTCATACTGAGATATACCGACAGTCTTTCTTACCGCGAGGCAGTTGTGAATCGAACAGGACAAGGAAAAAGAAGAAAAAAAAAAAAAGCACACAAAGTACCCTCCGCCATACTCAGTAAGGCCTGTGTCACACGCTATGGTTTCCGGCATTGGGCAAATCGTCAGCTTTCGATAGCCCGCGGCGTTAAATGGGCTACCAAGGCAAATGGTCTAGGGCTGTTGATAAAATATCAATATATCAATATGGCAATATCGAATGCAGATATTTTTATTTGACATATTTTTTTCATTAAATACTTGAAATTCTTCTTTTGAAATTGTAGTAGAAAATAATTTTATTTTCACTGGTTGAAGGAGTCTTACTACTTTTTGAGTTTTCATCACTTCCAGTCTTTCTTTTTGTCTGTGTGAAGCTTGTATAGGTAGCACAAGAAGTAGTCCGAATGCACTGGGGAGTGGCGGTGTAAATGGAATATCAAGATTTCCTATGTGAAGAAATAGCGCGCCAGCTGCTTTCAAAAACAATTTTAAGGCAAATAGTGCGCTATTTCTTCACATCGGCATTCTTCAAAAACAGTTGCTGAAAATGAACAAAACTCTAAATCACAAGATTAATCTTTGCGTAGCACGGAGGCGTGCGAGGAGAAACGATGACGTAGTCGGCACCCGGTGCTACTAACAGAAACTGCAGCTCTTAAACTTCACCACGCAGTTCTGACACTACAACTGCTAGGTAGCTGGCGTTTGCAGAAATGAAAAAAACAGGGAAGTCGACATGTAGTGCTCCGGACAAATCCAGTATGTGACGAAACCGAACGATGGACCCATCGGACACCTTTTATAGTGCCAGTTACCATTGTTAGCCAAGCGGGAACATTCATCGTTTTCCTTTCAATTCTAGCTTTTAAGAGGGATAAGCAAGATGGCAGTGATGGCTAGAGGACAAATGTACGGATGTAGAGGCTTATCTCACTAGGGGTAAGATAGATATTGTCTACAGGCAAATTAAAGAGACCTTTGGAGAAAAGAGAACCACTTGTATGAATATCAAGAGCTCAGATGAAAACCCAGTTGTAAGTAAAGAAGAGAAAGCAGAAAGGTGGAAGGAGTATACAGAGGGTCTGTACAAGGGTGATGTACTTGAGGACAATATTATGGAAATGGAAGGGGATGTAGATGAAGATGAAATGGGAGATACGATACTGCGTAAAGAGTTTGATAGAGCACTGAAAGACCTAAGCCGAAACAAGGCCCCGGGAGTAGACAACATTCCATTAGAACTACTGACGGCCTTGGCAGAGCCAGTCCTGACAAAACTCCACCATCTGGTGAGCAAGATGTATTAGACAGGCGAAATACCCTCAGACGTCTAGAAGAATATAATAATTCCAATCCCAAAGAAAGCACGTGTTGACAGATGTGAAAATTACCGAACTATCAGTTTAATAAGTCACAGCTGCTAAATACTAACGCGAATTTTTTACAGACGAATGGAAAAACTGGTAGAAGCCGACCTCGGGGAAGATCAGTTTGGATTCCGTAGAAATGTTGGAACACGTGAGGCAATACTGACCTTATGACTTGTCTTAGAAGAAAGATTAAAGAAAGGCAAACCTAGGTTTCTAGCTTTTGTAGACTTAGAGAAAGCTTTTGACAACGTTGACTGGAATACTCTTTTTGAAATTCTGAAGGTGGCAGGGGTAAAATACAGGGAGCGAAAGGCTATTTACAATTTGTACAGAAACCAGATGGCAGTTATAAGAGTCGAGGGGCATGAAAGGGAAGCAGTGGTTGGGAAAGGAGTGAGACAGGGTTGTAGCCTCTCCCCGATGTTATTCAATCTGTATATTGAGCAAGCAGTAAAGGAAACTAAAGAAAAATTCGGAGTAGGTATTAAAATCCATGGAGAAGAAATAAAAACTTTGAGGTTCGCCGATGACATTGTAATTCTGTCAGAGACAGCAAAGGACTTGGAAGAGCAGTTGAACGGAATGGACAGTGTCTTGAAAGGAGGATATAAGATGAACATCAACAAAAGCATAACGAGGATAATGGAATGTAGTCGAATTAAATCGGGTGATGCCCGCATCTCGTGGTCGTGCGGTAGCGTTCTCGCTTCCCACGCCCGGGTTCCCGGGTTCGATTCCCGGCGGGGTCAGGGATTTTCTCTGCCTCGTGATGGCTGGGTGTTGTGTGCTGTCCTTAGGTTAGTTAGGTTTAAGTAGTTCTAAGTTCTAGGGGACTGATGACCATAGCTGTTAAGTCCCATAGTGCTCAGAGCCATTTGAACCATTTGAACCAAATCGGGTGATGCTGCGGGAATTAGATTAGGAAATGAGATGCTTAAAGTAGTAAAGGAGTTTTCTATTTGGGGAGCAAAATAACTGATGATGGTCGAAGTAGAGAGGATATAAAATGTAGACTGGCAATGGCAAGGAAAGCGTTTCTGACGAAGAGAAATTTGTTATCATCGAGTATAGATTTAAGTGTGAGGAAGTCGTTTCTGAAAGTATTTGTATGGAGTGTGGCCATGTATGGAAGTGAAACGTGGACGCTAAATAGTTTGGACAAGAAGAGAATAGAAGCTTTCGAAATGTGGTGCTACAGAAGAATGCTGAAGATTAGATGGGTAGATCACATAACTAATGAGGAGGTATTGAATAGAATTAGGGAGAAGAGAAATTTGTGGCTCACCTTGACTAGAAGAAGGGATCGGTTGGTAGGACGTGTTCTGAGGCATCAAGGGATCACCAATTTAATATTGTAGGGCAGCATGGAGGGTAAAAATCGTAGAGGGAGACCAAGAGATAAATACAGTAGGCAGATTGAGAAGGATGTAGGTTGCAGTAGGTACTCGGAGATGAAGAAGCTTGCGCAGGGTAGAGTAGCATGGAGAGCTGCATCAAACCAGTCTCTGGGCTGAAGACCACAACAGCAGCAAGATGGTAGGTGGTTGATTTACGTAATACCTAATAATAAATCAATACTTAAATATACAGCTCTAAAACCGGCATCATATTTACAGTGTGCATCAGATATTTTTGTAGGCCAGTACGTCGATACGTCTTCTGTCGATATATCGGCAGTATTTCGATATAGCGTTGTCCAACAAACGATATTTTCTAAATATCGATAGGTCGTATTCCCGATTTATTTAAAAATATTAACAGTCCTATGCGGGACACAGCAACTGCCATCCGGCGACCGTATGTCTGCAAGCAGGGTCAATGTGAGGGAGCGGGTGGGTGGGATTCGCGGGGTATGGCAAAGGCCGGACGGCAAGCAGCTGTCGAGCGCATCACTGCACTACTAATTGCGTTCTTTATTACGCATATACCGCGACTTTGTGGGAAAATGGATGTTGAAGTCGACGTGGATGAGTTAATTACTTTGGTACAGCCAAGGCCTGCGCTATGAGAAAAGGATACAGAAATATAAAAAGATCACAATTCCACATCTAATGCCGCGCGGGATTAGCCGAGCGGTCAGGGGCGCTGCAGTCATAAACTGAGCGGCTGGTCCCGGCGAAGGTTCGAGTCCTCCTTCGGGCATGGGTGTGTGTGTTTGTTCAAAAAATGGTTGGTTGGTTCAAATGGCTCTGAGCACTATGGGACTTAACATCTATGGTCATCAGTCCCCTAGAACTTAGAACTACTTAAACCTAACTAACCTAAGGACATCACACAACACCCAGCCATCACGAGGCAGAGAAAATCCCTGACCCCGCCGGGAATCGAACCCGGGAACCCAGGCGTGGGAAGCGAGAACGCTACCGCACGACCACGAGATGCGGGCTCAAAAATGGTTCAAATGGCTCTGAGCACTATGGGACTTAACTTCTGAGGTCATTAGTCCCCTAGAACTTAGAACTACTTAAACCTATCTAAGGACATCATACACAACCACGCCCGAGACAGGATTCGAACCTGCGACCGTAGCGGTCGCGCTGTTCCAGACTGAAGCGCCTAGAACCGCTCGGCCACGCCGGCCGGCGTGTGTTTGTCCTTAGGATAATTTAGGTCAAGTAGTGTGTAAGCGTAGGGACTGCTGACCTTAGCAGTTAAGTCCCACAAGATTTCACACACATTTGAACAACTACATCGAATGCCGAACGTTAAGAGCGTACAATTTGAGGCTCTAGGCACCGGAAAAAAAAACAGTCACATATTCATTAAAATTATATACACATTTGCTTCAGTCCATCATACAAACCTGTGCCATATCTTCGTCGTTGAGGTCCAATAAATGTTTCTGAAAGCAATTTTTCTTCTATTTTCGGAAATTGTGATATATATATTTATATTTATATTTGTCATAAATCTTGCATGCTTCTTAAACCGACAATGCAGCTCGTTGAAGCTTGTAACACATACGATAGAAATAAAAAAATGTCTTTGTTTCACCTTAGGTCTTCAAACGGGAGTTGTAAAACGTATAACGTTTCTCATTTTCGATTAATTGGATGAACCCAGTCGAATTTTTGACGCTGTTGTTATTGACATCGTCGACAAAGAAGGCACTAAGTAAGTAATTGCGTATTATCCATCTACGACTGACGCAGCGACCAAGTGGCTGTGGAGAGCGGCAGTCCACAGTTGTTCCTCAGCGGATGTCGTCCACCACCGACTCGCGATAGCGTGCGATACTAACGCCTTTACAACACATCCCCTTAACTCATAAACGGAGATAGAAGTCAGAATCTTTTCCGACTTCCAGCTCCATTTCCTAAGCTGCAGTGTAATGAAAGTATTATTTAAAACGAACCGAGCAGTAAGTTACAAGCTATTACATATAAATCAGTAGTGTACCTATCACATTTAAATAAATGTAATTTTTAGTGAGTACGTCTTTCAAAATATTGCGAGGTGAAAAAGGGCGGGTGCGAGGTGAAAAAGGGGCGGGAAATAAAAAATAGAAGTCTTTTATTTTTAAGGAAGGTAATGTACACTCCTGGAAATGGAAAAAAGAACACATTGACACCGGTGTGTCAGACCCACCATACTTGCTCCGGACACTGCGAGAGGGCTGTACAAGCAATGATCACACGCACGGCACAGCGGACACACCAGGAAGCGCGGTGTTGGCCGTCGAATGGCGCTAGCTGCGCAGCATTTGTGCACCGCCGCCGTCAGTGTCAGCCAGTTTGCCGTGGCATACGGAGCTCCATCGCAGTCTTTAACACTGGTAGCATGCCGCGACAGCGTGGACGTGAACCGTATGTGCAGTTGACGGACTTTGAGCGAGGGCGTATAGTGGGCATGCGGGAGGCCGGGTGGACGTACCGCCGAATTGCTCAACACGTGGGGCGTGAGGTCTCCACAGTACATCGATGTTGTCGCCAGTGGTCGGCGGAAGGTGCACGTGCCCGTCGACCTGGGACCGGACCGCAGCGACGCACCGATGCACGCCAAGACCGTAGGATCCTACGCAGTGCCGTAGGGGACCACACCGCCACTTCCCAGCAAATTAGGGACACTGTTGCTCCTGGGGTATCGGCGAAGACCATTCGCAACCGTCTCCATGAAGCTGGGCTACGGTCCCGCACGCCGTTAGGCCGTCTTCCGCTCACGCTCCAACATCGTGCAGCCCGCCTCCAGTGGTGTCGCGACAGGCGTGAATGGAGGGACGAATGGAGACGTGTCGTCTTCAGCGATGAGAGTCGCTTCTGCCTTGGTGCCAATGATGGTCGTATGCGTGTTTGGCGCCGTGCAGGTGAGCGCCACAATCAGGACTGCATACGACCGAGGCACACAGGGCCAACACCCGGCATCATGGTGTGGGGAGCGATCTCCTACACTGGCCGTACACCACTGGTGATCGTCGAGGGGACACTGAATAGTGCACGGTACATCCAAACCGTCATCGAACCCATCGTTCTACCATTCCTAGACCGGCAAGGGAACTTGCTGTTCCAACAGGACAATGCACGTCCGCATGTATCCCGTGCCACCCAACGTGCTCTAGAAGGTGTAAGTCAACTACCCTGGCCAGCAAGATCTCCGGATCTGTCCCCCATTGAGCATGTTTGGGACTGGATGAAGCGTCGTCTCACGCGGCCTGCACGTCCAGCACGAACGCTGGTCCAACTGAGGCGCCAGGTGGAAATGGCATGGCAAGCCGTTCCACAGGACTACATCCAGCATCTCTACGATCGTCTCCATGGGAGAATAGCAGCCTGCATTGCTGCGAAAGGTGGATATACACTGTACTAGTGCCGACATTGTGCATGCTCTGTTGCCTGTGTTTATGTGCCTGTGGTTCTGTCAGTGTGATCATGTGATGTATCTGACCCCAGGAATGTGTCAATAAAGTTTCCCCTTCCTGGGACAATGAATTCACGGTGTTCTTATTTCAATTTCCAGGAGTGTATTTATTAAAAAACGTAATTCTGGAAACAGATTTGGCATACTCTGTTACATAAAAGTTATCCTAGAGCAGTGAGATCAGACAAGCCAAGGTCTAGCTATAGTTCTAGCCCATAACAGAAACGGGTGAAAAGTCAAGAGCAGTCACGACGCAAAGCAGGTTGCTGTACGGCGGAAATTGTAGCGTTTGAAAAAGTCCTAAGGTGACTTATGGCGTATCGATGTAGACTCTGTACGCAAGACTGATATGATATTACGTGGCCGGCTAGCAATAAGTGATGCCTTCTAGGCTCACACGCACCGGGACCACTGAAAGAAGTAGCAGGGAACAATGAAGGGGTTAAAACAGAAAGAAAGGACAATTGGGGTTTCACGTGAGAAGATGGCGGCGGTATAATAGTCTAATTTAAATTACTTGGCATCTGACGTTTAAGGTCCGAAGTTCCGACGTTGTCGGGACAAGTACTGTCTGCAGCCAACCGCAACAGCACCCTGCTCTTCGCGGCGATAGAGAATTGCATACTTACCAAAAATTGCATAAAAATCAGATTCACAAGCGATACGGATGTCTATAGTGTCTCTAAATATGTGAAAAACCTATTTTTAACTTTTATTAAGGTTGAAGCTATGTTTTGTCTTAAAGTAGGCGTTATTTTCCCTTCCAGAAAAGAAAATGGTGCGAACAATGCTTTCCGCAGCACAAGTGGCAACAGCCAAAAATACTCCCACTGGTGTATTGCTGGTGGGAGCAGTCCGCCCGGACCGCTGTCAAATGTCAGGGACTTTAAATAGGAGTATGGAAACAAAGCACTACCTGGGATTGGGAAAGCATGGGGAAGAAAAGCAACGGGAAGTATCTCGGGATTTACCCCCATTGATTTTGGAAAACCGCGGAAAACTAAATGTGGATGGCTAGGAGTAAATTTTAATCGCCTTGCTGCCGAATACGAGTCCAGTTTATTAGCAATGCGCATAGATGTTTGAAAGGAGGGGAGTAGTTTATTCCTTTCTGAAATATGAGCGTATAGAGGTTGATGTTGTCTTCAGTCAGAAGACTGGGCTGGTACGGCTCTATCCGGTGCAACCCCTTCATCTGGCAGTAACTACTGCAAAACCTACTTTCTTACGAATCTGCTTACTGTATTTTCTCTTGGTCTCCCTGTAAACTCCCCTCTCCCCCCTCTCCGCCCCACGTACACACACTTCCCTCCAGCACGAAACTGACAATTCCTTAATGCCTCAGAATGTGTCCTATCAACTGGTCCTCTCATTTAGTCAAGGTGGGGCATGAATTTCTCCTCCCTCCAATTCGATTCAGTACCTCTTCATCAGTTACGTGATCTACCCATTTAATCGTCAGCATTCGTCTATGGATTTCATATTTATTGTGAAATTCTCGAGCATTCATGTCAGTGTATATCTGCGAAACTAATAAACTGCAGTTTTATAATAACTTTAAAAAAAATATTTGCGTCTCCGTTCTGAGAAGCTTTAATTACGCCATTTTCTGATTATTTTCGCATCAATCCGACTATTTTCTCGATCAATCTGATTTCTTGTTCCGTTTCAGATTTTCCGTTTTCAGTGGAAACGTAATATTGTTAGCGAAAGAACAAAATATGTACTGTGAATAACTCGTTGAATACACTGAATTTAATTATAAGGAAACGTTAAGTCAGCTCTTAGAAGCAAAGTGGTGGCATTTACTGAATACACTGAAGAACCAAAGAAACTAATACGAGTATACCTGCCTAATATCGAATAGGGCATTTGCGAACACGCAGAAATGCCGCAACACGACGTGGCATGGACTCTACTAATACCTGAAGTAGTGTTGGAGGGAATTGTCATCATGAATCCTGCATGGCTGTCCATAAATCCATACGACTGCGAGTGGGTGAGATCCCATATGAACAGGACCTGCAAGGCTGGGGAGTTTGATGGCCAGCGGGAGTTTTTAAATCCAGAAGAGTATTCCTGGAGCCACTCTGTACCAATTCCGGACGTGTGGGGAGTTGCACTGTCCTGCTGGAATTGCCCAAGTCCGTCGGAATGCACAATGGACATGAATGAATGCAGGTGATCGGACAGGATGCTTACGTACGGTCACCTGCCACAGTCTGCCCTGCAAGGGGCCAATGACGCCAAACGCTCATTTCCATTACCTGTCAGAGTCGTATCTACACGTATCAGGCGTCCCATATCACTCCAACTGCGCGCGCCACAATTACAGCTTGAACAGTGCCCTGCTAACACGCAGGGTCCATGGATTCATGAGCTTGTCTCCATTCCCGTACACGTCCATCCGCGCGATACAATTTGAATCAGGACTAGTCCGACCAGGCAACATGTTTACAGTCATCAACAGTCCAATGTCGGTGTTGACTGGCCCAGTCGAGGCGTAAAGCTTTGTGTCGCGCAGTCATCGAGTGTACAAAAATGAGCCTTCGGCTCCGAAAGCGCATATCGATGATGCTTCGTTGAATGGTTCGCACGCTGACACTTGTTGATGGCCCATCATTGAAATCTGCACCAATTTACGGAAGGGTTGCACTTTGTCACGTTGAAAGATTCTCTTCAGCAGTCGTTGGTGCCGCTCTTGCAATATCTTATTCCCGTCGCAGCGAAGTCAGAGATTTTACGTTTTACCGGATTTCTGATATTCACAGTACACTCGTCAAATGGTTGTACGGGAAAATCCCAACTTCATCGCTACCTCGGAGATGATGTGTCCGAACGCTCGTGCGCCGACTATAGCACAACGTTCAAACTCAAATCTTGATGGTTCAAATGGCTCTGAGCACTATGGGACTCAACATCTTAGGTCATAAGTCCCCTAGAACTTAGAACTACTTAAACCTAACTAACCTAAGGACATCACACACACCCATGCCCGAGGCAGGATTCGAACCTGCGACCGTAGCAGTCCTGCGGTTCCGGACTGCAGCGCCAGAACCGCTAGACCACCGCGGCCGGCTCAAATCTTGATAACCTGCCATTGTAGCAGGAGTAATCAATCTAACAACTACGCCAGAGACTTGTTGTCTTACGTAGTCGTTGCCGACCGCAGCGCCGTGTTCTTCCTGTTGAGATATCTCTGCATTTGAATACTCATGCCTAAAAAAAATGGTTCAAATGGCTCTGAGCACTATGGGACTTAACAGCGGAGGTCATCAGTCCCCGAGAACTTAGAACTACTTAAGCCTAACTAACCTAAGGACATCACACATCCATGCCCGAGGCAGGATTCGAACCTACGACCGTAGCGGTCGCGCGGTTCCAAACTGAAGCGCCTAGAACCGCTCGGCCACTCCGGCCGGCACTCATGCCTATATAAGTTTCTTTGGCTCGTCGGTGTATATTGGTAATATGGAAATATGTACAATGAAATATGCGTACCATCTTGCATCAAAGTAATTTATCAAAAGCAGTGCATGATGGATACCTACGAAACATTTATGACACAATATGTTTCGTGTAGTTCATGTGACTGTAGCTGCGGGGGCGTCTGCGCGCACCCAATAAGTGCGGACACTCACAGTACTGAGCCAGCTGTCTGCGGAATGTGTAGCTAGCACGGATGACGTTAGACCTACGTGCCCTTGCCTGACGGATGCGAATGCAGTCCTGCCGGATGCCAGCTGATGTGAGAACGAGGCACAGCTGACTCGCTAGGTTGCGTCAAGCGACAGCGCGCGTACACACACATGTATACAGCTGACATGCAGCTCTGGACAGGCCTAAGCAAGCGACTGCGGCCGGCAACTCAACACCGCTCTGTCGGAACACGTCTCTCAGGCAGTGGGGGTGGAAGCGGTTGGTGCAATGGAGCAGCTGTGCTCCCATTCTGCAAGCCAACGGGGCTCAGCTGCACCCAGTTAAGCTACCTGCGATACAACGTGTAGTTCTAGTCCCTGCACCTTAGTGCTCAATCCACTGAACAACATGCCTCAGCAAATGGCAGACGCTACAAAAGGGGCGACTTACACTACTGGCCACTAAAATTGCTACACGACGAAGATGACGTGCTACAGACGCGAAATTTAACCGACAGGAAGATGTTGTGATATTCACATGATTTGCTTATCAGAGCATTCACACAAGGTTGGCGCCGGTGGCGACACCTACAACGTGCTGACTTGAGGAAAGTTTCCAACCGATTTCTCATACACAAACAGCAGTTGACCGGCGTTGCCTGGTGAAACGTTGTTGTACTTCCTCGTGTAAAAAGGAGAAATGCGTACCATCACGTTTCCGACTTTGATAAAGATCGGATTGTAGCCTATCGCGATTGCGGTTTATCGTATCGCGTGATTGCTGCTCTCGTTGGTCGAGATCCAATGACTGTTAGCAGAATATGGAATCGGTGGGTTCAGGAGGGTAATACAGAACGCCGTGCTGGATCCCAACGGCCTCGTATCACTAGCAGTCGAGATGACAGGCATCTTATCCGCATGGCTGTTACTGTTCGTGCAGCCACGTCTCGATCTCTGAGTCAACAGATGGGGACGTTTGCAAGACAACAACCATCTGCACGAACAGTTCGACGACGCTTGCAGCAGCATGGACTATCAGCTCGGAGATCAGGGCTGCGGTTACCCTTGACGCTGCATCACAGACTGGAGCGCTTGCGATGGTGTACTTAACGACGAACCTGGGTGCACGAATGGCAAAACGTCATCCTTCGGATGAATCCAGGTTCTGTTTACAGCATCATGATGGTCTCATCCGTGTTTGGCGACATCGCGGTGAACGCACATTGGAAGCGTGTATTCGTCATCGCCATACTGGCGTATCACCCGGCGTGATGGTATGGGGTGCCATTGGTTGCACGTCTCGGTCACCTCTGGTTCCACTGACGGCACTTTGAACAGTGGACGTTACATTTAAGATGTGTTACGACCCGTGGCTCTACCGTTCATTCGATCCCTGCGAAACCCTACATTTCAGCAGGAAAATGCACGACCGCATGTTGGAAGTCCTGTACGGGCATTTCTGGATACAGAAAATGTTCGACTGCTGCCCTGGCCAGCACATTTTCCAGATCTCTCACCAACTGAAAACGTCTGGTCAATGGTGGCCGAGCAACTGGTTCGTCACAACACGCCAGTCACTACTCTTGATGAGCTGTGGTGTCGTGTTGAAGCTGCATGGGCAGCTGTACCTGTATAAGCCATCCAAGCTCAGTTCGACTCAATGCCCAGGCGTATCAAGGCCGTTATTACGGCCAGAGGTGATTGTTCTGGGTACTGATTTCTCAGGATCTATGCACCCAAATTGCGTGAAAATGTAATCAGATGTCAGTTCTAGTATAATATATTTGTCCAATGAATACCCGTGTATCATCTGCGTTTCTTCTTGGTGTAGCAATTTTAATGGCCAGTAGTATAGCACAGGTCAGCCCAGGGTGAGGAACTGCATCACGCGCAGACCACCAGATGAATAACCCCACACGTAGTGCATTACCTGAGACTGGTGCTCCACGTGATAGGACACTGGTGTTTCCATTTTACGTGCGTGGGAGACACCAGGCCACTTCTGCGCATTTTCTAGAGATATGGCCTAACCCTGTAACGCGCGGCCGCAGGTGTCGGCACTGTGCGTGCGCCCTTTACGCTACACGGCTTCTTGCTGAACCATCACCGCCTCTCGCACTGCAAGCGAACACCTGCGTCGGAACGTGCTTCGCAATGCGCAGCCCGCCTTCTTTCGCAGGTCAGGAATTCCGACCGCGTGCCGTACGCATTGCTTCCAGCCCGACCAATACTCGCCGTGTCGCAAGTGAGAGTGCAAACCCACCTCTTTCCCACGGAAACGACTATCAGCTCCGATCGTGCATCTAGAACAACGTGTGTCTCAGCACGAAAATACGGACCTAGCTTTGGGCGTTGTCACATTAGAATGAAATCTAAGATCTTTACGAATTTACTATTTTCTAGTGACTAAGGGCAGTTATACTGTAGTTCCATCAACAGCTTTAATTATTGAATTATGAATGGCTCTTGAAGGAGGTACATGGCTCGTGTTGTCAGTAGTTCAACCATGCCCAGACGGTTAATACCGCTGTTCGATCGCGTCCGCATTGTTACTTTGTGTCAGGAAGGGCTCTCAACAAGGGAAGTGTCGAGGCGCGTCGCAGTGAACCAAAGCGAGGTTGTTCGGACATGGAGGAGATACAGAGAGAAAGGAACTGTCGACGACATGCCTCGCTCAGACCACCCAAGGGCTATTACTGCAGTGGATGACCGCTGCCTACGGATTACGGCTCGGAGGTACCCTGACAGCAACGTCACCATGTTGAATAATGCTTTTCGTGCAGCCGCGGAACGTCGTGTTACGACTCAAACTGTGCGCAATAGGCTGCATGATGCGCAACTTCACTCCCGACGTCCATGGCGAGGTCCATCTTTGCAACTACGACACCATGCAGCACGGTACAGATGGGCCCAGCAACATGCCGAATGGACCGCTCTGGATAGGCATCACGTTCTCTTCACCGGTGAGTGTCGCATATGCCTTCAACCAGAGAATCGTCGGAGGCTTGTTTGGAGGCAACCCGGTCAGGCTGAACGCCTTAGACACACTGTCCAGCGTTGAGGTTCAAAATGGCTCTGAGCACTATGCGACTCAACTTCTGAGGTCATCAGTCCGCTAGAACTTAGAACTACTTACACCTAACTAACCTAAGGACATCACACACATCTATGCCCGAGGCAGGATTCCAACCTGCGACCGTAGTGGTCGCCCGGTTCCAGACTGTAGCGCCTAGAACCGCACGGCCACTCTGGCCGGCCGTTGAGGTTCCCTGCTGTATTGGGAGAGCATTATTTGGGGCTGACGTACGCCGCTAGTTGTCGTAGAAGGAGTAGCATATTGGCGAGGCATTCGTCTTCATGGACTACAATTCGCAGCCCCCATCGTGCACGTCTTGTGAATGACTTCCTTCAGAATAACGACATCACTCGACTGGAGTAGCCAGCATGTTCTCCAGACATAAACTCTATCGTAAATGCTTGGGATGGATTGAGAAGGGCTGTTTATGGACAATGTAACACACCAACCTCACTGAGAGATCTACGCCGAATCGCCGTTGAGGAGTGAGACAATCTGGAGCAACAGTGCCTTGATGAAATTGTGGATAGTACGCCACGACGAATACAGGCATGCATCAGTGCAAGAGGACGTGCTACTGGGTATTAGAGGTACCGGTGTGTACAGCAGTTTGGACCACCACCTCTGAAGGTCTCGCTGTGTGGTGGTACAACATGCATTGTGTGGGTTTCATGAGCAAGATAAAGGGCGGAAATGATGTTTATGTTGATCTCTGTTCCAATTTTCCGTACAGGTTCCGGAACTCTCGGAATCGAAGTGATGCAAAACTTTTTTTGATGTGTGTATATATTCACCAATACAACATTTTTGTCAGTTGCACGCTGCAGTCGCCTTTCCTTCTGCAACGTGTAGCCTCTTGTTTCGCGCCGGCCGCTGTGGCCGAGCGGTTCTAGGCGCTTCAGTCCGGAACCGCGCGACTGCTACGGTCGCAGGTTCGAATCCTGCCTCAAGCATGGATGTGTGTGATGTTGTTAGGTTGGTTAGGTTTAAGTAGTTCTAAGTTTTAGGGGACTGATGACCTCAGATGTTAAGTCCCATAGTGCTCAGAGACATTTTTTTTATGCTTGTTTTGCATTTATATGCATATCACACTGATGTGAATCAGTGACTGGTTGTTGCATTTTTGCAAATAATTTAATGCATGAACACGGAGCTCAGCAACCACTATCGTGGATAATTTAATGTTAACACTACTTCTCCCAGCATACGGAAACAGATTACATTAACTTTAGTTTAAGAAAATTTATTGGCTGGACGATGGACATTAAGTGGTCGGCTGTGGCGTGCTGAAGGAACAAAACCGAAAGGCAACACCGCTGTTGCAATTGGATCACGGTGTGGTGATACTGAGAAAGCTGCCAGACTTAAAGGGGATGTTCGGTCGCTCTTCTGGAAGCGGGAAATATCGGCAACAACTGCAAAGTCTGTCTCTTCAATCCCAGCGTGCCGTCTTCCTTTCCCCTTCCCCCACCCTCCCCCTACTTCACCCCAACCGCTAGCGTTCTCCTCCCTCCCTCTCTCTCTCTCTCTCTCTCTCTCTCTCTCTCTCTCTCTACTAGCGCCGATACAGAAGATGCGCTCGCTAACATCCGCAGAACAGCCACATAATAGATGCCTCTACGAACAGTTTCCCAACCGTGCTTCCACTGTACGTTAATTACACAATGTAAACAACAGAAATCAAAGCAGGAAAAACTTTTTCCTTAATAGTTACCTCTTTAACCGCACTACATTGTATATTCAAGACTGTGCTCACCGAGAAGTGAAAACATCATCCGTATTATAAAGGCACTTCGTTGCAGATAAAAACCGTTATTATCTTGCTCAGACATCAACAAATCTGTCACAGATATAGAGAAGTTTTAGTTACCCCAGGTAAACACATTTCAGATTGGTAGTTGTGTACGCGAAAAGCATGATGATTCGCCGAAGAGAGGAACTTACATTTTTATGTGCAATAATTGTTACAGAATAAAGCCTCAGCTTTTATTTACAATTCACATTGGAAACGCAATAATTAGAAGCAACGTGCGTGATGAAGGCTTAACAGTATATGTATCGAAATCACAGTTATTGTGTCACGAATGAGTGAATTTCATATTAGTACCGTTATTATTCCATATGTTAATACGGCAAATCATTTAAATTCTTCCGATTCATCGGGCAAACCAATATCTGTTGTCGAGCGTAAATGCTGAATCTGAATGAGACATGATAGAGCAAACGTTTCTAAGGTGACATGAGTACCCCAGGGAAAGCAACAAAACGTGACAAAGGAATTTCACTTCGACTGGTGGGTTCAAGAATCTGGACTTCTAGATGTTTCGGCTTCAGAGTTAAAGGGGTGAATCACTAAGCTAACAAGGTTACAGAACGCTAATTATGGACGCCCTGAGGAAGCATGAATTTTGCTTTGCTGTTGGCAGTAGATTCTGATTAAGGACCTTCACATCAGTATACGAGGTGTGGCTAGAAAAAAAACCGGACTAGTACTGGTGAAACAATAAAACGAATGCAATAAGGCTGAAAGTCGCGTGGCCTGTCACGTGACTCTCGCTCCGCCTACTGCTCGAGTTTCATCTGCCTCCTGCACTCAGTCTGCCCGTGGCGTCTGTTTTAAGTAGTTGACGTTTTGTCTGTGCGTCGGAAAATGTTGAGTGTACATAAAGAACAGCGTGTTAACATCAAATTTTGTTTCAAACTAGGAAAATCTGCAAGTGAAACGTTTGTAATGTTACAAGTGTACGGCGATGATTGTTTATCGCGAACACAAGTGTTTGAGTGGTTTAAACGATTTAAAGATGGCCGCGAAGACACCAGTGATGACACTCGCACTGGCAGACCATTGTCAGCAAAAACTGATGCAAACATTGAAAAAATCGGTAAACTTGTTCGACAAGATCGCCGTTTAACAATCAGAGCAGTGTCTGAGTTAACAGGAGTTGACAAGGAAAGTGTCGAACAAGTTTACCGATTTTTTCAATGTTTGCATCAGTTTTTGCTGACAATGGTCTGCCAGTGCGAGTGTCATCACTGGTGTCTTCGCGGCCATCTTTAAATCGTTTAAACCACTCAAACACTTGTGTTCGCGATAAACAATCATCGCCGTACACTTGTTGTAACATTACAAACGTTTCACTTGCAGATTTTCCTAGTTTGAAACAAAATTTGATGTTAACACGCTGTCCTTTCTGTACACTCAACATTTTCCGACGCACAGACAAAACGTCAACTACTTCAAACAGACGCCACGGGCAGACTGAGTGCAGGAGGCAGACGAAACTCGAGCAGTAGGCGGAGCGAGAGTCACGTGACAGGCCACGCGACTTTCGGCCTTATTGCATTCGTTTTATTGTTTCACGAGTACTAGTCCGGTTTTTTTCTACCCACACCTCGTACACGAGTCTGAAGAATGTCTGTTCGGAGGGATGGTTTACTGAGGTACTGTACGTGTCTTAGTGTATAAATATGAGGTCTAACAAGACTTTTAGTTTAAAGGCGTTTCACCGCTAGCAGGTCAACGCAGTCTCTGGGATAATCTGTTTTTAGTGATGTGAGCATTATGAATATTGGTTAATCGGTTGACTGTCGACACCTTTTGCGTATCCTTCCGTGGATGCCGTAAAAGACTTTCCCTGTTTTGTAGTTTCTGACTTTCGAAACGTTGTAGCAACGCTGTTTTAAAATAATTTTCTCAGTAATATTGACTCGGAATATTGAAAACAAAAGTGCACTTCGACTGAAGCGAACGGTGTCACGTATCAAAATTATTCCTTACAGGATAGTTTGATTCGTTTTATCAGTACTGAAAATAAGAAAAGAAAATGAAGAGGTTTTTCTCAGCCTACAACTAGTCCTAGTAGCATTTATTTACAGTGGCTCAAAAATGGTTCAAAATGGCTCTGAGCACTATGGGACTCAACTGCTGAGGTCATTAGTCCCCTAGAACTTAGAACTACTTAAACCTAACTAATCTAAGGACATCACAAACATCCATGCCCGAGGCAGGATTCGAACCTGCGACCGTTGCGGTCTTGCGGCTCCAGACTGCAGCGCCTTTAACCGCACGGCCACATCGGCCGGCTTTATTTACAGTGAAATGCTTTATAGTATCCGTGTTACTCCACTAGCTATGATGGAAATACACTCCTGGAAATGGAAAAAAGAACACATTGACACCGGTGTGTCAGACCCACCATACTTGCTCCGGACACTGCGAGAGGGCTGTACAAGCAATGATCACACGCACGGCACAGCGGACACACCAGGAAGCGCGGTGTTGGCCGTCGAATGGCGCTAGCTGCGCAGCATTTGTGCACCGCCGCCGTCAGTGTCAGCCAGTTTGCCGTGGCATACGGAGCTCCATCGCAGTCTTTAACACTGGTAGCATGCCGCGACAGCGTGGACGTGAACCGTATGTGCAGTTGACGGACTTTGAGCGAGGGCGTATAGTGGGCATGCGGGAGGCCGGGTGGACGTACCGCCGAATTGCTCAACACGTGGGGCGTGAGGTCTCCACAGTACATCGATGTTGTCGCCAGTGGTCGGCGGAAGGTGCACGTGCCCGTCGACCTGGGACCGGACCGCAGCGACGCACGGATGCACGCCAAGACCGTAGGATCCTACGCAGTGCCGTAGGGGACCGCACCGCCACTTCCCAGCAAATTAGGGACACTGTTGCTCCTGGGGTATCGGCGAGGACCATTCGCAACCGTCTCCATGAAGCTGGGCTACGGTCCCGCACACCGTTAGGCCGTCTTCCGCTCACGCCCCAACATCGTGCAGCCCGCCTCCAGTGGTGTCGCGACAGGCGTGAATGGAGGGACGAATGGAGACGTGTCGTCTTCAGCGATGAGAGTCGCTTCTGCCTTGGTGCCAATGATGGTCGTATGCGTGTTTGGCGCCGTGCAGGTGAGCGCCACCATCAGGACTGCATACGACCGAGGCACACAGGGCCAACACCCGGCATCATGGTGTGGGGAGCGATCTCCTACACTGGCCGTACACCACTGGTGATCGTCGAGGGGACACTGAATAGTGCACGGTACATCCAAACCGTCATCGAACTCATCGTTCTACCATTCCTAGACCGGCAAGGGAACTTGCTGTTCCAGCAGGACAATGCACGTCCGCACGTATCCCGTGCCACCCAACGTGCTCTAGAAGGTGTAAGTCAACTACTCTGGCCAGCAAGATCTCCGGATCTGTCCCCCATTGAGCATGTTTGGGACTGGATGAAGCGTCGTCTCACGCGGTCTGCACGTCCAGCACGAACGCTGGTCCAACTGAGGCGCCAGGTGGAAATGGCATGGCAAGCCGTTCCACAGGACTACATCCAGCATCTCTACGATCGTCTCCATGGGAGAATAGCAGCCTGCATTGCTGCGAAAGGTGGATATACACTGTACTAGTGCCGACATTGTGCATGCTCTGTTGCCTGTGTCTATGTGCCTGTGGTTCTGTCAGTGTGATCATGTGATGTATCTGACCCCAGGAATGTGTCAATAAAGTTTCCCCTTCCTGGGACAATGAATTCACGGTGTTCTTATTTCAATTTCCAGGAGTGTACACTCTGAATGTTCATAGCTGGATTATTTGATGAGAACTGTTCACGAACGCTACAGTCATAGCACTCTCTATAGTATCTTCTTCAGAGTCTGAAATTTAATCCGAACTTCTGTTTTGGAAATGGGAAGGTAGGCGGAGCTACTGGCGACAATGTTTTCGAAGAATTCAGCACTTCTGCGTTAGAGAACAGCTGCCAGCATGAGTAACGTAGAAGTAAATATCCTCGGAGTAGTGAAGGCACTCAAATCACTTAATAAAAGCAAGTCTTCAGAACCAGACTGTATACCGATTAGGTTCCTTTCCGAGTATGCTGATGCATTAGCTCCATACTTAACAATCACATACAACCGTTCGCTCGACGAAAGATCCGTACCCAAAATCTGGAAAGTTGCACAGGTGACACCAATATTCAACAAAGGTAGTAGGAGTAATCCAGTAAATTACAGGCCCATATCGTTAACGTCGATATGCGACAGGATTTTAGAACATATATTGTGTTCGAACATTATGAATTACCTCGAAGGAAACGGTCTATTGACACACAATCAACATGGGTTTAGAAAACATCGTTCCTGTGAAACACAACTAGGTCTTTATTCACATGAAGTGCTGAGTGCTATTGACAAGGGATTTCAAATCGATTCCGTATTCTTGGATTTACCACACAAGCGGCTCGTTGTGAAATTGCGTGCTTATGGAATATCGTCTCAGTTATGTGACTGGATTTGCAGTTTCCCGTCAGAGAGGTCACAGTTCGTAGTAACTGACGGAAAGTCATCGAGTGAAACAGAAGAGATTTCAGGCGTTCCCCAACGTAGTGTTATAGGCTCTTTGCTGTTCCTTATCTATATAAACGATTTGGGAGACAATCTGAGCAGCCGTCTTCGGTTCTTTGCAGATGACGCTGTCGTTTATCGACTAACAACGTCATCAGAAGATCAATACAAACTGCAAAACGATTTATAAAAAATATCTGAATGGTGCGGAAAGTGGCAGTTGACCCTAAATAACGAAAAGGGGTCATCCACATGAGTGCTAAAAGGAACTCGTTAAATTTCGGTTACACGATAAATCAGTCTAATCTAAAAGCCGTAAATTCAACTAAATACCTAGGTATTACAATTACGAACAATTTAAATTGGAAAGAACACATAGAAAATGTTGTGGGGAAGGCTAACCAAAGGCTGCGTTTTATTTGCAGGACACTTAGAAAATGTAACAGACCTACTAAGGAGACTGCCTACATTACGCTTGTCCGTACTCTTTTAGGATACTGCTGCGCGGTATGGGATCCTTACCAAACAGGACTGACGGAGTACATCGAAAAAGTTCAAAGAGAGGCAGAAGGTTTGCATTATCGCGAAATATGGGAGAGAGTGGCATAGGAACGATACAGGATTTGGGCTGGAGCCGGCCGTGGTGGCCGTGCGGTTCTAGGCGCTTCAGTCTGGAACCGCGGGACTGCTACGGTCGCAGGTTCGAATCCTGCCTCGGGTATGGATGTGTGTGATGGCTTTAGGTTAGTTAGGTTTAAGTAGTTCTAAGTTCTAGGGGACTGATGACCTAAGATGTTAAGTCCCATAGTGCTCAGAGCCATTTGAACCATTTGTGCTGGAAATCATTGAAAGAACGGCGTTTTTCGTTGCGACAGAATCTTCTCAAGAAATTCAAACCACCAACTTTCTCCTCCGAATGCGAAAATATTTTGTTGACATCGACCTACATAGGGAGGAATGATCACCACTATAAAATAAGGGAAATCAGAGCTCGTACGGGAAGATATAGGTGTTCATTCTTTCCGCGCGCTATACGAGATTGGAATAATATAGAATTGTGAAGGTGGTTCGATGAACCCTCTGCCAGGCACTTAAATGTGATTTGCAGAGTATCCATGAAGATGCAGATGTAGACTGTATTCTTAAACGTTTTACAAAAACGAGTCCTTTAACAGAAGTCTTGTTTTGAGACTTGCAGGTTTGTTGTACTGTTCACATTTACTCTCAAAATCGGAAATCACGCGTAACCAAACTCAGCAGTTTATGAAGTAAATATTTGTCAACTGTGCCGCAGGAACCACAACTGCCTTATGTCAATGCTAACTTCACACTGGCGTATTTTAAAAGTTACCATATATTACTCGGGTCGGAGCAGTCGGCAGTCAACGTTTTATGATGTTTACAGCCGTGAATTGCGCTCATTTTAAGAAGAACTTCGCGTCAGAAAGGCTTTGGTTGAGTTGATGCCAAACAGATCCATGACTCCTCTCACTAAGGCACTTGGTATATAAAAGAAGACGCCGGCGCAGAATTTCGTGATCTGAAACTCGCCGCCGCTGCCTCTTCTACATGTGCATCTGCAATCTGCAAGCCACCGTATATGGTGTTTGGTGGAAGGTACATAGGCTACCAGTGTAATCCCCCCCCCCTTCTCGACTTCCTTTCCCGTATTGTACGTAGATCTCAGGAATGTATTCGAAACTGTCAAGTGCACAAACTAATGAAAATTCTAAAAGTTACAAAACTAGACTATAGAGACAGCAGAATAATTAAAGAACCTCAGAACAAACAGAAATATACACACAAAGAATTAGGATGCAGTCTGTACCCATCGCTATACACAATCTACATACTCGTAGACCTTGTAATAAAAGAGTGCAAAGAGTATTTATTATTCGTGTATCAGAATAAATAGAGAAAGAATACAAGTGCTTAGGTTTGCGCATGATATACCTGTAAGTGTGAGAGCTCCAGATGAAAGATATCTCCAAAGAATCGTAGAAGTTATGGATACAATATTGAGGGATGAGCACAAAATGGAAAAGCTTCAGGGAATTAAAGTGGATCTTTCGTTTTCCTGGTCTTATCCCGTGCCTTCACAGGGTCGGAATATTAATCTTGACTTGGCAGCGCTATTGGTAGAGGATGGTCGGATTCTCTTCCTGTGTCGGCAATCCCAGCCTCCCTCCCCAAATGTTTGCGTATCGTGTAATTATGGTAGGATGTAGGTACCAGCCCGGTATTCGCCTAGTTGGATGTGTAAACCGCCTAAAAACACATCCAGGCTGGCTGGCGCAACGGCTCCAGGCGGAATTAGACTGGGCGCTTGCGAGCCTCCCCCAATCACGGGTATAGCGTGCTAAAGGCAATCCGGCCGGGTTAGGAATCGTAAGAAATGTATAATAAAATTAGAAAAAAACCACACAAGATCATAAAAATTTTAAGGAAGTAAGGTAAGTGGAAGCGGAAGAAGCAAAGAAGACGTAAAACAAGCACTGTTCATGAATTAAAGAAAAATGTTGAACGTAAATATTGGAGAGAGGAAAACGCTGGTCAAGAGCTGTAATTGAGGTGCAACGCTGTATGGCTGTGAATCATGGAAAATAGGCAAAAATAATGGGAAATATCTAGAAGCATTTAAGATATGGTGCTGGAGATTCCTGTTGAAGATAAAGTGGACGGATAAAACCACAACGAGGATATCCTGCAAAGAATTGGCGAAGAAAACGAAGAACAAGTCAGCGAAGACGACACCAGTAAGCTATAATAACGCACGAGTTTATTTATGCAGAAATGAGAGAGTTAGTTTGTAACAGACTCGGGTGGAGGGCTGTGAACCAATCGAAAGATCGATGATGAAGAAGAAGAGGTATATAGGGATAAAAACAGTCGGTATATTTCCATATGCGTCTGAATTCAACTAACTTTAGAGTTGCGCACGCCATGCGAGATATATTCTGGAGGAAATAGTATGTTTCTTAACTTATTTTGGACCCAGGGCTCTTGGAATGTTGTAAGCCTGTTCGCAGTGCACAACGTTTTTCACATAACGTCTCCTCATGTCTCGCTGAGGTTTCTGTGATACTCTCTCTCTGACTAACAAATGCATGATGGATCGCGCAGCTTTTCTGTGAATCTTTTGTAACACTTCCGTTAATACAACTCGCAAATGGACCACTGCCCGATGAACAGTAGTAAACAATACGGAAGAATTGGTCGAACAAGGTATTGCAAGCGACCTCTTTGGTGCACGAATTACAATTCCTTAGGATATTTTCATTAAATCTGAATCTGCTAACTGCTTTCCCCACTGCCTTTATGTTGTCATTCCAGCTTAAATCGCTCCCGACATGAACTCCTAGACACATGAATGCAGCGATCGATCGCCGATCACATAGTCAAACGATATCTCTTTGATAGTCAAATGTTCGTTGAAGAAAATTCCTTTCAATCTCGAACGGTTGCGTAGCCGCAGTACATATCCATAAGATCCTTCTGGGTGTCTGACTGCTTGGTAAAACTGCCAAAGTTTCGGCTGCCATTGCACGCAACATTCATCATGGTTGGTTGTTTTTTCATATATGACGCGGTAATGCAGATGAAGATGAAATGGTAGATACGATACTGCGTGAAGAGTTTGACAGAGCACTGTAAGACCTGAGACGAAACAAGTCCCCGGGAGTAGACAACATTCCATTACAACTACTGACGGCCTTGGGAGAGCCAGTCCTGACAAAACTCTACCATCTGGTGAGCAAGATGTATGAGACAGGCGAAATACCCTCAGACTTCAAGAAGAATGTAATAATTCCAATCCCAAAGAAAGCAGGTGTTGACAGATGTACCGGACTATCAGTTTAATAAGTCACAGCTGCAAAATACTAACGCGATACTTTACAGACAAGTGGAAAAACTGGTAGAAGCCGACCTCGAGGAAGATCAGTTTGGATTCCGTAGAAATGTTGGAACACGTGAGGCAATACTGACCCTACGACTTATCTTAGAAGAAAGATTAAGGAAGGGCAAACCTATGTTTCTAGCATTTGCAGACTTAGAGAAAGCTTTTGACAATGTTGATTGGAATACTCTCTTTCAAATTCTGAAGGTGGCAGGGGTAAAATACATGGAGCGAAAGGCTATTTACAATTTGTACAGAAATCAGATGGCAGTTATAAGAGTCGAGGGGCATGAAAGGGAAGCAGTGGTTGGGGAGGGAGTGAGACAGGGTTGTAGCCTCTCCCAGATGTTATTCAATCTGTATATTGAGCAAGCAGTAAAGGAAACTAAAGAAAAATTCGGAGTAGGTATTAAAATCCATGGAGAAGAAATAAAAACTTTGAGGTTCGCCGATGACACTGTAATTCTGTCAGAGACAGAAAAGTACTTAGAAGAGCAGTTGAACGGAATGTATAGTGTCTTGAAAGGAGGATATAAGATGAACATCAACAAAAGCAAAACGAGAATAATGGAATGTAGTCGAATTAAATCGGGTGATGCTGCGGGAATTAGATTAGAAAATGAGAGTCTTAAAGTAGTAAATGAGTTTTGCTATTTGGGGAGCAAAATAACTGATGATGGTCGAAGTAGAGAGGATATAAAATGTAGACTGGCAATGGCAAGGAAAGCGTTTCTGAAGAAGAGAAATTTCTTAACATCCAGCATAGATTTAAGTGTCAGAAAGTCGTTTCTGAAAGTATTTGTATGGAGTGTAGCCAGGTATGGAAGTGAAACGTGGGCGATAAATAGTTTAGACAAGAAGAGAATAGAAACTTTCGAAATGTGGTGCTACAGAAGAATGCTGAAGATTAGAAGGGTAGATCACATAAATAATGAGGAGGTATTGAACAGAATTGGAGAGAATAGAAATTTGTGGCACAACTTGACTAGGAGAAGGGATTGGTTGGTGGGGCATATTCTGAGGCATCAAGGGATCACCAATTTAGTATTGGAGGGCAGCGTGGAGGGTAAAAATCGTAGAGGGAGACCAAGAGATGAATACACTCAACAGATTCAGAAGGATGTAGGTTGCAGTAGGTACTGGGAGATGAACAAGCTTGCACAGGATAGAGTAGCATGGAGAGCTGCATCAAACCAGTCTCAGGACTGAAGACCACAGCAACAATAACAACAACAACAACGCATCTAGATGGATTTTATTGAAAATTCCTCGTATCCGCACGAGTCGCTCTGCCGCTATCTGGTAGGTCGCTAATGGAATTACCGCAAGGGGATTATGTGCAATATGTTGCAGAGCGGTGTGGAATGTTTCAGCTCGAGTCTCTGTCCGCCTGCCAGCGCGAAAAGTCGTGCCGGATGACATGCTCTGCATTCTGCTGGCGTGACAAATGTATGCCAAACGCGGCAACGGGGAAGCCCGTATCCGCACGCCTAGCGTGTGGCAACCAATTTCAGCTATCTGCAGAGGTCTGCGTGACGTATCGCACGCAGCAGCAATGCCGCGCCTGCTAAAGGTGCCAACTACTGTACAACCAGTGCGAACGCAGAGCGAACTTTCTGTAAATCTTCTACAGAACACTCGAATTAAGCACATCTATTGCTTTTTTTCTTCGCTAGAGAATGTGCTTAAATTCTCCTGACAGTCACATTGTATCCGCACACTTGATTTTTACGATTTCTCGATTTGTCACACTCGAGTTTTCTATCGGGAAGCACGCATCCAGTGTCTCAACTGGGTGGTCAGTTTATAAGTTCTTTACTGCAGCCACCGTGAGCTCTTTCTCTACCCAGCCGCGCGGGGTTAGCCGATCGGTCTGAGGCGCTGCAGTCATGGTCTGTGCGGCTGGTCCCGGCGGAGGTTCGAGTCCTCCCTCGGGCATGGGTGTGTGTGTTTAGGATAATTTAGGTTAAGTAGTGTGTAAGCTTAGGGACTGATGACCTTAGCAGTTAAGTCCCATAAGATTTCACACACATTTGAACATTTTTTCTTTCTCTACCCAAAAGAAACAAAACACATCTACAAGTTTTGGTGTCTCATTTCCTAACCTGAGCCCCTCAGTCTTGCCTGATTTAATTCAACTACCCTCCGTTACGCTTGTTTTACTTTTGTAGCAGATATTTATCTTATAACCTCTTTACAGATTGCTACTTCAAAAATGGCTCTAACCAGCATGGGACTTAACTTCTAAGGTCATCAAGTCCCCTAGAACTTAGAACTACTTAAACCTAACTAACCTACGGACATCACACAACACCCAGTCATCACAAGGCAGAGAAGGAGTGGCAGTGCGGTTCTAGGCGCTACAGTCTGGAACCGAGCGACCGCTGCGGTCGCAGGTTCGAATCCTGCCTCGGGCATGGATGTGTGTAATGTCCTTAGGTTAGTTAGGTTTAAGTAATTCTAAGTTCTAGGGGACTGATGACCTCAGAAGTTAAGTCCCATAGTGTTCAGAGCCATTTGCACCATTTTGCTCTTAATACTCATCCCACAGTCGCAGAGGTTTCTTTCCCACGGCACGAGCCTTGGCACTTTTTTCCCCTCTGCTCTTCAAATTGCTACCCTCATTCGCGTTTCGTCCACTATCTATCTCCTGATGGACCGTGTTAATGCACAGTCTTACCCAGACGCACGGATAACATCACAGCCCAGCATCCTGTGATGCACCTATTAGACAACTAACATGTTGACGGAGGTGACATTAGAACTTTTGGTTTGGTCACCACGTTGGTGCGGGCGTGGAGGGGCCCCATCTCTATTTAAAAAAATAAATAAATAAACGCGACACGTCCCTTTGTAACGCCGGAAATGCATATCCTCCAATTTCCATCTATTGTACAATAATTTTTTTTCCTTAATTTGTTACGTCAAGATATGACATTTCCGTGTCTTTATATATTGTAATTGTTCTACTATATATATTTCTCAAAATTAATTTCCACCAATTTCATTTGCATTTTTCCTTTCATTTAGATGTAACCCTTTCCTCCCTCTTTACCGACAAATTAACCTCGGTGACGATTGCTTTTCCCAAATTTCCATTAGGTGCAGGCGGTTTAATTTTTCACTGTCATTAAGGTGGATAAGTGAGGGGGAGGTTACACCTTGTACGAAATAATTAATTATAGACAGTTGTAGCGACCAGTAGAAGCCGACCTGGGGAAGATCAGTACGGCTTCCGCAGAAATATAGGAACGTGTGAAGGAACAATGAACCTACGACCTGACCTAGAAGGTAGGACAAAGAAAACCCTAGGACTGTAGCATTTAGGGATTTGGTGAAAACTTTTGAAATGGTTGAACGAAATATAGGGAGCGAACGGTTATCTACAAACTGTACAGGAACCAGACTGCTGTCATAAAAGCAGAGCAATTTAGCGAGTCTTAATTCTTCTCGTCCTGCAACTCACCGCTTTTGTCACCTCTGTGCGTGCGTTAACATAGCCTACCAGCCGCACCCAGCAGCTGCGGCACGCGCCGCTCAGATTCGGTGTGACAACAAATATTTAATTCGGCCAGCTCGGCGGCAGTGTTTATAGCGGCTGCCGGGAGCGGTCATCCACTTTAATAGCGCCGGCAGCCTGCAGCGTGGCGTGCGGGGGCGGGGGCGAGGTCGCGCCAGCCAGCGCTAACGCAATTAGCCCACTTGCCGAATTCGCGTCTGGCGACGGGCCGGCAGCCGGCCGCGCTCTCCCACGGCCGGTCGGCTCGCGGGCCGCTGGTAAACTCTGCCCACAGGCCGCCCACTGTCGGCGCCACTTCGTGTAGCGCTGCCGACACCGACGAGAGTGGAAAGGCAGACCGGGGTTTAACGCCCCGTCGAAAACGAGGTTGTGACGCGTCGCTTCCTAGCCTACAGCGACGACAGTTCGGAGGAGCAAACACGCTATTACACTGAAGCGCCAAAGAAACTGGTATAGGCATGCGTATTCAAATGCAGAGATATGTATACAGACAGAATACGGCGCTGCGGTTGGCAATGCCTATACAGGGTGTTACAAAAAGGTACGGCCAAACTTTCAGGAAACATTCCTCACACACAAAGAAAGAAAATATGTTATGTCGACATGTCTCCGGTAACGCTTAATTTCCATGTTAGAGCTCATTTTAGTTTCGTCAGTATGTACTGTACTTCCTCGATTCACCGCCAGTTGGCCCAATTGAAGGAAGGTAATGTTGACTTCGGTGCTTGTGTTGACATGCGACTCATTGCTCTACAGTACTAGCATCAAGAACATCAGTACGCAGCATCAACAGGTTAGTGTTCATCACGAACGTGGTTTTTGCAGTCAGTGCAATGTTTACAAATGCGGAGTTGGCAGATGCCCATTTGGTGTATGGATTAGCACGGGGCAATAGCCATGGCGCGGTACGTTTGTATCGAGACAGATTTCCAGAACGAAGGTGTCCAGACAGGAAGACGTTCGAAGCAATTGATCGGCGTCTTAGGGAGCACGGAACATTCCAGCCTATGACTCGCGACTGGGGAAGACCTAGAACGACGAGGAAACCTGCAATGGACGAGGCAATTCTTCGTGCAGTTGACGATAACCCTAATGTCAGCGTCAGAGAAGCTGCTGCTGTACAAGGTAACGTTGACCACGTCACTGTATGGAGAGTGCTACGGGAGAACCAGTTGTTTCCGTACCGTGTACAGCGTGTGCAGGCACTATCAGCAGCTGATTGGCCTCCACGGGTACACTTCTGCGAATGGTTGGATCCAACAATGTGTCAATCCTCATTTCAGTGCAAATGTTCTCTTTACGGATGAAGCTTCATTCCAACGTGATCAAATTGTAAATTTTCACAATCAACATGTGTGGGCTGACGAGAATTCGCACGCAATTGTGCAATCACGTCGTCAACACAGATTTTCTGTGAACGTTTGGGCCGGCATTGTTGGTGATGTCTTGATTGGGCCCCATGTTCTTCCACCTACGCTCAATGGAGCACGTTATCATGATTTCATACGGGATACTCTACCTGTGCTGCTAGAACATGTGCCTTTATAAGTACGACACAACATGTGGTTCATGCACGATGGAGCTCCTGCACATTTCAGTCGAAGTGTTCGTACGCTTCTCAACAGCAGATTCGGTGACCGATGGATTGGTAGAGGCGGACCAATTCCATGGCCTCCACGCTCTCCTGACCTCAACCCTCTTGACTTTCATTTATGGGGGCATTTGAAAGCTCTTGTCTACGCAACCCCGGTACCAAATGTAGAGACTCTTCGTGCTCGTATTGTGGACGGCTGTGATACAATACGTCATTCTCCAGGGCTGCATCAGCGCATCAGGGATTCCATGCGACGGAGGGTGGATGCATGTATCCTCGCTACCGGAAGACATTTTGAACATTTCCTGTAACAAAGTGTTTGAAGTCACGCTGGTACGTTCTGTTGCTGCGTGTTTCTATTCCATGATTAATGTGATTTGAAGAGAAGTAATAAAATGAGCTCTAACATGGAAAGTAAGCGTTTCCGGACACATGTCCACACAACATATTTTCTTTCTTTGTGTGTGAGGAATGTTTCCTGAAAGTTTGGCCGTACCTTTTTGTAACACCCTGTATAAGACAACAAATGTCTGGCGCTGTTCCAAGACCCAGGCGATCAATGTAAGCCAAACCACCCCTTCCTTCCATCTCCTCGACTTCTATATCACCATTTATGGCCGTTCTATCACCCTAACTCCCACCCTCAAGTACCTTGGGGGTCACCCTTGACCGTCACCTCTCCTGGACCCAATCTTCGGACCATCCAAGCCAAGGCACGCTCCCGACTCCGTCTCCTCAAGCTCCTTTCTGGTCGCACATGGGGTCTTGACCCCTTCACCATCCTGCACACCTATAAATCCCTCATCCACCCTATCCTCTGCTACGCACATCCAGCCTGGCTCTCCGCCCCTCATACCTTTTACAAATCCCTTCAAATCCTAGAACGCCATGCGCTCCGGCTCGCCTATCGCATCTGCCTCCCATCCTCCACACGGATCTATGACCTCATCCCGTTCCCGCTCCTAGACCTTTTCCTCGAACGGATACGGATCCGGATCCTCTACACCTCCCGTAAACTTGATCTCCCTCACCTTCTTGTCTCTCCCATCCTCTCCCACCCCCGTCCACTGCTGCGCCTGTATTCCCACGTCCCACCTGCTCTCCATCTCTCCACTCTCCTTACCCTCGCCCAAGGTGGCTTCCACCAACTCCCCCTCCCTGATGATGCCGTCCTCCCCTCCATATAACCCTCCTACCAACTTTGATCCTCCCCATCCACCCCCTGTGTTTTTTCCCCAAGGGCACCCTCTCTCCCTTCCTCCCTCCCTCCTCTCCCCTGGGCCAGCCTTACCCCCCTACCTTCTTTCCTCCCCCTCCCATCTCCTCTGCCACTGGCATCTCCCCTCTCCCTCCTCCCCCACCTTTTCCCTTTTTGGCAGGTCCCCGGACTCGTACACGCCTAGTGTTAATGTGTGTGTTCCGCCGTGTTCCAGTGTTTCATCGTTTGTGCTCCAACGTTCGCGTTTGTCATCTCTGTGCGAGTCCACGTTTATGAACGTTTTTATTTTGGACTCTGCGCCCGTGAACGGCTCCGTGTGTTTTAATTTTGTATGTCTACGTTTGTATGTCTACCATTCTGCGATTGTCTCATTTTGTATCATTAGTCATATCTGTGGCCGAAGAGTGGCGTAGTACGTCGCTGCTGGCCTACCTGTATCAGGTGTGAAAATAACAATAAAGCAAAAAAATGGCGCTGTTGTTTTCTGTACTTCCACCGTCGGAGGATGGCACGGAACTTAAAGTTCCACCGCCAGATCTTCAACGTGCTATGCTCGGCTGTTATTCAGCCGTTGCTTTGAGTCTCCTCTCACTTGTCCACCGAGACAGTTGGACCGGATCTGAACCGATGGCACTGTGTATTAAAAAAATTGCACTGTTGTTAGATCGGTTACTGCTACTACAATGGCAGGTTATCAAGATTAAGTTAGTCTGAACGTGGTGTTACAGTCGGCGCACGAGCGATGGGACACAGCAGCTCCGAGGTAGCGATGAAATGGGGATTTTTCCCATACGACCATTTCACGAGTGTACCGCGAATATCAGGCATCCGCCAAAACATCAAATCTTCGACATCGCTAGGGCCGGAAAAAGATCCCGCAAGAACAGGACCAACGACGACCGAAGTGGATCGTTTAACGTGCCAGAAGTGCAACCCTTCCGTAAATTGCTGGAGATTTTGTCAATGGTGGGCCATCAACCAGGGTGAGCGTGCGAACCATTCAACGAAAAATCATCGGTATGGGCTTTCAGAGCCGAAGGTCTACTCGTGTACCCTTGATGACTGCACCACATAATGCTTTACGCCTCGCCTGGGCCCATCAACACCGACATTGGACTGTGATGACTAGAAACACATTGCCTGGTCAAGACAGGTCTCGTTTCAAATTGCATCTAGCGGATAGATGTGTACGGGTACGGAGACAACCTCACGAATCCATAGACCGTGCATGTCAGCAGGGGACTGTTCATGCTGGTGGAGGCTCTGTAATGGGGTGGGACGTGAGCAGTTGTAGTGAACCCCCGATACGTCTAGACACGACTCTGACAGGTGACACGTACGTAAGCATTCTGTCTGATCACCTGCATCCAGTCATATCCATTGTGCATTCCGACGGACTTGGGAAATTCTAGCAGAACAATGCGACACCCTACAAGTCCAGAATTGCTACAGAGTGTCTCCAGGAACACGTTTAAACACTGCCGCTGGCCACCAGATTCCCCAGACATGAACATTATCTTGCATGCCTTGGGATGTGCTGTTCAGAAGAGATCTCCAACTCCTCTTACATTTACGGATTTATAATCAGCCCCGCAGTAAGTAATTGGTGCCAATTCCCTCCAGCACAGCTTCAAACATTGGTCGAGTCCATGCCACTTCTGCGTGCTCACGGGGACCCTACACGATACTACGCAGGTGTTCAAAAAAATGGTTCAAATGGCTCTGAGCACTATGGGACTTAACTTCTGGGGTCATCAGTCCCCTAGAACTTAGAACTACTTAAACCTAACGATTCGAACTTGCGAACGTAGCGGTCGCGCGGTTCCAGACTAGCGCCTAGAACCGCTCGGCCACCACGGCCGGCACTTCGCAGGTGTACCAGTTTCTTTGGCTCTTCAGTGTACGATGCGTCTAAAGCAACACAACTGCATATTTACTTCAAAAATAGGAAGAAATTTGAAGAGATTTAATATTAAAAGTGCATTCTGTCCGCCAGCTAAGGTTGGAGCTCTGTTCGCTCAGTGAAGGATGATTTGGGTTTGGGTGAGCCCGGTGTCTACAGAATTCCCTGGCATTGCGGGAAAGCCTATATTGGACAGACGGTTCGTACGGTCCAGGATCGATGCGTGGCACACGCTTTTATTTCAGTCAGAAAAATCGGCGGTTGCGGAACATTGTCTTACTGAATGACGTAAAATGTTGTATGACGAGACACGTGTGGTTGCCCCTGCGTCGCGTTATTGGGACTGTGTAGTGAAATAAGCTATTGAAATCCGACTGTTTGACGATACTGTAAACGGATATAAGGGATAGCCTTTAAGAGTTGGATTCCTGTTTTGTTTGGCATTAAAAACAACGGCCTTTGTTTCGCTCATCAAAAGGTGTCAACAGTGTATGATATTGATTTAGCGTTTCCGCGAGTTTCCACCACCCGTGCGCTGTCGTGCTTTACGCTAGAGAGCAGTTATGTTCGCGGACACGCGGTGGACCTACAGGCGGTGTATAAAGGAGCCACCGCTGCGGTTTGATTTCAGGCTCTACCACGATATTGGCACAAATACACTCCTGGAAATGGAAAAAAGAACACATTGACACCGGTGTGTCAGACCCACCATACTTGCTCCGGACACTGCGAGAGGGCTGTACAAGCAATGATCACACGCACGGCACAGCGGACACACCAGGAACCGCGGTGTTGGCCGTCGAATGGCGCTAGCTGCGCAGCATTTGTGCACCGCCGCAGTCAGTGTCAGCCAGTTTGCCGTGGCATACGGAGCTCCATCGCAGTCTTTAACACTAGTAGCATGCCGCGACAGCGTGGACGTGAACCGTATGTGCAGTTGACGGACTTTGAGCGAGGGCGTATAGTGGGCATGTGGGAGGCCGGGTGGACGTACCGCCGAATTGCTCAACACGTGGGGCGTGAGGTCTCCACAGTACATCGATGTTGTCGCCAGTGGTCGGCGGAAGGTGCACGTGCCCGTCGACCTGGGACCGGACCGCAGGGACGCACGGATGCACGCCAAGACCGTAGGATCCTACGCAGTGCCGTAGGGGACCGCACCGCCACTTCCCAGCAAATTAGGGACACTGTTGCTCCTGGGGTATCGGCGAGGACCATTCGCAACCGTCTCCATGAAGCTGGGCTACGGTCCCGCACACCGTTAGGCCGTCTTCCGCTCACGCCCCAACATCGTGCAGCCCGCCTCCAGTGGTGTCGCGACAGGCGTGAATGGAAGGACGAATGGAGACGTGTCGTCTTCAGCGATGAGAGTCGCTTCTGCCTTGGTGCCAATGATGGTCGTATGCGTGTTTGGCGCCGTGCAGGTGAGCGCCACAATCAGGACTGCATACGACCGAGGCACACAGGGCCAACACCCGGCATCATGGTGTGGGGAGCGATCTCCTACACTGGCCGTACACCACTGGTGATCGTCGAGGGGACACTGAATAGTGCACGGTACATCCAAACCGTCATCGAACCCATCGTTCTACCATTCCTAGACCGGCAAGGGAACTTGCTGTTCCAACAGGACAATGCACGTCCGCATGTATCCCGTGCCACCCAACGTGCTCTAGAAGGTGTAAGTCAACTACCCTGGCCAGCAAGATCTCCGGATCCGTCTCCCATTGAGCATGTTTGGGACTGGATGAAGCGTCGTCTCACGCGGTCTGCACGTCCAGCACGAACGCTGGTCCAACTGAGGCGCCAGGTGGAAATGGCATGGCAAGCCGTTCCACAGGACTACATCCAGCATCTCTACGATCGTCTCCATGGGAGAATAGCAGCCTGCATTGCTGCGAAAGGTGGATATACACTGTACTAGTGCCGACATTGTGCATGCTCTGTTGCCTGTGTCTATGTGCCTGTGGTTCTGTCAGTGTGATCATGTGATGTATCTGACCCCAGGAATGTGTCAATAAAGTTTCCCCTTCCTGGGACAATGAATTCACGGTGTTCTTATTTCAATTTCCAGGAGTGTACAAGGTGCCTCGAGCCTTTATTGCACCCCCCACAGAACCATCAAAGATGATGCAATCTTCAGTCTTCGGTATCTTACATGTAAATCAATCATTCGTATGACTACCTAACCAACAGCCTCAAAGGAGTAAAGGACCGATAGAGCGCCCCAGAACCTTTGCATGCGAAAAAAAGTGAAACTATTTCCCTTACCTTGCTACCCCAGAAGAAAAAATCGCCAAAGGCGGTCACTCTTTGGACACAACACGCAAGAAAAAAAGTTTGATTTCACTGCCGACGAGTTAGTGCGACGGCTTTCTCACCTGAAAATGACAGCCAGGTGGGCCACCGAAATACTGGGTCAAGATGACGTTATGTTCCTGCTGGAGACCCGATATGAATACCATAAATAGTAGAGCACTACTTTGAAGTTGTCGGGTGCAATCCTACAGCCGGCCGCGGTGGCCGAGCCTTTTGTAGTCGCTTCAGTCCGGAACCGCGCGACTGCTACGGTCGCAGGTTTGAATCCTGCCTCGGGCATGGATGTGTGTGATGTCCTTAGGTTAGTTAGGTTTAAGTAGTTCTAAGTTCTAGGGGACTGATGACCTCAGATGTTAAGTCCCATAGTGCTCAGAGCCATTTGAACCATTTTTTTGCAATCCTACATCGATGCCGTGTGTGTGTTTTGTAATCGCTTCTTTTGTCTGTGGCAATGATTTGTTAATGTGAAAAATGCCAAGTCGCACCAGGGCACGGAGTCCGCTATAAAGTCGATAAGCCGGGCCTAAGGTTAGGTTAGCATCTTCTGTTAATACCTGTTTGGTATGGCTCCCACATGATTCAGAAATATTCAAAGATGCACGAGGATTTCCTTTCCAGGCGCCCTCTTTAACGTCGCTTTACAAACCTGGAATTAGTTTCTTTTACAATTTGGATTTACCATTCTTCGAAGATTGCACTGTCAAATCTCAGTCTCTGCTTCCATAATAATCCCACGTTACCTGCAATAATGAAGTGTTTTGAATTGTAATTTGCGTCGGCAAACTAGGCATATCAATTCTCTCATGGATGGATGGATGGATATGGTGTTATGGGCGCTCAACAGTGTAGTCTTTAGCGCCCGCAATTCTCTCACACGCGTGTTCTTTCTGGCGTACCGAAAACACATTACGCTTCAAATCAGATGGATCAAGGAAACTTTTATGACAACCATGCTCTGGTGGTTAGCGTGAAGTTTCATGGATCCTTGTGTTTGGAAACTTCAGGAACATCGCTACGCAATCCATTTTCAGTATTGCCGCAGAAGCATCTATCGTTTCATACGAGGGTGAGTCAAATGAAAACCTTAAATTTGTAATAACAAATCGAAATTTCGCGCCATTTTCCTGTAAGTGGGTGAGCGTGCTACAAACAGCGTGGAGAATGGCCTGTAGGTGGCAGCATAGTGCAGATGCACACATACCGTCGCAGTATCAGTATAAAGATGGCCGCCCCACTTGCGACTAGCACCAGGGAAGAACAGCAGTCTGTTATTCGGTTTTTGCATAGTGAACGTGTGAAACCAATTGAAATTCATCGACGAATGAAGGTTCAATACGGTGATGCATGTTTGTCACAGCAGCAAGTCCACGAATGGAGTAGGACGTTCGCAAATGGTGTGACTTCAGTGGAAGATGCTCCTCGTCCAGGTCAGGCACAACGAATTGACTCCAAAGAACATTGCAGCAGTTGAAGCCATAGTGAAGGAAAACCGCCGAGTGACACTGAATGACATTGCAGCACGTTTACAGATTAGTCATGGGTCCGCACACCACATTGTGCATGATGTGCTCCAGTTTCACAAAGTGTCTGCAAGATGGGTGCCACGGCAGTTGACTGCTGAAACGAGAGAACGACGTGTTGATGCTTGTGAAGAACTCCATCGGCGCTTTGAACGAGGTGATGGCTTCCTTGCAAGAATCGTTACTGGGGACGAAACCTGGGTTCACTTCCACGAACCGGAAACGAATAGTGCGAGCAAGGAATGGCGCCATTCCTCATCACCTAAACCAAAGAAGTTTCGAACAGAACCATCAGCAGGGAAGGTTATGCTTGTAAGTAGGCTGTTCAGGTTTTTATGGTGGTAACGCCACGTGACAGTCTGTAATGAAAATCACTGGCTGTGCTGTGTGAAGTCTGTGGCTGGTTTGCATTGTTGGAATTTGCTATTGTAGTGTTGGGCAGTTGGCTGTTAACAGCGCGTAGCGTTGCGCAGTTGGAGGTGAGTCGCCATCAGTGGTGGTTGTGGGGAGAGAGATGGCGGAGTTTTGAGAGCGAATGATCTGGACGTGTGTCCATCAGAGACAGTAAATTTTTAAGACTGGATGTCATGAACTGATATATATATATATATATATATATATTATGACTTTTGAATACTATTAAGGTAAATACATTGTTTGTTCTTTATCAAAATCTTACATTTGCTAACTATGCCTATCAGTAGTTAGTGCCTTCAGTAGTTAGAATCTTTTCTGTAGCTGGCAGTATTGGCGCTCGCTGTATTGCAGTAGTTCGAGTAATGAAGATTTTTGTGAGGTAAGTGATTTGTGAAACGTATAGGTTATTGTTAGTCAGGGCCATTCTTTTGTAGGGATTATTAAAAGTCAGATTGCGTTGCGCTAAAAATATTGCGTGTCAGTTTAGTGATGATAAGAATAAGTAGAGAGAAATGTCTGAGTACGTTCAGTTTTGCTCAGCTGTTTGAAAATCAAATAACGTAAGGGGTTTATCAGCACAGTAATTCATTAATTTTTCTAAGGGGACGTAAAACGCATCATTTTGGAGCATTACATGCCTAGAGGGACCACTGTCACCAGTGCATAATATACAGATCTCCTAAAAAAATCATCTGCGGCATGCAATCAAATCAAAGCGACGTGGATTGCATTGTCATGTTGCAAAAGGACACCTGCTGACAGCAAGGCCCCACACTGCCCGTACAACAGTTGCAACAATGACAGACCTGCATTTTTAGTGTCTTCCTCATCCACCATACTCACCAGACCTTGCCCCAAGTGATTTCCATATGTTTGGACCAATCAAAGACGAAATTGGAGGAAAGAAGAGGTACGCGACATGGTGCATGAGTGGTTGCGTGGACTACGAAAAGAATTTTTTTCTAAAGGAATTTATGCACTTTGTAAGCGCTGGAGGACTTGCATTGAGCGTGGGGGAGATTATGTTGAAAAGTGATACAGCCTTCTGCACAATAAACAATATTTTAAAAAAAAAATATTTAAAGTTTTCATTTGACTCACCCTCGTATCAAATGACCAAGCGGCCTTTCTTGTGAGATGATGATAGTCAGCCAGTCAGCCTACCAGATGCCGGTGTGCCCCGAGATGCATGTGGCGTGTAGGTGCAGAGTGCGGTGTCGGCGGTGAGTGGTCGGTGAGGGAGAGCGACCACGGGGGTGGCCGGCAGGGTTAGAGTGTAATTGCAGAGGGTGCCGGCAGCCGGCGCCACAATCAGGGCGCCTACAGATCTAGCGCGGCAACTCGTTAGCGGCGGATCACGGCCGGCTCTGTCCCCGCTACCTGGCCAGCCCGTCTACACAGCCCGCCTGCCTGATTAGTTATTCGAGGCGCGATACTCTAATTGCGCGCTGCTGCCGCCGCCATCACGATGCCGCACGCGCCCACAACGTCCGCTGCGCCCCCACCAGGGGAAGGCAGTCACTCGCCTCTCCGCTAAAGTCGACTACTCCACCACTGCGACGTGGCTTCTCGTGTTTCGCCCTGCATCCCACACAGACTTTTATTTTTGCGTTGACGTCGTTGTTACGTTTGTCAGTCCGAAGGCTGGTTTGATGCAGCTCCTCACGATACTCTAGTTGCCACGGGCATCTTCACTTCTGCAGACCTACTGAAATCTGGAGGGGTTGCAGAAAAGTACGGAAACACCAAAAATGTAACACCTTACCATCACTAATACACGTTATTGTATTCTACATGCACTGTTCGTGCAGTACATTGTAAAGTTGACGCATTAAGTTGTTCTGAAAGCGGTGCTGATATTCAAGACAATAAAAGCGGGTCAAAAGCTGTGAGCTATCTGGGGAAGTTAACCTTGCATTACTGAGCAACTGTTTCACTAGGTATCCAGTCTAGCTTACCAAATTCCCAACCAGACTAACATTAATTATAATCTTTTAATAGACATATATATATATATATATATATATATATATATATATATATATATATATATATATATATATATGAGAGAGAGAGATAGAGAGATAGAGAGAGAGAGAGAGAGAGAGAGAGAGAGAGAGAATTTAAATAAAAAGAAATAAATCAGTTTACATTTTGACATTTATTTTAACATTGATCATTGTTCCGCTAAAATTTCAGCACATTAAACTTGATTCATAACTACGCTGGTGCCTTATTTATGATTGTGAAAATGTGAGTTTGTAATCTTACGGAACACATCAAATATGGAGCCAAGAGTTGGGAGACTGCATACAACACTGCATTCATAAAATAACACACGAAGACCGTCGAAACATATGCAAGAGGAAATTAACCACAACCAACTGGTTCAATTTTCACTCAAAGAAGTTGCGTTCGTAGCGCAGTCCTGTCCGTCATGTAATTACCACACACTGGTATACTAAATTCATACTAACTCTCTGTGAAATCTTCCCGAAAAGAATAGCTGAGGGCTACTTTGATGATTACACCACATGCTTCACGTGGTCAACTTGGTTTACACAAAGAGTGTAACTCCACAATAATTTTGATAATTAAAATAAATTACATCGAAACACAAATTACAAAAGAAAAACCTCGAACTGGTTAATATCGTCGTACTATTAACCTGATGGGTCAAACAATTGTATAAGCACGTGGTACTGGTCTCACAAAGTACACCCCACATGGGTTGAACATAAAGAAAAGTTGCTATATTGAAAAATATTGTCAAGACGAGACGTTATAATCTCACGCACATTCGCATTTAAGATTGATGATCTTAGTTAGAGTTACTGATCAACACGTGGTTCCACTTTACTCACAAAGTAGTAACAAAGCAACCACCGAAAGATATTCTGAACTTCACACTCGAATTACACTGCGTTGCAATTTAAGATAACATTAGATATTTTAGATCTAAACCTGAAATAAAGGTGATTAAATTTTCAGTTAGGCTGAACTTAAGAAATCCATTGTCCTACGGACTTACCAGAGACGCGCTTAGCCGGAGATCTTACCACTTCAGACGCTCGCCACAGACAGACTGCCGTGGGCGCCTACCGAGGGTGCTTCACAGGTACAAACGGAAGTGACCAGAGAGGCAGCTTCCTATACCAACATGACAAGGGACGGACAGGACCATACTAAGAATTGAAACCTCTTTGCTTTTAGAAAGCGTAGCTGCCTGTTCCGACGTTGGTCCTACTGTTCTCTAGCAGACAGGCTTGTTTGCTACCATCAAGCATGCAACTAGAAATACATTTGCTCATTCATCCTTTCACACAGAAGGGAAGGGGGATGACAGTATCTTATCATATGCAGTATATAAAAGAAAGCAGATGTAGGCTCCGTATGAGACTGTGTGACATGAATTACATATAAACTGTGTTTTAAAGTGTAGTAGTGTGACAGATCGTTCTTGATTATGTGTAAAAGTAACGCGTTCCACTGCTCAGTCTCCTCCCAGATAGTCAGAAACACCACAGTAAATTTAGAAGTGGAATATATGCCGTAAATGACAACAGATTTAAGAAATTAACATGAAAGGAATCCAACAGACCTTTCAACATGTACTACTACTGCATTTCATGATATAGGCAAAAAAAGAGAGAAAAAAAGGAAAAACCATTAACATCCAAAACAGCTAACAGTCGTCTCGGGATAGACCTGATTAGCCAAAATTGTCACATAATTGTTGGCACTAATGGGACCATGCAGAGTAACAACGTGGCCCATGGAATACCGCGATATGGCTGCCAGATCATCACTGAATTCCCCTGATGTTTCACTCTTGGGACGTAGACGCTGCCAGAAGTTGGAAACTAGCACAATAAGACTCATGATCAAATGACTTTCTTCCATTGCTCCGTAGTCCATGTTTTATGGCTGCGGCACCAAGTTTTCCAATTACGGACTTTTGCATCCCTGATGAATAGTTTTAGAATCCACCGTGCCCTGCAATTCCTTCTTAATGAACTCCTTTCGTGTTCAGAATGAAATTTTCACTCTGCAGCGGAGTGTGCACTGGTATGAAACTTCCTGGCAGATTAAAACTGTGTGACGTCCATAGGTTAGTTAGGTTTAAGTAGTTCTAAGTTCTAGGGGACTGATGACCATAGATGTTAAGTCCCATAGTGCTCAGAGCCATTTAAAACTGTGTGCAGGACCGAGACTCGAACTCGGGATTTTGCCTTTCGTGGGCAAGTGCTCTACCATCTGAGCTACCCGAGCACGACTCACGACCCGTCCTCACAGCTTCAATTCCGCCAGTACCTCGTCTCCTACCTTCCAAACTTCACAGAAGCTCTTCTGCGAACCTTGCAGAACTAGCACTCCTGGAAGAAACGATATTGCGGAGACATGGCTTAGCCACAGCCTGGGAGATGTTTCCAGAATGAAATTTTCACTCTGCAGCGGAGTGTGCGCTGGTATGAAACTTCTTGGCAGATTCGCAGAAGAGCTTCTGTGAAGTTAGGAAGGTGGAAGACGAGATACTGGCGGAATTGAAGCTGTGAGGACGGGTCGTCAGTCGTGCTTGGGCAGCTCAGATGGTAGAGCTCTTGCCCGCGATAGACAAAGGTCCCGAATTCGAGTCTCGGTCCGGCACACAGTTTTAATCTGTCAGGAAGTTTCCTTTCGTGTTGTTTTGGTTCTGACAGGGATTGCAAGTGCGACTTTCGGTACCGCAGGTCTTTTCTAACTGTCTTCCTCTGATTTTCGTCACAGTCCTAGGTAATAACGGAGTGTCATCATCACCCAAAGAACTCTTTCGTCCGCGTTGTGACTTAGCGGACTATGTGTTTCCGTTTTCCCTGTATGCGGCATAAATCCTTGATAGGATAGAGCACTAAACACTACAGTTGGAGCACCTTTTTTTTTTACGGAAGCACCCACCATAACAGCACGAGAAACTTCTCCACGTTTGAATTCGTACAGCTACGACACAGTGCACTCACATTTACACAAAACGCTGTTCTGACCACAACTGACGCCTGCACTATGAGGGACATCGTACAGGTGCTGTTCGTGGTCAAATATTACATTTCAACATGCAGACGTCACTCCGCATTTATATTCGAGCATGCATTATTGTCCAACCCCTGTACGTCCACTCACAAGGGGAGGCCGCCAATTGTGAAATTCAGATCCGATTCATACTGCGCATAGTAAAAGCTCATGGCGAAAGATGTAATGTGGCAAAGCACCAAGATGCACTTCTCAGCCGTTGTCGAGAAAATCGACAGTTAAAAGAAACCGTTGCGGTGAAATACTCTCTACGATTAATAGTTTTCTACAGCGTCGTGGCGCAGCGGTAAGCGCTCGGGTTCGTAATCCAAAGGTCGCCGGATCGAATCTCGCGCCATCCAATTTTTTTTTTTTAGTATTTGTTTTTTGTAATTCAAATGTGTGTATATATACACACACACACACACACACACACACACACACACACACACACACACACACATATATATATATATATATATATATTCCCGGCAATCAGTAGCAACAATTATGCATATAATAAGTTGTTGAAAGTCGTTTGTCTTGGAAAAACTGGCGACTTCGAACATCATTATGTTTTCCGCAAACAAAGTTGTATTTCACAAATGTTATTAATTGTCTTCATAATGTTAACCATGTATAGTTAACGGAAGACGTAGAAACGATATTCCGAGACGAATAAGTATAGCGTAAGTCAAACGTTCGAATTGGAGTAGAGACCCCACGAACACAAATTTGCTGTGGCAGGTATGAGATATAAACTCCGTTACTCGCTCGTTACACTTTAAGGACAGATGCTGAATGGGCCGAAACGAGCCGCCTTATAACAGCGTAGTTGCCTGCTAACTTCGAAAGAAGGTAGATGCGGTCCCTAGCGCAACTTATAACATCGTCGAAAATCAGTGCGGACGGGAGAGCTTTGGTACACCCTGTTAAACAAACCGAAAAATGGAGGCAGTACAATTGGAGAGAGACCCGCCTTCACCAATATGCATAAGCAATTCATTAATAGTATATATATATATATATATATATATATATATATATATATATATATATATATATATATATATATATATTACAAAAAACTAATGATAAAAAAATTGCTTGGCGCGAGATTCGATCCAGCAACCTTCGGATTACGAACCCGAGCGCTTACCGCTGCGCCACGACACTGTAGAAAACTTTTAATCGTAGAGAGTATTTCACCGCAACGGTTTCTTTTAACTGTCGAATTTCTCGACAACGGCTGAGAAGTGCATCTTGGTGCTTTGCCACATTACACCTCTGGCCATGAGTTTTTATTATGCACAGTATGAATCGAATCTGAATTTCACAATTGGCGGCCTCCCCTTGTCAGTCGTACTTAACTATTGTCAAGCCTTCGTCTTATTTTACCTCCTTCTCCCCCCCCCCTCCCCCCGCCCCTCCACACACACATCTACACTTCCCTCCATTAACAATCTGACACTTCCTCGATGCCTCAGAATGAGTCCAATCGACTGCTGCGTTCTTTTGGTCAAGTTGTGCGATAAAGAGAAAATGGCGCAGGCCATCTCCTCTTTATCACCTTGTTTTCTCTGAAATGGCCAAAGAAAGTAACGAAAAAATGACGTAGCCAAGCGTTCGTGGCGAACCTTTCGAAATTTTTGTCGATTTTTGTTGCTTTGAAGAACTCGGGAGACAGCATGTCGGATTTCTTCGTTTTTAACTGAAGCTGTTATTTTGTGATTTTATAATTTATGTTACACGAATATATGCTGTTTCAAGACAGTGAACATCCTCGAAAATGCACCGGTATTGGTACAATTTGTTGTAATAAAATGACGAAAAAGTCACGGCAATGGTTAAGGAATTTACGTATATGCTTGTTTCCGTGGTATAACTCGCATGTTACGAAAGTAAATTTTGTAAATTTGTGGTAAGATCTTATGGGACCAAACTGCTTAGGTCATCGGTCCCTAAGCTTACACACTACTTGATCTAACTTGAACTAACTTACGCTACGGACAACACAAACACCTATGCCCGAAGGAGGACTCGAACCTCCGACTGCGGGAGCCGCGCGGTTGTTATGAAAGTATGTCGTTTGAAGGCAACATCGCACCGAAGAGTTATAATAGTGCGTCGTTCTGGGACGATTTATTATAATTAAATGCCAGTTAACGAAATGTCAGCGGCTGAAACCTTCAGAAGATCGTAAGACGAAAGATATGGTTACTTGTTGGTCAAAACCACCCTAGCATAGTGGATAGAGACCTACGGTTACGAGATCTAAAGGAGGTAGTTCGCACCCCGCTTTTCCCAAACTTTTTTTTCACTTTTGCATTCCTAAAGATGCAGGAACTTCTATATTAATTTGATTATGTTCTGTAACATTTAAGAGCACTTTCTCTCAGGGGTGAGTTTTTCGATTTTGTGAACGTGTCAGGGAATGTGGACGAAGGAACTGCAGGAGATCGTTTTCACCATGCCCACATAAAGTGCGAAAATTACAGAGCTAACGTGACAATGAATGTATTAAGTGATATGCTGATGGAAGTAGCTTTACGTATGCACTAGATAAAGTACTAGAGTTTTGCGACAATTTGGGTTTTAATAAGACTGAAGTGTATACTTCGCAACAAATTGTATTGCTTCTTTTTCTGCCAAACCAATTACACACGTTTCTGGATTTTGCATACTATTTCTGCTGTGTGTGTGTGTGTGTGTGTGTGTGTGTGTGTGTGTGTGTTACTACTGCATTTCATTATTCTGGTATAGAGAGCAACTAAAATTTTGTAAATATAACTGGAAGATACATTTAGAATGGATATTGTACCACGGATGAGTAAACAGACACAGTGTAATTGATTAGAATACGACACAGAAGACTATGACGATCGGCGAGTACACGACCAGATGGTGTGAAACTGGCATACACTGCGAACGAGCGACACGAGCGTGACGTCACTAACTTTGGCCATTAGAGTGAAAACAAGGTGTCCTGCTGTTTTGTTATCGTTACTGTAACTACGTGCTACGGTACTGTGCCGCGGATATTTCGATGTGTTCCCCGTAAGATTATATGTTGACTATACTACAAATATAGCACCATTCTTATCCATCACCTATCAGAGATCATTGGAACAGCGGAAAGTTCCACGGGACTGGAAGAAGACCAAGGTCATAGAAATCCATAAAAAGGGTAGAAAATCGGATCCACATAATTACCGGCCAATTTCACTGACATCTATTTGTGGTAGAATCATGGAACATATTTTGTGTTCAGACATAATGACCTTTCTAGACTCTGAGAAGCTCATCTGCAGAAACCAGCACGGTTTTAGGAAACAGCAGTCATGCGAGACACAGTTGGTCCTCTTTGTGCATGATATACAACGGGCTCTAGATACCGGTTCCCAGGTTGATGCCATATTTCTCGACTTTCGAAAGGCGTTCGACTCAGTTCCGCACTGTCGCTTGCTCCAAAAAGTGCGTGTTTACGGTCTATCCGGTGACATATGCGGTTGGATAGAAAGTTTTCTAAGAGACAGGGAGCAGTATGTCGTCCTGAACGGGGTGACTTCAACAGAAACAAGCGTAACTTCAGGTGTGCCCCAGGGCAGCGTAATAGGTCCTCTGCTTTTTACGATTTACATAAACGATCTGGTTGATGGTATTGACAGCGGGATTAGACTGTTTGCCAATGATGCTGCAGTCTACAGCAAAGTAGTATCACACGAAAGTTGTGAACAAATCAATGAGGATTTGCAGAAAATAAATGCATGGTGTAATGACTGGCAGTTATCTCTCAATATTAGTAAGTGTAACCTATTGCGTATAACAAGGCGAAAATCCCCATTAATGTACGAGTACAAAATAAATGATCAGTCTTTGGAAGCGGTAGCATCCGTCAAGTATCTGGGTGTGACTATTCGAAATGATCTCAAATGGAATGATCAAATTACGCAACTAACGGGTAAGGCAAACTGTAGATTGCGGTTTATTGGTAGAATCCTGAAGCGATGCAGTCCTTCAACAAAGGAAGTAGCTTACAATACGTTAGTTCGTCCAATGTTAGAGTATGGTTCGTCTGTAAGGGACCCTTACCAGTTGGGTCTGATTCAAGAGATTGAGAAGATCCAAAGAAGAGCGGCAAGATTCGTGACTGGTACATTTAGCCATCGCGAGAGCGTTACAAATCTCATAGAAAGTTTGAAGTGGGACACACTTGCAGGTAGACGGCGCGATAAACGGAAGGGGCTGCTCACAAAAATTCCGAAATCCGATCTTCACCGAGGATGTAGAGCATATCTTATTACCACCAACTTCCAAATCGCGCAATGATCACCATTCAAAGATAAGGGAGGTTAGAGCTCGTACTGAGGCGTTCATACAGTCGTTTTTCCCTCACGTGATCCGCGAGTGGAACAGATGGCGTGGTGGCGGCGGGGGTGGGGTGGAATATGACGTTGGCGCGAATTGTGGCCTCCGGCACACGCCGCTTGGTGGCTAGCGGGGTATATATGTAGATATAGAACAAACAAATAATTAACTGTTTTATTTTTTCGAGGTGATAACTGAAACTTTCTGACTTTACCTCGAATTATCTGTTGTTCACATTTTATTTCCGTGCAAGGCGACACTGTAAAGATTGAATAGCATGGGTAATATGGTGTAGTGTCGTATAGCTCCCTATCCCTCTCGCTCTACCTCTACCAGCCCTCCGTACAAGGCGGCTTCTATCGTTAGGCAAGACTAGGTGACCGCCTAGGGCGGCAAAATTTTAGACGCAACAAAGGGCAGAAGAATTAAATTTTAAATGAAACAACAAAAATTAGCAAATGAGGAGGAAGAAAAATGAGAAAGAGGGAAAATTAAAACACCGAATTGTTTTCAAAAGAGAACGAATCAGTTTCTTAGTAAGTCTTTACTTTGACGAAAGGAAACACATTGCCTCTGTGTACCTCAAAACTAAAGTAGCCGCTACTGAGTACGAATCGGTAACAAACGTGACCTTGATTTATTTCTGGTGGTGGTTAGTGTTTAACGTCCCGTCGACAACGAGGTCATTAGAGACGGAGCGCAAGCTCGGGTGAGGGAAGGATGGGGAAGGAAATCGGCCGTGCCCTTTCAAAGGAACCATCCCGGCATTTGCCTGAAGCGATTTAGGGAAATCACGGAAAACCTAAATCAGGATGGCCGGAGACAGGATTGAACCGTCGTCCTCCCGAATGCGAGTCCAGTGTGCTAACCACTGCGCCACCTCGCTCGGTGATTTATTTCTGTCGGACGCTGGAGTGCGCCACGCGCGCTGGCTTGAGATCGTGTTGCGACTTGATGCCATACCTCCCTCAGTCCCGCAAGCAAGGCGTCGTTTATTAATTTAATTGCAAGAAAGTGGATACTGAATAAGATGGAATTTATTCCTCATTCTAAAAATATTTCAATTAAAACAGAAACGAAATAAGACAACGACTATGCAGATGATCTGGTTTGATGATTCGACATGTCTCCCATCAGTATTAATAATTTCTAAATTCAAAGAAAAATTCATTCTCACCAGAAAATAGTTTCACCCTTAATTAGAAAATTTCCTTGCAGTTAAATAAAATAAATAATTGATACCAAATTTCGTTTCGCTGGTATATTCAATTGAGTTGTAGTTGAAAATTTTCAGCACATGCTTTCTATTACCATAATATGGGAAATGTCCACCCCTGGTAGCTGGGTGGTCAGCGCCACGGAATGTCATACCCAACGGCCCGGGTTCGATTCCCGGCTGGGTCGGAGATTTTCTCCGCTCAGGGACTGGGTATTGTGTTGTCCTTATGATCATCATTTCATCCCCATCGACAGGCAAGTCACCGAAGTGGCGTCAACTCGAAAGACTTGCACCAGGCGAACGGTGTACCCTATGAGAGGCCCTAGCCGCACGGCATTTCCATTTCCATTATGGGAAATTTAAAACATTCGGAGCAAAAAATAAGAATTTGATGACGTATCTTGTCCTCAATCAGTTTTAAAGGAACTGAAGAAGAAGTATGACAACTGGTGTTACCAGAAAATGAGTACGCCTGGTCACATTAGTTAAATAGTTAAAAGTACAGTACTGGCCATTAAAGTTGCTCCACCACGAAGATGACGTGCTACAGACGCCAAATTTAACCGACAGGAAGAAGATGCTGTGATATGCAAATGATTAGCTTTTCAGAGCATTCACACAAGGTTGGCGCCGGTGGCGACACCTACATCGTGCTGACATGAGGAAAGTTTCCAACGGGTTTCTCATACACAAAAAGCAGTTGACCGGCGTTGCCTGGTGAAACGTTGTTGTGACGCGTCTCGTAAGGAGGAGAAATGCGTACCATCACGTTTCCGACTTTGATAAAGGTCGGATTGTAGCCTATCGCGATTGCGGTTTATCGTATCGCGACATTGCTGCTCGCGTTGGTCGAGATCCAATTACTGTTTGCAGAATATGGAATCGGTGGGTTTAGGAGGGTAATACGGAACGTCGTGCTGGATCCCAAAGGCCTCGTGTCACTAGTAGTCGAGATGACAGGCATGTTATCCGCATGACTGTAACCTGGGTGCGCGAATGGCAAAACGTCATCTTTTCGGATGAATCCAAGTTCTGTTTACAGCATCATGATGGTCGCATCTGTGTTTGGCGACATCGCGGTGAACGCTGATTTGAAGCGTGTATTCGTCATCGCCATACTGGCGTATCACCCGGCGTGATGGTATGGGGGTGCCATTGGTTACACGTCTCCGTCACCTCTTGTTCGCATTGACTGCACTTTGAACAGCGGACGTTACATTTCAGATGTGTTACGACCCGTGGCTCTACCCTTCATTCGATCCCTGCGAAACCCGAAATTTCATCAGGATAATGAACGACCGCATGTTGCAGGTCCTGTACGGGCCTTTCTGGATACAGAAATTGTTCGACTGCTGCCCTGGCCGGCACATTATCCAGATCTCTCACCAATTGAAAACGTCTGGTCAATGGTGGCCGAGCAACTGGCTCGACACAATACGCCAGTCACTACTCCTGATGTACTGTGGTATCGTGTTGAAGCTGCATGGGCAGCTGTACCTGTACACGCCATCCATCTCTGTTTGACTCCATGCCCAGGCGTTTAAAGGCCGTTATTACGGCCAGAGGTGGTTGTTCTGGGTACTGATTTCTCAGGATCTATGCACCCAAATTGCATAAAAATGTAATCACATGTCAGTTCAATTATAATATATTTGACAAATGAATACCCGTTAATCATCTGCATTTCTTCATGGTGTAGCAATTTTAATGGCCAGTAGTGTATTATAGGAGATTTGCAGTATCGTGCCGTTTGATGTTGGTGGAGGGGAAGGGTATCAGTGGGACTGACGGTAGTAGAAAAGACGGGGCATTATTTTTCAGTTCTTACGTAGGACGGTAAAACACCTGCGAACGGCTCTGCCCGCGTATTTTGACGTCTATCAGTGATGGGCACCTCAGGCGCAGTGCGCACGTAGACACAGCTGTAACGGAGGCTGCAGCAGCTAGGTGCGAGAGCGAGGTGTGAGGTCAGCCAGGCGGGGTGTCGCAGGTGCGGCTAAGCGTGCGGGCGGACAGCCCGGCGTGGCGAGGCGCCGCCGATATCGATTCTGGCTCCGTGGAGGCGGAGGCGCAGGCCGCCCCCGCCTGCCCCCGCGCTTGGGTCGCCAGCCGCACGCCGCACCCCCGCCTGAGCCGACGCCGGCGTCGGAGCCGCCATCTTCTCGCTCCGCGTTGCCACCCGCTGCCCATTCACGAACGGCTCCGCACGCTATTCGCCTTACTGTTCTCTGTGTCTACTAAGCTAAGCGTGGAAGTAAGCACTGCGGTACACATCCCTCCGCGTCTGGTGTTACTCACTGGAGAGCCTCCCTCACGCGGAACGTAAACCACAACCAGTCATAATAATGCTGCAGGCTGGCTCATCACCGCTCATAAATGACGCGTCGCCTCTCACGCATGCATCTTGCTTTTGCGCCATGACAGAGGAAGGTGGTAGGGACCTGTGAGCCAAATTTCATTTTTATGCGTTGCGATATTTATGGGGTTTTATGGGGTTACAATACAGTGTGGTCAAAAACAGTCTGGAAGGCTTGTAAGGGCGTTGGAGGATACGATGTGCTGAGAAGTAATGAATACTTGCGTCGTTTCCAATTTGATTAGTACAGATGTTAGCCTATGAGATAGTTGAGCGCGCAAATTCAAACACTTGGACGCGCAATCACTTGGAAGTGATAATTTTAAGCTAGGTGATAAAAGCCACATTCGTTCGTTCGGTTAACCTTCACCACATTGCTAGCAGTGTGGATAAATTTCAGTGGTGTGAAGCGAAGACGATATTCTCTGTAACTTCCGAGTACAATAACAGTGATTCTTTCGGCGCCAGAAATGCGGTTATTGGCGAGGAGGAAAAAGAGGAGGTTGGGTGCTGTCTTTGAAAGCAAAAAGTCCGCACCTGCAGATACTTTCACTACTTCCAGCAACAGCTTAAAAATTATCCGGAGCACATTTTCAGACAGTTACAAATGTCGAAATGAATTTTCCAGTTTATTTTTGAAACGCAAACAGACACTGTATTTCTGTTACAAATGGAAAAGGACTCGGAAGATCGTTGAAACGCAGTCGATGGTGTCTTGAAAAATAGGTTATAAGATAAACATCAACAAAAGCGATTGGCCGGCCGGAGTGGCCGAGTGGTTCTAGGCGCTACCGTCTGGAATCGCGCGACCGCTACGGTCGCAGGTTCGAATCCTGCCTCGGGCATGGATGTGTGTGATGTCAAAAATGGCTCTGAGCACTATGGGACTCAACTGCTGTGGTCATCAGTCCCCTAGAACTTAGAACTACTTAAACCTAACTAACCTAAGGACATCACACACAGCCATGCCCGAGGCAGGATTCGAACTTGCGAGAGTAGCAAAAGCGCGGTTCCGGACTGAAGCGCCTAGAACCGCTCGGCCACAACGGCCGGCGCCGAAGGTGGTTTTGAACCAGCAGTGAATTTAATTTGGCTACTGGCGAGCATATTTATATATGGCTAGGACTGGCTTATAAAAACTGTATAATTTTGATACACCTGAAAAGAAATAACCAACTTTCGTAAACATAGCACTATTATATCAAGGAATATACAAAGGGTGTTCCAAAATATTTCCATCAAACATCTAGCGGTGAAACATTATATCGTGAGAGACAACTTTTGTTAGAGACAATATATTCGCCGGCCGCGGTGGTCTCGCGGTTCTAGGCGCGCAGTCCGGAACCGTGCGACTGCTGCGGTCGCAGGTTCGAATCCTGCCTCGGGCATGGATGTGTGTGATGTCCTTAGGTTAGTTAGGTTTAAGTAGTTCTAAGTTCTAGGGGACTAATGACCACAGCAGTTGAGTCCCATAGTGCTCAGAGCCATTTGAACAATATATTCGCTGATGGTGCCCGGTGACGTTAGGCGTCTTTTAAGGTAGGTTATGCCCCTGAGAGAAGCCAGAGTGTAGGCGCTCTGTAATGTGCATATGCAGTGTGTGTTGACTATACTGTAGTCATCTGCTCCATGTGAAAGAGGGTAGCCCGAGCTTTTGAAATGTTTTTCTCCGTTTACAGACACACATTCGTAAGGTTTCCTCGTGGAGAGTCACTCTGTCAATTTACAGCGGGATGGGTGGGTGGTGGTTGGGAGGAGGGTAGTATGTGGTCTGCAGCACATCTCGTTAGTAGACCCTACTGTTTCGTTGAAATCTCAGCACCCAGGACCGGCGAATCCAATAAAAAGATGCCTCAGCAGACATTTTGTCTCTAACAGAAGTTCAAAAGTACACTAATGCTTATAAATTAAGGATAATTGCAGAATGTGGTGCCACACACCGTGGCACTACACAAAACTGGCCCTAATGGCATAGGCACATAGGGAACACACACGACACTGATCTGTAAGTCCACGGTATTGGTGATAAGTTGAGAAAACCGTCCCGAAACACATGTGCTAAAAAACGCCACTGTTTCCTGCACATGTACCCCGACATCAATACGGCATATGATCACCATGCATACGTACACAGGCCGCACAACGGGTTGGCATACTCTGGATCAGATGGTCGAGCAGCTGCTGGGGTACAGCCTCCTATTCTTGCACCAGTGCCTGTCGGAGCTCTCGAAGTGTCGTAGGGGTTTGAAAACGTGCAGCGATACGTCGACCGAGAGCATCCAAGACGTGATCGACGGGGTTTAGGTCTGGAGAACAGGCAGGCCACTTCATTCGCCTGATATCTTCTGTTTCGAGGTACTCCTCCACAATGGCAGCTCGGTGGGGCCGTGCGTTATCATCCATCAGGGGGAAGGTGGGACCCACTGCACCCCTGAAAAGGCGGACATACTGGTGCAAAATGACGTTCCGATACACCTGACCTGTTACAGTTCCTCTGTCAAAGACATGCAGAGCTGTACGTGCACCATTCATAATCCCACCCCACACCATCAAACCACGACCTCCATACAGGTCCCTTTCAAGAACATTAAGGGGTTGGTATCTGGTTCCTCGTTCACGCTAGATAAAATGCCGGCGAGAGTCACTGTTCAGACTATACCTGGACTCGTCCGTGAACATAACCTTGGACCACTGTTCCAATGACCATGTACCGTGTTCTTGACACCAGGCTTTACGGCTCTCCTGTGACCAGGGGTCAGTGGAATGCACCTTGCAGGTCTCTGAGCGAATAAACCATGTCTATTCAGTCGTCTGTAGACTGTGTGTCTGGAGACAACTGTTCCAGTGGCTGCGGTAAGGTCCCGAGCAAGGCTACCTGCAGTACCCTGTGGCCGTCTGTAGGCACTAATTGTGAGATATCGGTCTTCTTGTGGTGTTGTACACTGTGGACGTCCCTTACTGTAGCGCCTGGACACGTTTCGTGTCTGCTGGAATCGTTGCCACAATCTTGAGATCATACTTTGTGGCACATGGAGGGCATGTGCTACCACCTGCTGTGTTTGACCAGCCTCCTGTCACCCTAGTACTCCTCTACCCCTGATGACGCCGTCAAAATGTGTGTAGTTTCCCACGATGTGGTCTATCATACCTATACGTTTGATACAACCTACAATCTTCCTCCCTAATGGTGCCAAAGAGTGGCGCCCTGCGACGTCACCGTCGGGCTCACCAAAGCCTCAGACAGCAAGGTCACAGCTCGGAAGCTCATATGAGCTGTAAGGAGGGTTAATGATGTAGCTGTCCCCCCAATTTTCAAGCCGGCCGCTGTGGCCGAGCGGTTCTAGGCGCTTCAGTCCGGAACCGCGCTGCTGCTTCGGTCGCAGGTTCGAATCCTGCCTCATGCATGGATGTGTGTGATGTCCTTAGGTTAGTTAAAAAAAAGTCTTTATTTCCAAATGTTAATAGTTATACAATTTTAACCCACTACCTTATATGATTAGTGGGCCCAGGTAGTTATACAATGGTTACAATTTCAGCTAATCTAAGTTATATTTAAGTAACTACTTAGTGTGTAAGCTACAGGATAAGTGCAATGGGCAAGTTGATTTAATTAATTATATGTGAATTAGTTAACCTAACTATTAACTAGTTACTAATGCTTACAGCGTTACATATGTGTCAGCTAAAAGTATAAACCTACTTATAGAGCCTTGCTCATTGAGCTAAAGCCAATGAGCGTGGCCGTGACACTGGGCAGGCCAAGATGTTGATCGCTGCAGGTTCCTAGAAATAGTACCTAAAACTAAGTCCTACAACTAAACCTATCCTAAAGTCAACCTACCAGACTGTATATGTGTTTAAGTAATTCTCTCATTTTTGCTAGTTCAAGTCTCTTAGATATTCCTTTAAAACTTTTTGCGATACCACGTTAGCCAGTTTGTTAATGGTCTGAAAGGTGTCGTTTTGTCTAAGTAATCTGTATGTGTCGTGGTGTGGCAGTTGGTCGCGTAGCATTGAAGCTACTACATTGAAAAGGGGGCACTCGTAGACGACATGGTCAGGAGTACCCTCCGGGTCACCACAGCCACACGCGGGTGTCGCCTTTTTCCTGAATCGACATAAATATGTCGGGTAGGGTCCATGTCCAGTGAGAAAGTGAAATAGTCCCCGGGCTGGCTCGAAGTATGTCATTCCCATTCGTTTCCTAAATGGAAGAATATCGCAAGTTCTACGTCCGGTTTCTTCAGCTTCCCAGGATTCTTGCCATAACTGGTCCCCCCTTAACCTAATCTCAGCCCTGTTCCCAGCCCTGCTGCCTAAAATCTCCTCTGTTTTCTCTATATTCCCCTTCTTTGCCCAGTACCAAGCGGCCTGTTCCCGAATTTTGATGTCCAAGGGGCAGAGCCCCATTATGACTAACAGGGCTCCTCCCGGTGTAGTCCTGTATGCCCACACTGATCTCATAATCATATTTCTCTGCACTCTTCTCACTGTCATGGCAGGCACCACCCTCGTGAGCCTGTGCGCCCAGACTCCCGAGCCGTAACCCACTATTGAGGTGAGTATATTATTGTGGTATAGTTTGATGGGATGTGGTGGGAGATGAAATCTTTTGTGTCCAATGGAAACGAGGTTGTTGAGTACCTGCCGGGCTCTTTGGGTTACGGTTTCAATGTGCCTTCCGAAGGACCACCTTTCATCAATGATGATTCCAAGGTATCGAGTCTCTCGTCGCCGGAGAACTGGTGAGCCCTCAATCCTGACTGTTGGATTACGAATTAGCTGTCCTTTCAGAAGAAGATAAGTGGACTTGCCTGGTCAGATTTTCATCTTTGTATTTCGGCACCAAACTTGTAGTATTTCTATTGCACTTTCTATTTTGGGCTCTATATCTTCCCAGCTGCGGCCGCCGACCAGTAGGAGGAGGTCATCTGCCCTTAGGTTAGTTAGGTTTAAGCAGTTGTAAGTCCAGGGGACTGATGACCTCAGATGTTAAGTCCCATAGTGCTCAGAGCCATTTGAACCATTTTTTTTGCGGTACATCCTGCTTATACCCCACGTTAACGTCCATTTTCTTTAACTTCTCCTCCCGTCATCCCGCTGTCGGACATCCATTCCGTTACTCTTTTTGAAAACGCACTCAGCTTAAAAATAATTAAAATGCTAACCTTAATTCCGCATTGTGCTCGTCACAAAACAGCCTCCGGCTGCAGCAGCGGCAGTTAGTTCAGGCGACGACGCTCGCTGAGGGTCAAAAGCTGAACGCGTCACGTCTCGGTGCTGATGTACTAATTATAAAATTTCACAGTCAGCGCACCTGCCATCGAATCGTAAACAAGCTTACGTCCGTGAATTAGGCAGATGTTATTCGGTAAAAAGAACTGACAGGAAAATTAGCCGCGCTGCGCTATCTCAGAGAGTGCGGACTGCTCATCAAGCGTGATATTTCAGCGCTAACATCATTTTCGCGGTGTCACGTTTCATCCCCAGTCGAGCACGGAATATTAATTTACACTGAAATGTACGCACACGTCGCTGACGAAGCACGCAAAAATGAAAACATTCTTCAAAAATTCATGTGTAATCAGAGGCAGATATACTGTGGTGAACGTTGTTACAGAAAAATTATTCAGAGTAATACACAGCCCTACTCCTAACTAAAAACCAATAAGTCTGCTTTCCTATGTAAATGATCTTTATCGATACGGTGTTACTGAACTGCTACCGAGTTCTGTTCCTAGTACTCTCTAAACGTAGACTTACATGGCTTCTGAATTCTCTTCTAGGAGCCTAAAGGACAAGAAGAGGCTTGCACAGGATAGAGTAGCATGGAGAGCTGCATCAAACCAGTCTCTGGACTGAAGACCACAACAATAACAACAACAACAACAACTTACGGAAATGCAGGAGGGTGACGTCGTCGACAACGGAGCACACCCTGCCATTTTCAAGGCATCACTGCAGAATCTAAACGCTGTGCAAGAGAATTTAAAACCTCGGTTTTCAGAGAAACTCCGGAAAGAGATCAGACTTGCGTTGTGCTATCGACCAATTGCGCACCAGCTGCGTGATAATAATACCGGGGTGGCACCAAAGTCTGCGGCCTTTTTACCTAACGCAGGAAACATTTCGAACACGATTGGTCGTATTTTGCCGATATATGATAAGTGTATTTTTCGATCACCATCGAAGATCAGGGTCCTTTCAGGTTCCGTAAAGAATGGTCCTGGTTTGCGTAAGCCGTGTGTCTACCGAATTCCTTGCAGTTGACATGTCACATATTTTGCACACTATCAGGAGCGTGGAGGACCTGTGTACAGAGCATTAGCATCGTGCACGCTCACAAAAGCCTAGCATATCCACCATCGCAGACCATTGTCTTGGCACCAGTCATCCTACCAAATATAACAAGACGGAGGTTCTGGCATGCACTTCCAGCTATTGGGTAGTGTTATTAAGGAAGGTGTTGAAATTGAATTAGCAGGTAACCTTATAGATAGAGATGGTGGTTTTGTTTAAATTCTGCATGAAATCCTTCTCCCTCCGATGTCAAACAAAAATGGCTCTGAGCACTATGGGACTTAACATCTATGGTCATCAGTCCCCTAGAACTACATAAACCTAACTAACCTAAGGACATCACACAACACCCAGTCATCACGAGGTAGAGAAAATCCCTGACCCCGCCGGGAATCGAACCCGGGAACCCGGGCGCGGGAAGCGAGAACGCTACCGCACGACCACGAGCTGCGGACCCATGTCAAACAACAGAGGGAAATAGTTAATGCTACCTCAACCGTTGATTATTAATTTCACTATCGTTAACTTCTGACGTAGATCGTCTTTAGTTTGTGATGGCGCTAGTTTACAGTGCGTGTGTGTGTGTGTGTGTGTGTTCAGGAGGTTCTCTGAAAACAGAGATTTTAAATTTCCTTGCACAGCGCTTACTTTCTCAGTTATTCCTTCAATATGGCAAGGTGTGTGGCACTGTCGAATATCGGCGGTTGTCGACGACGTCACCTGGTTTCATTCCCGTAAGTTATTTGAACTCTGTATACATCGGGGGAAACTAAGGTCTCACAAGAAATCTTTGTTTAGAAACTAGGTCTCACAAGAAATCTTTGTTTAGAAACTATAATCAGTCGGCTTTGTTATATATGTATTTATAAATGGTACTCAGAAATAGACTGAAAAGCTTGTAACGGTGTTGAAGGGTGCGGTGTGCTGAGAAATAGTAGTTAAGAAAAAATTAGATACGTTGCGCAGTTTCCGATTGAATTATCGTCGAAATTACTCACGCAGGTCGTTGTGCGTGCAAATTCCAGCAGCCTGAAAGAGACAGTCTCGCCAAACGTGTTCTTCGTTTGGTTTCCTCAAGCCGAGCTAACAAATGTGGCTTTTATTCACCTAGCTTCAAAATGGTCCAAATGGCTCTGAGCATTATGGGACTCAACATCTTAGGTCATAAGTCCCCTAGAACTTAGAACTACTTAAACCTAACTAACCTAAGGACATCACACACACCCATGCCCGAGGCAGGATTCGAACCTGCGACCGTAGCAGTCCCGCGGTTCCGGACTGCAGCGCCAGAACCGCTAGAGCACCGCGGCCGGCACCTAGCTTCAAATTATCACTTCCAAAAAGAGGAGCGTTTTAACTGATGATCAGCAGCTGAACAAGTGACAACTCACGGGCCCTGAGACGTCTGTGTATTACCGCATTTTGCGCGTCCAAGTGCTTGAATTTGCGCGCAAAACAATCTCAAAGGCTAACATCGGTGCTAATCAAATCGGAAACGGCGCAAAGTATCACATTTGTTTCATTATTTCTCAGCACATCGTACCCTCCCGTACGAAGAGAAGATAGAAATGTTCCTCGTCTATTGAGAATTTAAGTCAAATCTCGATGAGTCTAATATGTCTAACGACGAGTATCGCTAAGTTCTATTAACACTGTTTCGTTATCTGCGTCGGTGAAGCGCGCTGGGCAAAAGTAAGGCTATTATGACTTTACACACTATCTTGTATAGAGAGACAACCGCGGCGATAAGTGGACGTCTTGAATGATAACTGCTTGGCTGCTCTTATAAAAAATTTATTTAACGGCCGGTTTCGTAGTCCAGAAGTTAGATCATCAGGTTGGATATGATGTAACATATGTTACGTGATGACGTGGGTTCTAGGCGACGAAACAAGCCGTTAAATAAAGTTTTTACAAGAGCATCCAAGCGGCTATTATTCATAATCTTATGAGTCTATCGCGTTTTAGTAAAGACACGACAACAGGCTAGTTGCGTGTCTGACGTAACGGGGCAGTGACACACACGCGCACACACACACACACACACACACACACACACACACACACAAACGCACACACACACAAACGCACAAACGCGCGGTCAGTGCTCACGAACACGGCAAGTACCATAACCCATTTTCCCCACAAACTTTACTCAGTGGAAGAAGAGTCAAAATAAGCGAATATATGTCTCGCCTTATCCGTAGACACTCGAGCGTTTCTGAGAAAACGATGGTCAAAGTTTTTGAGGTACTGTATGTGCCCTTTAGCGCGCGATCGTGCCAGCCGGAATAGTGTCCGCAATGGCTCAGTTATGCGGCCCTTATTCGAAACCAGATTAATGTTTTTACTTTTATTTTAATTTATTTTTTTCACTGAGCTACCCATGCCTGTAGAAAATTACTTAACGAATATTTCTTATGAAAAGAGGGAATACAAGAGCGTTATATGCATTGTAAAATTACAACTGGTTTTCAAAATTAGTGCCACACATTTATTATAAATATATGTGTGTATGTCGTATTTTCAGGGGTCACAATCTTTTCAAATTCTCATATTTTTATATTTCATTGTTATATCAACTCTGAGATTAGTTCTCGTACTTTATACGTATGCTTATCGTTCATTAAGATTTGGTCTATTCCGTTTGGCGATGCCGATCGTAGAAACAGTCGAAGCGTAGAAATTCCGTACACCACGAGCATCGCGCGAAGGCAGGTTTGCCACAGCGACATTTCTTCATACGGATCTCACTCGGATAAGAAAACGTCGTTAACATTGCTGGAGATTTCAAGCATTGCCAGTAATTTCGCGGGAAACCACACGCAACGGATCACTTTTCAGGAAGCTAACGCGATCACTTTTCAGGAAGCTAACGGCTGTAATAGTTTATGAGTCAAATGGAAAAATGAAATCACCGAAAACAATTTCCAACAATTTTCCATTAAATATTGTCTTTTTTTCATTTTGAATCGTTCACCATACAACTACACTACTGGCCATTAAAACTGCTACACAAGGAAGATGACGTGCTACAGACGCGAAATTTAACCGACAGGAAGAAGATGCTGTGATATGCAAATGATTAGCTTTTCAGAGCATTCACACAACGCTGGCGCCAGTGGCAACACCTACAACATGCTGACATGAGGAAACTTTCCAACCGATTTCTCATACACAAACAGCAGCTGACCGGCGTTGCCTGGGGAAAAGTTATTGTGATGCCTCGTGTAAGCAGGAGAAAAAAATGGTTCAAATGGCTCTGAGCACTATGCGACTTAACTTCTGAGGTCATTAGTCCCCTAGAACTTAGAACTAGTTAAACCTAACTAACCTAAGGACATCACACACATCCATGCCCGAGGCAGGATTCGAACCTGCGACCGTAGCGGTCTCGCGGTTCCAAACTGCAGCGCCTAGAACCGCTCGACCACTTTGGCCGGCCCTCTTGTTCGCATTGACGGCACTTTGAACAGTGGACGTTACATTTCAAATGTGTTACGACCCGTGGCTCATCCCTTCATTCGATCCCTGCGAAACCCCACATTTCAGCAGGATAATGCACTACCGCATGTTGTAGGTCCTGAACAGGCCTTTCTGGATACAGAAAATGTTCAATTGGTCGCCTGGCGAGCACATTCTCCAGATCTGCCACCGACTGAAAACGTCTGGTCAATAGTGGCCGAGCAGCTGGCTCGTCACAATACGCCAGTTACTACTCTTGATGAACTGTGGTATCGTGTTGAAGCTGCATGGGCAGCTGTACCTGTACACGCCATCCAAGCTATGTTTGACTCAATGCCCAGGCGTATCAAGGCAGTGATTATGGCCAGAGGTGGTTGTTCTGGGTACTGATTTCTCAGGATCTATGCACCCAAATTACGTGAAAATGTCATCACATGTCAGTTCTAGTATATTTGTCCAATGAATACCATTTTGTCATCTGCATTTCTTCTTGGTGTAGCAATTTTAGTGCCGAGTAGTGTAATAAACGATTAAGGACAACAGTATTTCAGTATTCATTGGAAAACATTCGTATAGTAATCCTCTGGGGCATGGGTAGATACATGAAAAACAAAAATAAATAAGTAATCGTCTTTCGAATACGGGGCGCACAGCTGTGAAGCCGCGACGCAACTGTGCCACCGCTTCAGTTGAACTACGTAGTCGCTGAAAGGTATCTGAAGTACGTCCGAAACTTTGACCGACGTTTTCTCGGAAAGGGTCTAGTTTCTAGGGATAAGCCGAGACACATGTTCGCTCATTTTAACCTCTCTTCCACTGAGCAACGTTTCTGGGAGATTGTGCTATGTCACGTGCCGTGTTCTCCTCGTGAGCGGCAGCCGCGAGCCGCGTGCCGCGGCGCTGCGCTGAGGGCTGCAGCGGCGCGCTCGATACGCCGGCTGGCCGCGGTCGCTATCTGGCCAGGCGGCCGGGGAATTATTTTTAGGGGGCGCTGCGCTGTGTACACTGCAGGGGCGGCAGGTGGAGGCAGGCGCAGCACCTGTCGTCCGGCAGTGCGGGCAGCACGCGGGGCTAGCCTGCGACTCCTAAAGCCGTAGCACACGGACCGTGCATCCGAACGTTGAGCGTGCACATTTCGTGACGTCATAGCGTGGAATAGCACGTTCGGGAGTCTTTCCGAACGTACAGACCAATATCTGCCATGTCAGATATTCTGAGCGTGCGTCTGAGCGTTGACCAATGAGATGGCACAACGCCGCCTACGTCACACGCACGCCGTCTCCCTTCAGTACAGAGTTGTGAGGCGCCATATTGGCATTCATTTCAAGCCTATATGTATATATGCCGTTTCTAGGCACCACAAAATTGAGAATCACTGGAAAACCCGTTGTTAGTTGAGTGATTCGTTCCAATAAAATAATGGGAAACAACATATCCGTGGCAAAAGAATTATTGTAACTTGCGTATTATGCGAGTAAGCTATTTGACGGCAGCGACACACTGAACATCCACCCAAAACGCATTGTTCCTGGTGCAATTTGTTATAATTAAATTTCAATTAGTAACATATCTACGTTTAAGGTCTTCAGCAAAGGGTAACATACTATGTATAGTTAGATAGGTTGTGTTGTTGGTTTAGCGTACTGAGTAGCCTCACTGTCATCTACTTATTTGGTTCGCATATTGACACTTCCAATTTTTTTTTTCCAAACCTTCGCGTTTTTATTAGGTTCTGATACTTTATTATTAGTTTAATATAAATATATACTATATTATTTGTTGTTATGTAAATATAAGTTCACCTTTTTTTGAGGGGTGACTTTGTTCTATTGGCTTAACCTACAGGGCAGCTTGTGCTACGTGTATAAAGATATTTTGCTCCTTTTTCTTTTACGCTTCGTAATTCACATTTTGTAAAGATTCTGCTACTGAGTAGAAACGGTGATCAAGTAAGACTGACCTTGGGGTTCTACTAAAATGTGGGAATGATGAAATAATGTTTATCTTATGCGGAGAAGTATTCCAAATTTGTACCGCACTGTTTGTGATGGAACTTTTATAAGCCTGTCTCCTTATTGATTGGAGATGATACTTTCCTTTTCGTGGACGATGGAGGAAATGGGTGTTTCACGTGGGAATTTTACGCGCGCCCTTTGAGTAAACAGTGTGATTTACGAACTAGAAACATCCCTCAACTGCCGCTGGAGTGCGTTGCGATCGCGTATACCACGTTGGGGCCCACGTACCGTATGCACAACTCGCATCGTTCCTGAGCGTTCAGCAGCACGTTGAACTTGACACGGCTGAACGTTAACGTTCGACAGCACGGACTGTGTGCCGACGGCTTAACGTTGAGCGTGCCAAGTTCAAAGTGCTGCTGAACGCTCAGGAACGATGCGACTTGTGCATACGGTACGTGCGCCCCAACGTGGTATACGCGATCTCAACGCACTCCAGCGGCAGTTGAGGGATGTTTCTAGTTCGTAAATCACACTGTTTACTCAAAGGGCGATCGTAATATTCCCACCTTAGCTCTATTAAAACGCACATTTCCCCCATAGTCCACGAAAAGAAAAGTACCATGTCTAATCAATAAGGACACAGGCTTATAAAAGTTCCATTACAAACAGTGCGGTACAAATTTGGAACACTCCTCCGCATAACATAAACATTATTTCATCATTCTCACATTTTAGTAGAACCCCAAGGTCTGTCCTACTTGATCACTGTTCCTGCTCAGTAGCAGAATCTTTTGCAACATGTAAATTACGAAGCATAAAAGAAAAAGGAGCAAAATATCTTTATTCAAGTAGCGCAAGCTGTCCTGTAGATTAAGCGAATCAAACGAAGTCACTCCTCAACAAAAGGTGAACTTATATTTACATAACATCAAATATTACAGCATATTCTTATATTAAACTAATAATAAAGTATCAGAACCTAATAAAAACGCGAATGTTAGGGGAAAAAATGGAAATGTTGCTACACAAACCAACACCCCTACAATTAACTCACTAGAGAACAGTGACTACTCATTACGCTAAACCAATAACACAACCCGTGTAACTGATCATAGTATGTTACCCCTTGCTAAAAACCTTAATCGTAGATATGTTACTAATTGAAATTTAATTATAACAAATTGTAATAAGAACAATACGTTTTGGGAGGATCTTCAGTGTGTCGCTGCCTTCAAATAGCCTACTCTCATAATACGCAAGTTACAATAATTCTTTTGCCACGAATATGATGTTTCTCATTATTTTATTGGAACGAATCCACAGTTAACAACGGGTTTTCCAGTAATTCTCAATTTGCTTGTGCTCAGAAACGGCATATATACGTACAGCCTTGAAATGAATGCCAATATGGCGCCTCACAACCCTGTACAGGGAAACGGCGTGCGTGTGACGTAGGTGGCGTTGTACCATCTCATTGGTCAACGCTCAGACGCACGCTCAGAATATCTGACATGGCAGATATTGCTCTGCACGTTCGGAAAGACTCCCGAACGTGCTATTCCACGCTATGACGTCAAGAACTCGACACGCTCAACGCTCAACGTTCGGATGCACGGTCCGTGTGGCGACTGCTTCAGGGTCACCACTTCCGACTGAAGTGACACGTTGGACACCTCGTCTTACAGATTTGAAACCAAGGTTTTGCCGAAGGTGATGGTCCAAAGGTTGAACCTCCAACATCAAAACATCAGACACCAGAAACAACGTTCCAGCTGTTACACCTCATGTGGCCTGACAACGTTGCTATCTCCAGAGCTGCCTCGACAGACCACAAACGAATGCCGCTGCTTTCACGTCGTTGGGAACAACTGCAGACGTGTATTGAAAATCGTAGTACAAGGGGCAGTCAATATCTGCCGCAACGGGACAATGGAATGGCTCCATGCAAAAGTAATCACCACAAGCGTTAACGCATTTATCCCACTGGGAGACGACACAATACATTCCTGTTTCGCGGAACGCGGCCGGCTGCTGAGGGATCCACAACCGCACCAACTTTTGTACTTTCTCGTCCGACTGAAACGGATGTTCGCGCACATCTTTCTTCAGGTCGCCAAAGATGTGTAAGTCACACGATGAAGGATCTGGGCTGTACGGGGGATGTTGCATTGTTTCAAAAGCAAATCGCAGAAAAGTAGCCGACGTCCTATTGGCAGTGTGGTGGCGAGCGTTATCGCGCAACAGCAGGATTCCACTGGATAGCTTTCCTAGGCACTCTGACTTTGCGGCGTGTCGCGGTTTCTGCAAAGTGTCTTCCTAGCGCTGCGCAGCGATTGTGGTTTCAACTCGAGGAACTCGACGAGCAGAGAACCCCTGGAACCGAAGGAAGTCATCATTACGTAACCAGAACCTACAATTAAATGAATACCCTTAGCTGCATACAGGCGTTGACATAAGTCAACGGGGACAGTTGAAAATGTGTGCCCCGAGCGGGACCCGAACCCGGGATCTGCTGCTTACATGGCAGACGCTCTATCCATCTGGGCCACCGAGGACACAGAGGATAGTGCGACTGCAGGGACTCATCTTTGGCACGCCTCCCGTGAGACCCACATTCGCAACTTATTGTCCCGCACTATACTCACAGTGCCCCTGCCCATCATACTCATTACTCGCGGCTTTACCGCCGATTCCCGTAAGAATTCGGGCACTGTTTGTGCATCCGCACAGAAGAAGGTGGTCAAATGGCCGGTGAGCCTTAACTATATATGTATGAAGATGGTATCTGTTCTCTCTGACATATCCGAGAGAACAGATACCGTCTTCATATATATGTAACCAGAACTTGTGTGAACAGCTCCCTTTTTTTTTTTTTTTTTTTGCAGGTGAGATGTGGCATGTTTCCATTGCTGGCGTAGCCGTCTGCCCTCGGACGGTCGTAATGCTCTCGGAAGGAATCATGCAGTGCACGTAAACACCCGCCCCCACACTGCCAATCGGGCGAAAGCTACAATTCAGGGATTTGGTTGGGAAACGCTGCAATGTCCTCTGTACAGCCGTGATCTTTCACCGTCTAATTCTCACGTCTTTGGCGACCCGAAGAAAGGCGTACATGGTCGCTCGCTACAGCCAGACGAAGTGCAAGAGTGGGTGCGATTTTGGACCAGTCAGGGGACTACCATGCTCTGCGAAACAGGAATTGATCGTTTCGTCTTCCAGTAGGATAGATGTGTTAGTGCGTGTGGTTATTAGTTTTGAACGGAAGCGTTCCAGGTCTCGTTGTGGCGGCTGTTCGTGAAGAAGAAGCACACTAGCACACTGGTGTGCTATTTCTTCGAATTGGAAATCTTGTTATTCCATTCACACCGCCACACACCAGTGCAATCGGATTTCTCTTTTGTGCCAACTATACTTGCTCCACATAGTCAAAGTGAAAGACTGGAGCCGTCCGAGGTGGCCGAGCGGTTCTAGGCGCTTCAGTCCGGAACCGTGCTGCTGCTACGGTCGCAGGTTGGAATCCTGCCCCGGGCATGGATGTGTGTGCTGTACTGATGACCTCAGAAGTTAAGTCCCATAGTGCTCAGAGCCATTTCAACCATATTTGAAAGACTGGTTGTGATGAAAGCTCAAAAAGTAGCAAGACTGCATCACATAGCAAAAGTAAAATTATGTTCTACTACAATTTCAAAAGAAAAACTTCAAATATTTACGAAAAATTCTGAAAAAAAGATAATATAAAATAAAAATATCGGCACTCGATACTACTATTTTGATATCCGTATATCGAAGGAAAAATATCGCCGATATGAATCGATATTTTTTGGAAAAATATATTTATGTATTATCAACAGCTCCAATAGCTACCAGACCACCGTCTGAACTGAGCGAGGTGGCGCAGTGGCTAGCACACTGGACTCGCATTCGGGAGGACGACGGTTCAATCCCGCGTCCGGCCGTCCTGGTTTAGGTTTTCCGTGATTTCCCCAAATCGCTCCAGGCAAATGCCAGGATGGTTCCTTTGGAAGGGCACGGCCGACTTCCTTCCCCAATCCGATGAGACTGATGACCTCGCTGTTTGGTCTCCTCCCGCAAACAACCCAACCCATCCGCCGTCTGAGTACTTATAAATGAGATCCCCATGGCCGTAAGGCTCATTGTACTGCAGACGTGTGTAGCAAGCAAGCACCGTGCTTTGAAGAGGCACACGTGTTCCCTAAAGTCAACTCGGCGAGTTTGAGAGAGGTCCAAATGTGACCTTTCGTGTGGCAGAATGGTTATTTCGGTGAATTGCCACACAAGTTGGACGTGCCATGTCAGCTGTTTGGCAGTGGTGGCAGCAACAGTGGATACGTGAGCATTCTCTCACTCATAGACGAGGCTCCGGACGTAAGCGCCGCACAGATCCGCCAGGATCGTAGCATTGTAAGGGCAGCAGTGGAAGATCGTACAGCTGCCACAGCACAGGTAAGAGGGCTTGTGAGCCGGGAAGTGTCAATACCAACTGTTGTGAACTGATTAAAATTATGGTTTAAATCTTGAAAGTGAGAGTTTAGCCTGCGAGTATAAAAAAATTAGTGGGAACTATTGTTCCCACCGAACTCTGGAGTAACTTCACTTGCTAATTTAAAAAAATGTATTTCCTTTATTTTTTAGTACAAAAACATGTTGAACATCACATTTATATTTGTATTAGTTCATACTGTCCTTTGAGTTTACTAAGGTGATGTACTATGGAACTTATAGAAGCATGGTGCTACACACAAAGGTACACGACAGTTGCTACACATTATTTTTGTTCTCTTTTCTTTGTTCTTGGTGCTATATTGGTGGCATCTTCTCTTTGTTGTACCTTTTTTAGGGAAATGAGTTCCAATTTTCTCCAGACAAACTTCATCTGGTACTCCAGACACAGCTCTTTTTGGTGTTTGAAAATCAGCAGGTCTTCCTCTTCTCTTACGACTTGAGAAGCCAGAGATAAGCTGCCTTGCCAAGCGCGATCTAAATGTTAGCTGATCTGCTTTCGTCTTCTGTAGCTTCCACATAACGTAGGAATTGACAACTGCCTAATCCACAAGAAAGAAAAACAGTTTGTGCCACCACTTCCATGAACGACGGCGTACAGCATACCGTTCACGCAGCCGATCAAATCTATCCACTCCTCCCATTATTTTATTATACTCTGCCACAGCCAATGGGCAGAATACTTCACTTCTGCTTCCACTAACTTACCTTGTAATATTTACGTAATTTTTAATCAAATCCACGAATACTATCTCCCTCATAAATATAAAAGCAGAGAAATACAACACAAGTCACTTCACACGCAAAAGGAAAGCACACTATCCAAAAAACGCTGTAGCGGTCGAAACAGTGGCTCATTTTCACGCGGGAGCTGCGCTTCTGCATTGATTGACTCATAAGGTAGAAATAAAACAGCTTTCGCCTAACCATTGACAATCTACACATAGTTAGCACACTCTAACAGAGATGGTAGCATAAGTTAGAAGTGGGAACACGGATGACCACTGAACTTACAGGGAAAACAAATAAGTGGGAACTATAGTTCCCACTGGTCACTAAAGGGTTAAACTAGCTTACGCTAAGACCAACACACACACCCATGCCCGAGAGAGGACTCGAACCTCCGACCCTGGTAGCCGCGCGAACCGTGGCGAGACGTCACAGACCGCGCGGCTGCACTTCGACTGGCGCCGCAGAGGAATGGTCTTCAGCGATGAAAGCAGATTCTGCCTGCATGCAAGTGATGGCCGTAGACAATTAACTGAAAACTTTCCTTTGTCACCTTTTACAATTACATTTAGTCCAAAGAGAATAAACAGATCGGTTGCTGAAAAGGGCATAAATATGCTTTCGTATCAGGCCGCCTCTCTCCCTCCATTCAACAGAGAAAAGAGAATGTGGTGTCACCGCCAGCCACCACACTTGCTAGGTGGTAGCCTTTAAATCGGCCGCGGTCCATTAGTATACGTCGGACCCGCGTGTCGCCACTGTCAGTGATTGCAGACCGAGCGCCGCCACACGGCAGGTCTAGAGAGACGTCCTAGCACTCGCCCCAGTTGTACAGCCGACTTTGCTAGGAAAGGTTCACTGACAAATACGCTCTCATTTGCCGAGACGATAGTTAGCATAGCCTTCAGCTACGTCATTTGCTACGACCTAGCAAGGCGCCATTACCAGTTTATATTGAGATTATAATTATGTATCATCAAGAGCGATGTTCTCCAATTATGGATTAAAGTTAAGTATTCCAAGATCTTCGTACTTTATTTGCAATTCTCAAGACATTGTCCTGTTCCAGACCTCACGCCAGTCTGCGTGAGCTTAAACGCGTGCCTTTCGGCTACCTCCGAGTGGCTTGGCTGTCTTGCCAAGTCACTACAGAGAAAACCAGGAGAAATTTATTTTCTGTAGTGATGACGACAGCTGGCTAGTCACAGGAACGCAGAACCGCATCCGACCAACTTCAGCGTTGACGGTCTGAACAACTACCGTCAAACGATGCAGCAGTCCTTATATCAGCTCCCTTCCGCTGTACTTATTCAGGAAGGGACCGTGGGGATGCGTCTAGTTGTGATCCTGTGTACTCATAATCACGCAAGCATTAGATTCACACGGAGACGACGATTTGGCAGCAACTTGTATATTTTAAACTAGTGCAGAATGCGCGCAGGGTCGCGTGTGAATGCTCAGTGTGAGCTGCACGCACAGACAGAAGTTGCGTGAAACGAGGAGCTAGCGGCATGAAGGCCGTATCAGAGCACAGCAGAGCGCCCCGCGTCGGGCGCAGGAAGTCCATTTGGGCGCGGCAGTTTAGAAAGCAGCGTCCAATTGGCTGGCTCCCAGGGACCGCCCGTCCGCCAGCAGCACGGCACGCCACTGACTCCGTAACAGCAGTGCCTGTCTGTGCTTAGACGCCTCACAGCACAGCAGCCCTGCCTATGATCGACCCCTTGTAGCACAGTAGCTCAGACCTGTATCACTTCTCTCACTGCTAACGTCCCACACATCTGTCAAACTTTTGTAACTAGGCTGTTTAGGTTTTCTTATTGATATTCTCCGATCAGGGACTGGGTGTTGTGTTGTCTTAATCATCATCATTTCATCCCCATCGACGCGCAGGTCGCCCAAGTGGCGTCAAATCGAAAGACCTGCACCAGGAGAACGGTCTACCCGACGGGAGGCCCTAGCCACACGGCATTTCACTTCATTTCTTATTGATAACGTAGCGCTCTGTATGAAAATCACTGGCTGTGCTGTGTGCAGTCTGTGGCTAGTTTGCATTGTTGTCTGCCATTGTAGTGTTGGGCAGCTGGATGTGAACAGCGCCAGACTGAGGTTCGAGTCCGCCCTCGGGCATGGGTGTGTGTGTTATTCTTAGCGTAAGTTAGTGTCATAGGACCGTTGCTATTCGCAATATACATAAATGACCTGGTGGATGACATCGGAAGTTCACTGAGGCATTTTGCAGATGATGCTGTGGTGTATCGAGAGGTTGTAACAATGGAAAATTGTACTGAAATGCAGGAGGATCTGCAGCGAATTGACGCATGGTGCAGGGAATGGCAACTGAATCTCAATGTAGACAAGTGTAACGTGCTGAGAATACATAGAAAGATAGTTCCCCTATCATTTAGCTGCAAAATAGCAGGTCAGCAACTGGAAGCAGTTAATTCCATAAATTATCTGGGAGTACGCATTAGGAGTGATTTAAAATGGAATAATCATATAAAGTTGATCGTTGGTAAAGCAGATGCCAGACTGAGATTCATTGGAAGAATCATAAGGAAATGCAATCCGAAAACAAAGGAAGTAGGTTACAGTACGCTTGTTCGCCCACTGCTTGAATACTGCTCAACAGTGTGGGGTCCGTACCAGATAGGGTTGATAGAAGAGAGAGAGAAGATCCAACGGAGAGCAGCGCGCTTCGTTACAGGATCATTTAGTAATCGCGAAAGCGTTACGGAGATGATAGATAAACTCCAGTGGAAGACTCTGCAGGAGAGACGCTCAGTAGCTCGGTACGGGCTTTTGTTAAAGTTTCGAGAACATACCTTCACCGAAGAGTCCAGCAGTATACTGCTCCCTCCTACGTATATCTCGCGAAGAGACCATGAGGATAAAATCAGAGAGATTAGAGCCCACATAGAAGCATACAGACAATCCTCCTTTCCACGAACAATACGAGACTGGAATAGAAGGGAGAACCGATAGAGGTACTCAGGGTACCCTCCGCCACACACCTTCAGGTGGCTTGCGGAGTATGGATGTAGATGTAGATGTAGCGTTGCGCAGTTGGAGGTGAGCCGCCAGCAGTGGTGGTTGTGGGGAGAGAGATGGCGGAGTTTTGAGAGCGAATGATCTGGACGTGTGTCCATCAGAGATAGTAAATTTGTAAGACTGGATGTCATGAACTGATATATATAATATGACTTTTGAACACTATTAAGGTAAATACATTGTTTGTTCTTTATCAAAATCTTTCATTTGCTAACTATGCCTGTCAGTAGTTAGTGCCTTCAGTAGTTACAATCTTTTATTTAGCTGGCAGTATTGGCGCTCGCTATATTGCAGTAGTTCGATAACGAAGATTTTTGTGAGGTAAGTGATTTGTGAAACGTATAGGTTAATGTTAGTCAGGGCCATTCTCTTGTACGGATTATTGAAAGTCAGATTGCGTTGCGCTAAAAATATTGTGTGCCAGTTTAGTGATGATCAGAATAAGTAAAGAGAGAAATGTCTGAGTACGTTCAGTTTTGCTCAGCTGTAAGAAAATCAAATAACGTAAGGGGTTTACCAGCACAGTAATTCACTAATTTTTCTAAGGGGACGTTTCACTTTTCTCTGCAGCCGATTATATGCTGTTTCGAAACCCACTGGCAGGTTAAAATGTGTACCGAATCGGGATTCTAACCCAGAACTCTGCCTTTCCAAACAATGATTTCATCAACTAGGCAGCATGAAAGGTTCGTTCTAGGCAGTGGCTAAGCCATTTTTCCGCTGTATCCTTCTTCCAGCAATAATTCTGTGAAGATTGGAAAGGGGGACAGAGGTAATGACAAAACTGGAACTGTATATTGGGTATGGTGAATTGCACAATGATAGCTCAGTCTGTACGAGCACTGCCTGGAAAAAGTAGTTATCTGCTTTCTAATACTAATCTGGGCAACGGCCTTGCCGCAGTGGATACACCGGTTCCCGTGAGATCACCGAAGTTAAGCGCTGTCGGGCGTGGTCGGCACTTGTATGGGTGACCATCCAGCCGCCGTGCCCTGTTGCCATTTTTCGGGGTGCACTCAGCCTCGTGATGCCCACTGAGGGGCTACTCGACCGAACAGTAGCGGCTTCGGTCAAGACTACCATCATGACGACAGGGAGAGCGGTGTGCTGACCCCACGCCCTCCTATCCGCATCCTCCATGAGGATGACACGGCGGTCGGATGGCCCCCATAGGCCACTCGCGGCCTGAAGACGGAGTGCTTCTGAGTGCTAATACTAATTTGAGTTGTAATACATTTGTCATGGTCACCAACTATTATTTTTATTTAACATATCATTAAGTGCTTCTGGATAACTCAATCGCCAGAACTATCAAAATCAATAGAAGCTCCCTATGACCTCCTACTTCACTGAGAATTTGATGATAAGGTCATTTCGAAATGCTTAATCTGTTGTGTATACAGGGTGTTACAGAAAGGTACGGCCAAACTTTCAGGAAACATTCCTCACACACAAATAAAGAAAAGATGTTATGTGGACATGTATCCGGAAACGCTTAATTTCCATGTTAGAGCTCATTTTAGTTTCGTCCACCTACGCTCAATGGAGCACGTTATCATGATTTCATACGAGATACTCTACCTATGCTGCTAGAAAATGTGCCTTTACAAGTACGACACAACACGTGGTTCATGCACGATCGACCTCTTGCACATTTCAGTCGAAGTGTTCGTACGCTTCTCAACAACACATTTGGTGACCGATGGATTGGTAGAGGCGGACCAATTCCATGGTCTCCACGCTCTGCTGACCTCAACCCTTTTGACTTTCATTTATGGGGGCATTTGAAAGCTCTTGTCTACGCAACCCCGGTACCAAATGTAGAGACTCTTCGTGCTCGTATTGTGGACGGCTGTGATACAAAACGCCATTCTACAGGGCTGCATCAGCGCATCAGGGATTCCATGCGACGGAGGGTGGATGCATGTATCCTGGCTAACGGAGGACATTTTGAACATTTCCTGTAACCAAGTGTTTGAAGTCACGTTGGTACGTTCTGTTGCTGTGTGTTTCCATTCCATGATTAATGTGATTTGAAGAGAAGTAATAAAATGAGCTCTAACATGGAAAGTAAGCGTTTCCGGACACATGTCCACATAACATATTTTCTTTTTTTGTGTGTGAGGAATGTTTCCTGAAAGTTTGGCCGTACCTTTTTGTAACACCCTGTATAACGTAGGGTGTGTGTGTGTGTGTGTGTGTGATCTTCTCCCAACCCCTGGATCGAGGCCATTCAAATTGGGGTACAGAAATGGCAGGCCTCATGAGTGTAAGCACTGTGGCATTTAAAGCCTCCTAGCTACAATAGAAGCACAGATAAGGGCAAAAACGTGTTTTTCACGACCCCCTGCATAACTGGCATATTGTGTGGGAACAGTATTGGCCTGTGAAATCAACCTGCTTTTCAAGGCAGCCTACATGTGAAGCACAAGAAACAGTTTTCCAGGCCCTGACATGTAGGCTGTCCTGCATGACCTGTGTGTTGTGTTGGAGTACTATTGTCCAGCTTTATCAACCTGCTTTGTATGGCGGCTGGCACACCAGGGGTAAATAAATGATTTTCGAGCCCCTGATGTGTAGCCTACCCTGCATGGCAGCTGTGTTGTGGGAGTGGTATGGGTCAGTTTTTATTGAACAGTATTGCAGGACCTAAAAGTGCTGATGAGAATGGCTGGGGACTCTTGAGATGGATAGATGAGAGGATGGACAGAGTGAAGGAGAGGAGGAAATGGACAGAGAGAGTGTGGAGGACCTGGAGATGCATGAGGCAGGTGGAAGTTGTCGAGTTATAGTGGGCAGGTGGAAAAGGAACAGGGGGGGAGACAGAGATGGAAGGAGAGAGTGGGGAAGGATATGGTTGGAGAGACGGGATAGAAAGATATGGTCAGAGAGTAGCTGGGAGAAACGGACAAAGAAAGGGAGAGGAGGAGATGAAGAGACAGGGGGATGGGGATGATGAAATAATAGAGTTGGGGGATGAGTTGGACATAAAGGAGGAAGATGTGGATACAGGGAGGGAGGAGCAGAAGGTGTGTTAAATGCACGTGTGGAATGCCTACATAGGTGGTGGTGAGGGGGTGGGGGGGGAGGCAGATAAGATGCTAAATAAAAAATTGCAGCTGAGATCAAGACAAGTATATTACTGTTTAGTGCCTAAGATGGTCGCAGCTCTCCAGACTTCTGGTCTGAAGTAATAGAATACTGATCCTCCGGTGCAGAGTTTTAATTTTTTTTACCGGAACTCACACACACACACACACACACACACACACACACACACACACACAAACCTCTCTAGATCTACATACACACTCTGGAAGCCACTGTCCAGTGGGTAAATGAGTGTACTTCGTACCAACATTGTTGATTTTCTTTCGTATTCCAGTCACCTCTAATCTCTCTTATTCTCATTATCCCTACATGAGATGTACGACGCAAGCATCAGAATTGTCGCTCAGTCTTGTTCGGATACAAGTTTTCGAAATTTACTGAATTGCGTTTGGCCAGAACTACTCCAACAATCCCATTTTAAGTTCCTCGAGAATTTCTCTTACGGTTTCGTTTGCGTCTCTGAATTCCTTACCGAGCGAGGTGGCGTAGTGGTTAGACACTGGACTCGCATTCGGGAGGACGACGGTTCAATCCCGAGCCCGGCCATCCTCATTTAGGTTTTCCGTGATTTCCCTAAATCGCTCCAGGCAAATGCCGGGATGGTTCCTTTGAAGGGACACGGCCGACTTCCTTCCCTAATCCGATGAGACCGATGACCTCGCTGTCTGGTCTCCTTCCCCAAACAACCCAACAACCCCCCTCTGAATTCCCTCCACGTCTGTTGTCATGTCCACCTGATAAGGACTGTAAACGCTGGAACAGTACACTAGAATCCATCGCCGTAGCGTCTTGCATGCGATTTCCCTTACAGATGCGTTGTATTTTCGCAAAACCTTTCCAACAAGTCTATCTCTTCAATTCGCCTTCCCAAATTTTCATTTTTGTTATCTTCTCATATCATCTCGCTTCTAAGTATTACCCCTACATACACTGTAAGAAGAAGAAGAAGAAGAAGAAGAAGAAGGAATAGACGAACCATGAAGGGATTATCCGAATTAGACAGAAATAGGTAGATGTTATGTACATGTACAAACAAATGATTAAAATTTCAGAAAAACTGGATGATCTATTGAAGAGAAAGAGCTTCACAATTTGAATAAGTTAATAATGCGTTGGTTCATCTCTGGCTTTTAAGCAAGCAGTTATTCGGATTAGAATTGAATTATCGAGTTGTTGAGACTCCAGGCCGAAGTCCTGTCTGGAGACGGCCCGGACAGCAATGGGATACCATCCAGCAGTCAGGGTGGTGCTTCAGAACCCCTTCAGTTCCCATATGCGGCACCCTTACAGCACACGATAGTCTACGCCCTGTTTTGTTGCCCTTCACGCAAGCCGTCCTGGGCTTACATTTCAGCAAGATAATGCACACCTGCACACGTCGTGAGTTTCTACTGCTTGACTTCGTGCTTGCCAAATCCTACTTTGGCCAGCAAGGTCGCTCATCTCTCCCCAGGTGAAAACGTTTCGAGCATTGTGGATAGGGCCCTCCGACCACCTAGGTACTTCGTAGATCTAACCCGCCAACTGGACTGAGTTTGGCACAGGACATCCGACAACCCTACCAGTCAAGGCCAAGCCAAATAACTGCTTGCATAAGGGCCAGAGGTGGATCGAAATATTATTGACTTGCTCAGTTTGTGAAGTTCTTTCTCTTCATGAATAAATCATCAAATTTTTCTGAAATTTTAATCATTTGTTTCCCTGTAAATGTACATTACCGATTTCTGTTCCATTCAAACAATTCCTTTGTGATGCATCCCCCCCCCCTTTTTTTTTAGTGTATTTAAACGAGGTGATGTGCACAAGATCTCCATCACTGATCTTGTAACCAGATATTATGTGACTCTATTTGTTATGGACAGTATCTTACATTTATCCACATTTATTGAGAGCTGTCATTAACTACAACAGACGAAAAATTTTTCCAACTGTTTCTGCAATTCCTTACGTTAGACCAACGATGGCCGGCCGGTGTGGCCGAGCGGTCCTAGGCGCTTCAGTCTGGAACCGTGCGATCGCTACGGTCGCAGGTTCGAATCCTGCCTCGGGCTTGGATGTGTGTGATGTCCTTAGGTTAGCTAGGTTTAAGTAGTTCTGAGTTCTATGGGACTGATGACCTCAGATGTTAAGTTTCATATTTCTCAGAGCCATTTGAACCATTTAGACCAACGATGATACTTACCCGTACACAACTCTATCGTCAGCGAACTCTCTTGCTTTGGCGCTGGTCCTCTCTGACAAATCACTGATGTATGTTGAAACACTAGAGTTCCACTTACGGTGCCTTGGGGCATATCCAATGTTACCTTCGTTTCCGTGGAACATTCACCTTCCAGTGTAACCTATTGGACTCTGTTAGGCAAAAAAGGCATTTCTGGCCAAGAGAAGTCTACTGATATCAAATACCGGCCTTAATTTGAGGAAGAAATTTCTGAGGATGTACGTCTGGAGTACAGCATTGTATGGTAGTGAAACATGGACTGTAGGAAAACCGGAACAGAAGAGAATGTTGAAAATTAGGTGGACTGATAAGGAATGAGGAGGTTCTATGCAGAATCGGAGAGGAAAGAAATATGTGGAAAACACTGATAAGGAGAAGGGACAGGATGATAGGACATCTGCTAAGACATGAGGGAATGACTTCCATGGTACTAGAGGGAGCTGTAGAGGGCAAAAACTGTAGAGAAAGACAGAGATTGGAATACGTCAAGCAAATAATTGAGGACGTAGGTTGCAAGTGCTACTCTCTGAGATGAAGAGGTTAGCACAGGAAAGGAATTCGTGGCGGGCCGCATCAAACCAGTCAGTAGACTGATGACCAAAAAAAAAAAAAAAAAAGGCAGATATTCTTCGAACCAATCGCATATTTGCGAATATACTCCGTGTGATCGTATCCTGGTTAGTAATCGACAGTACGCCACTACTCTCGGTGGTGCGCAATAAAGAAGATTATTGGAGGTGCCCTTTATGGTTCGACGATTTGCGGTTTGCCGTATGCAGCTGATTTGAAATATATGTTTATGTGTTCGACCACGAAAGAATATTTTTTTGGGAGGGGTAGGATCTTGGAGTAAATATCCTTTTTAGTTATACACTAGTTCACGGGAGGAATTCCGACAAAGTGTGTAGCACCAGCACTGGCGCCAAAACGTTGTAAAATATTTTAACCGCAATGGCGCGGTGTCGTATCCCGAAAAACTCAGCCTGTACGGCGCCGCCAGTGTTTTTACGTCTCCCGCTCCTGGCAACGCAGCTCGCCCCCTTTTTCCTGTCCTCCGCGTGACCAACGTCGGCTGGCACCGCGGCAGAGCCGCCAAGTGGTCCACGCCACCCCCCGTGTACAGAGAGAGCCGGCCGGCGCCGGTTCGATCTCGGCAGCGCGCCGCGCATGCGCACATTCTACCCGCTCCCCCCACCTTCGCCCCTCACTCTCGTGGCTGCCCCTACCAGCAGACCACAGTCTGGCACGCGCTGAGCCGCAGCTGCGACTGGCGCAGTGCATCGGAAATCTCTTCGGCACGCGTTCACCTCTCCGTTACGCTCAGTTGTTTTCTCCGCCGCCGGGCGCCACGACTCGTTTGCTAGCTAGCTACGTTCGTTGCGCCTGTCGATTTCCCGATTTGCCTCCACGGTGTGACTCACATCAAGAATCATATATTCGTCGATATCGGTTCCCCGAAGAGACTCGCATGTACACTTCTTTATATCGCGATGACTGGACCTATCGGGATACCAATTCTAAGGTTCCAAATGATTGGAAAAGAGCACAGGCAGTTCCAGTTTTCAAGAAGGGTAGTCGAGCAGATGCGCAAAACTATAGGCCTATATCTCTGACATCGATCAGTTGTAGAATTTTAGAACATGTTTTTTGCTCGCGTATCATGGCATTTCTGGAAATCCAGAATCTACTATGTAGGAATCAACACGGATTCCGGAAACAGCGATCGTGTGAGACCTAACTCGCTTTACTTTTTCATGAGACTCAGAAACTATTAGATACAGGCTCCCAGGTAGATCCCATTTTCCTTGACTTCCAGAAGGCGTTCGATACAGTTCCGCACTGTCGCCTGATAAACAAAGTAAGAGCCTACGGAATATCAGACCAGCTGTGTAGCTGGATTGAAGAATTTTTAGCAAACAGAACACAGCATGTTGTTCTCAATGGAGAGACGTTAAAGTAACCTCTGGCGTGCCACAGGGGAGTGTTATGGGACCATTGCTTTTCACAATATATATAAATGACCTAGTAGATAGTGTCGGGAGTTCCATGCGGCTTTTCGCGGATGATGCTGTAGTATACAGAGAAGTTGCAGCATTAGAAAATTGCAGCGAAATGCAGGAAGATCTGCAGTGGTTAGGCACTTGGTGCAGGGAGTGGCAACTGACCCTTAATAAAGAAAAATGTAACGTATTGCGAGTACATAGGAAGAAGGATCCTTTATTGTATGATTATATGATAGCGGAACAAACACTGATAACAGTTACTTCTGTAAAATATCTGGGAGTATGCGTACCGAACGATTTGAAGTGGAATGATCATATTAATTGTTGGTAAGGCGGGTACCAGGTTGAGATTCATTGGGAGAGTCCTTAGAAAATGTAGCTTACAAAATGTACCTTACAAAACACTCGTTCGACCTATACTTGAGATTGCGCATCAGTGTGGGATCCGTACCAGATCGGGTTGACAGAGGAGATAGAGAAGATCCCAAGAAGAGCGGCGCGTTTCGTCACAGTGTTATTTGGTAAGCGTGATAGCGTTACGGGCCGGCCGAAGTGGCCATGCGGTTCTAGGCGCTGCACTCTGGAACCGCGAGACCGCTACGGTCGCAGTTTCGAATCCTGCCTCGGGCATGGATGTGTGTGATGCCGTTAGGTTAGTTAGGTTTAACTAGTTCTAAGTTCTAGTGGACTAATGACCTCAAAAGTTGAGTCCCATAGTGCTCAGAGCCATTTGGACCATTTGATAGCGTTACGGAGATGTTTATCAAACTAAAGTGGCAGACTCTGCAAGAGAGGCGCTCTGCATCGCGGTGTAGCTTGATGTCCAGGTTTCGAGAGAGTGCGTTTCTGGATGAGGTATCGAATATATTGCTTCCCCCTACTTATACCTCCCGAGGAGATCACGAATGTAAAATTAGAGATATTCGAGCGCGCACGGAGGGTTTCCGGCAGTCGTTCTCTCCGCGAACCATACGCGACTGAAACAGGAAAGGGAGGTAATGACAGTGGCACTTAAAGTGCCCTCCGCCACACACCGTTGGTTGGCTTGCGGAGTATAAATATAGATGTAGATAGTTTAGAATATCTGTTACGGTACAACCACGGGAATTGCATACATGTGAATCATTTTATTTGTAGCTTACAATGTGCGTATTTTATATTACTAATAAGAAACTGAGGAATATATAAAACATACCAAGTTCCACGAGCATTTCTGTTACACTTTCGTATCGCCTATATCAACCCTATAAGGCTGTAACTGCGCGTGTTCCAGTACTTTCGATCCTTGTTCTCGTGCCTAGTTCGTAAGACCTCCATCGCTGCAACAATAAACTTGTACGCAATTTCCTTTGGAGGTCTTTGGCACTCTCCCAGAATCCTTCCAACAAATCTAAGACGTCTATTTGTGTTCCTTAATGCCGATCACCCCCATTTCATATTGCATTTGACTATTCTTCCTAAAGACTCGTACGTTATTCATAACTAATCTTGTGCTCTGATAGTACCAGACAGACTCTCTTCGCTACAGTTATCTTGCATTTTTCTACATTTAAAGAGAACTATCAATAGTTACACTAAGCGGAAATTTTAGCCAAGTCATTCTGTAGTTCATTAGCATGCTCGATTAACTGCTTGCCCCCCAAGAAAGCACAGGCATTAGCACGACGCCTAGCAAAGCGTTGCGATGTTCAAACCAACCTTCGGATCGGACACTGCTTTATCCCATATTTTACGTTGTGCGTCTTGCTACAATTTCAGCATATTAAGCACAACCACATGATTATAAATGGTAAAAAAACTAAATGGATGAGCACTGCATCCGAGCAAACTGTGATACCAAACGTTGAAGAAAATAACGGTTACGTCAACTACAAATGTGTGATTTTCATTCATTAAACTGAGGCATGGCCAATGATATCGCTTCAGGATGTCGAATGGCGATAAAATCCGGATTTAAATGCGATTTTGGGCGTAAAAATGCGGACGCATCCGAAACAGCATTTATGACGTGAAAACAGTAACGTCTTACATCAGCATGATAATGTGAGTTGTAAGGAGATGGGAAGAACAAAAGACTAGTGTGTCACTGAAATGCGTCATAGTGCAATTGTTATAAGGAGCAATTTGTTGGAATGGTTAATAGCTTAACGTGAAAATGGTGACATACACTTTGAAATTAAGACATGTCCGTGAACGTCGAAAGTGAGAATTAGTAACTAAAGGCGATTTTTTTGGATTCCTGAACGATCTCACGCGTCGGAGGTTCGAGTCCTCCCTCAGGTGTGGGTGTGTGTGTCGTCCTGAGCTTAATTTAGTTTAAGTTAGAGTAAGTAGTGTGTAAGCTTAGAGACCGTGACCGCAGCAGTTTGGTCCCATAAGGCCTTACCACAAATTTCCAAACTATCTCACGAAGAATAAAGTCCTAACCCATTAGGGCGTTATAAATTTTATGAATAGAAGTTTGTCGGCAGTCTGTATTTCGGTTTTATATTTATCCGCACGTATTTCAGCGCAAAAGGTTTGTCTTCAGTTTTACAAGTTGAAAGGTGGCTACACTGAGCCACAGCGCCAGAGATCGCGCTAGAGAGCATTGTTCCGCCGCCTCCACTGGCAGTGATTATTGAGATGTCGTAGTGGGCAGTGCTTGGGGAGAGCTCGTGGTAGTCAGTGCTTGTTAAGAACTCGTAGCAGAGAGTGTTTGTTGAGATGCGCTAGTACAAGCCAGACGCTTTGTTGACTGAACCTGTAATGAAGCATTATTTACGACATTAAATAATGAAAAATGAATCAAGTTTCGTTACCTTCATATATTGACCAAAATCACTCTAATCATTACAATATATCTCCACACCGACTCGCTACTATCACATCTCAACAAGAACTTTTCAGTATCACATCTCAGCAAGCACTCTCTACTAGCACATCTCAACAAACACTCTCTGCTACGAGTTCTTAACAAGCACTGACTACCACGAGCTCTCCCCAAGCACTGCCCACTACGACATCTCAATAATCACTGCCAGTGGAGGCGGCGGAACAATGCTCTCTAGCGCGATCTCTGGCGCTGTGGCTCAGTGTAGCCACCTTTCAAAGTTTCAGTTGAAAGTTTTCTTCATGGCCTGGTATCTGAAATCTGAGGGTTACGACAGTTTGCTTCACCGTTAGTCTGTGAGAAGTTTCACGGTTAGCTTATAGTGTGCCAGATTATCACGAACTTGAAGTGGTGGTTGGTTGGTTGATTCGGTGGAAGGGACCAAACAGCGAGGTCGCCGGTCCCATAGGATTGGGGAAAGATGGAAAAGGAAGTCGGCCTTGCCCTTTCAGGGGAATCATCTCGGCATTTGCCTGAAGCGATCTAGAGAAATCACAGAAAACCTAAATCAGGGTTGCCGGACGCGGGTTTGAACCGTCGTCTTCCGGGATGCGAGTCCAGTGTGCTAACCATAGCGCAACCGCGCTCGGTCAGGTCATGATAAAACGTCGTTTGAAAGTTGCTGATAGACTTTTTTTTAATAAAATATATTTATTGCGCTGTTTCTGTGTTCCAAGTGAAACGATTATCGATTAGTTAGCATTTTACTGCTCTATCTACGACCTTTTATTTATCCCTGCTGATCTGCAGTCTTTGGTGTTGAGATGATATAACAGCGACGCGAGTCGACCGTGTATTACTATAAACGAGTGATTTTGGAGTGATGAATCACGCTATACCCCGTGGCGATTCCATACAAGGGTTTGGGCTTGGTTAATGTCTGGAGAATGTAACAGTGAAACACAGAGGAGATGTGGGGATGTTTATCGAGTGTTAGGGTGTGGTTCCCTAATTGCACTTCAGAAAATTGTGGAAGGATATGAACACATTTTAGAGCATTGTGTGCTGCATACAATAGAGGGAAATTAAAACAGTGTGCCGGACCGAGATTCGAACTCGGAACCTTTGCCTTTCGCGGGAAAGCACTTGCCCGAGTCTCGGTCCGGCACACAGTTTTAATCTGCCAGGAAGTTTCATAACAGCGCACACTCCGCTGCAGAGTGAAAATCTCATTCTGAGTAGAGGAAAAGTTCGGAGACGATGATTTTATCAGCACGATAATATACCTTGTCCTAAAGCAGTGGGGCAATGGTTTGCGGACGGTAACGTACCTGAAGTGGACTGGCCTGCGTTTGGTCCCCACCTGAACCCAGTAAAGTTAGGATAACCTAGAACGGCCGGCCGCGGTGGTCTCGCGGTTCTAGGCGCGCAGTCCGGAACCGTGCGACTGCTACGGTCGCAGGTTCGAATCCTGCCTCGGGCATGGATGTGTGTGATGTCCTTAGGTTAGTTAGGTTTAAGTAGTTCTAAGTTCTAGGGGACTGATGACCACAGCAGTTGAGTCCCATAGTGCTCAGAGCCATTTGAACCATAACCTAGAACGAAGACTACGATCCAGACCGCAGCGGCTAAGATCACTACGTTCTGTCGTCTCGGCTCTTGAGGCTGTTGTCATTCCTCCACGGACATTCAGACACCTCACTGGGTCTCCAATAGAAGTCAAGACGTTGTAAAGACGAAAGGCGGACACGGCTTGTATTGTAATGCCCCTATTGCGTGTCCGGATACTTTTGAAAAGTTACTGTATACCAGTTTCACAGCTTGCTTGGTCAGAAAATTGCATTTGTGCAACTACAATGTAACACTGCAGTTGAATGCAGGGTGTTTCGATTTAGAATCCTACGAGCGCTCTCTCTCTCTCTCTCTCTCTCTCTCTCTCTCTCTCTCACACACACACACACACACACACACACACACACACACACACACACACACACACACACACGTGTCGCCGCGAGGCGTGGATCGGCGCGCGTAGCGAGGTATGGAGAGAAATCGGCCTAATCACACAGCTTGTATTCAGGAAGGCTCTATTATATACAGCAGCACCATTCACGCACCGTAGGCGAACTTTCTAATTTCGTCACTAATTTAGCGCTGGCAGACAATGTGTTGCAGCAACACGGGCATCGGGAATAATGTAGAGCCCAAGAAACAGGCTTGGAGCGGCGCTGCCGGCGTTTTGCAATATGGATTGTGGTGCCGCCCGCAGCCATGAGGTTTGCGGTGGCGCCGTCGGCTTGATGGGAAAGGGGGGGGGGGGGAGGGAGGGGAGTGGTTAGGAAGGGAGGGGAGGGGAGGCGAAGAGCAGCCTGAGGCCCCATACGACCTCCTGTAAGGTCGTCGCCACAGCCCGATTGTCCGGAACACATTCAAGACTGCCGCTCACAGTAACTTCAGCAAAGTGTGAGAACAAATACCTTGCTTCTTTTGCATAATGATCGGATACTTGCACCCTTTTGCAGTGGAGTGGGTGATAAGTCAGCCGTCTTGGAATATTGATCAAGAGTGTGGGATTCGTACCAAACAGGACTAACAGAGGATGCTGATCATACACACACAAAGGCAACACTGACGTTTGACGCCAACTATCCCGCTCAAGTCTCCTTATGAAGTTGAGGAGTCAGTATTAAGCGAGTACTCTAGGAACATACTAAAAACCCGCCAGGGTAGCCGAGAGCGTGCCGGCAGGTAGCTCAGCGTGTTCGGCCAGAGAGCTGGTTGGCCTCTGTAGTAAAAAAATTGAGTAAAGGATCAACAACGAACATGAACGGATGTCATGTGACGTCCACAACGATCAACATCGAACGATAAATAAAAAAAAAAGCAGATCCCAGGTTCGAGTCCCGGTCGGGGCACACATTTGAAGCTGTCCCCGTTGATGTATATCAACAACACTTGTCGGCAGCTGAGGTTTTAAATTAATTATCACTTACTTCAAGATGACGAGTAGCGGTTCCCAAGCTGGGGGTAATTACCCCCTGAGGGGTAAAAAGATTCGAGTCTGTTTGTCACGAAACTACATTATTTTCAAAAGATCATTATTAATAATAAAAACGCCGGCACGGTAGCTCAGCGTGTTCGGTCAGAGGGCTGCGTGCTCTCTGTAATAAAAAAACAGTCAAGGAACCAACGATCAACCTGAACGGATGTCTTGTGACGTCCGCCCACACCAAACGCAACGAACTCTAGCGGAAAAAAAAGGAGTGCTAATGCGCTGCTTCCTGGACTCGGGTAGGCGGACCGGCCCCGGATCGAATCCGCCCGGCGGATTACCGACGAGGGCCGGTATGCCGACCAGCCTGGATGTGGTTTTTAGGCGGTTTTCCACATCCCGCTAGGTGAGTACCGGGCTGGTCCCCACGTTCCGCCTCAGTTAAACGACTCTCACATTTGAACACGTTCGCACGCTTTCATGGCTTACACTAGATGCAGACAGCTGGGGTACACTACTTACATCCCGGGGGGGTTGGGGTGGCGGCAGGATGGGCATCTGGCCAACCTCTACAACTAACACTGCCAAATCCGTATTAACAAGGCAGACCACGCGTTGGCGCGGGACAAGGCCCAAAGAAAGAAAGAACTCTAGGAAAGCTTGCTAAATGCTGTATGCTCTCATGAGAATCGCAAAGACAATATTAGGCTACATTGAGCAGGCGCAGAGACATTTAGACAGTCATCGTCTTCGCGCTCCGTACGCGAATGGAAAGGGAATAACCCAGATACCTGGACAATTGCGAAATACATTCTTGGCATGCATTAACTCGAATTTGCATGGTATGGATATATAGGATGGTTAACGACAAACGAGTGGTCGTTGGACAGTGAAACTTTGTGGAAACATTTGTAAGGACATGCGGAAGAGAAATTAAGAATAAACAATTCAAATAAAACACGTTTTAATTTCCACATGAGAGGGTAATTTTTACGATCATTAATTGCATACCATGTCTGTGTTCTAGGTTGCTCAATGTGACGATCATCTGCATTCACGAGAGCCTGGAACCGCACTAGAGACTCCTCTACTGATGCGCGAAACAACGGTCGACCATAGAATGTTCAGCTGTTGTGAGACAGCTCGCGCAGTACCTGAAGATGGTACATTACGTCCAGCATTCTCAGTCATGGTAACACTAACTTCTTCGACAATCTGTGGCGCAGTTGGCCGTCCTCAGGAGCAATTCGCAAATCGAAATCGCCACCTGTTCTTCAACTCCGGTGCGCAAAGAGGACATCTCCATTTTCCTTTAATATGTCGGTGCTCGCGAAGAGGAGCAGCACTGTTGCAGTAGTTTTGATAAAACAGCTTTATGTGGTAACTCACTGCCTACCTTGCCCACTTCCGCCATGCGCTGCCTACCTTGTCCAGGTCCGCCCCAGTAGCTGCACGGCCGTTGCGGCGCATTGCATAACGAAGGGGCTCGGGGTCGATTCCCGGCAGGTTCAGAGATTTTCTCTGCTCGGGGCCTGAGTGTTGTGTCTCCGTTACATTCGTATCGTCGTAATTGACATTACTGATGACGTGGCTGAATGGGCACGGCCCGAAAGCCAATACATTGGAAAAATAATACCTTGACCAGAACCGTATTGGCTGTCTGCAACTGTAATGCCGCTCTGATGCTTGTGTTTGAACCCCACGTCGCCGTAGCAGTACCGGCGCCTAACGGTAAGTGAGACACTGTACTGACATCGAAACTCCTGCAGCGCACAGTCTGACTATCATTACTAATTAAGTTGGGTACCCATACAGTAAATATCTTTCCGTCTAAATTGGCTCAAGCAGAGAAAATTTAGTTATAACCATCATGTAGATACTCAGGCTCATTTTCCGGGAATATATATATTTATTTATAGGGTGAGTCACCTAACGTTACCGCTGGATATATTTCGTAAACCACATCAGATACTGACGAACCGATTCCACAGACCGAACGTCAGGAGAGGGGCACATGTACATTACCATGAGGGGTGAGGTACACGTACACACGTGGTGTGCGTCAGTGAAAAAGACCAATAAAAAGGTGTTAGCATGTGGACGTAATATGCTGGTTCAAATGGCTCTGAGCACTATGGGATTCACCTGCTGTGGTCATAAGTCCCCTAGAACTTTGAACTACTTAAACCTAACTAACCTAAGGACAGCACACAACACCCAGCCATCACGAGGCAGAGAAAATCCCTGACCCCGCCGGGAATCGAACCCGGGAACCCGGGCGTGGGAAGCGGTCGGTATGGGACCCTTACCAGGTTGGATTAATAGAAGAGATAGACATGATCCAGCGAAAAGCAGCGCGATTCGTCATGGGGACATTTAGTCAGCGCGAGAGCGTTACGGAGATGCTGAACAAGCTCCAGTGGCGGACACTTCAAGAAAGGCGTTACGCAATACGGAGAGGTTTATTATCGAAATTACGAGAGAGCACATTCCGGGAAGAGATGGGCAACATATTACTACCGCCCACATATATCTCGCGTAATGATCACAACGAAAAGATCCGAGAAATTAGAGCAAATACGGAGACTTACAAGCAGTCGTTCTTCCCACGCACAATTCGTGAATGGAACAGGGAAGGGGGGGATCAGATAGTGGTACAATAAGTACCCTCCGCCACACACCGTAAGGTGGCTCGCGGAGTATAGATGTAGATGTAGAGAACGCTACCGCACGACCACGAGATGCGGGCCGTAATATGCTGCTCCAGTCTCTTTTGTACCTAAGGTCCATCACCGTTCCCTTTGGATCCCTACGTAATTCGGTGCTCTACGATACACACGATCGAACAGCGGAGGAGTGGTACTCAGGCGTCAACTTTAGGTTACAATATCTGCGGATGTAATTAACATTTTACAATGCAACAAATGGCACTGATTACGTATTTATTTATATGTTCAGATGTGCTAACAAAACTAACGTGGTTCCATTTAAAAAACGTAGGTTTGTGTTAAAAAACATACTTCCCTGCATTTTTTATAGTTTGTATTAACCAATTACACTAGCCCCTCTCCTCACGTTCGGTCTGTGGAATCGATTCGTCAGTATTTGATGTGGTTTACGAAATATATCCAGCGGTAATGTTAGGTGACTCACCCTATATATATATATATAAATCTGTCGGCAGGAGATGTTAATCGTATTACCACGGTTCCGTAAGAAGGAAAATGATTTTCAGTACATTTAAATGGCTCTGAGCACTATGGGACTCAACTGCTGTGGTCATCAGTCCCCTAGACTTAGAACTACTTAAACCTAACTAACCTAAGGGCATCACACACATCCATGCCCGAGGCAGGATTCGAACCTGCGACCGTAGCAGCAGCGTGGTTCCGGACTGATGCGCCTAGGACCGCTCGGTCACAGCGGCCGGCTCAGTACCTTCAAATTCGGCCTCCGGACCCAAATAAGTTTATTTTAAATTAGTCACCTTATCCTGGATTCTGGCATTTATCTTCACGTGGTCTGGTTTTACAGCATTTATATTCGCTCTTTTATACAACGGCGCTCCGTGTTTGGCGGTAACAGCAATATTGTATTATACCGTAAGCATATATAAATTACGATAAAAATAGATGGTTGTTGAAAACAGAAGCAGTTCATACCAGGTGGCATATTTAGTTTGTCGTAATAAGTGAGCTCTGGAGACCTAACTAGAACTATTCAACGTGCCGCGAGAAATTAGACAAGACTGCACTGTGCTGCGCATTTAGTTAAATCTATGTCGAATACATTATAACAAAAGATTTTTTTCCATCTGTCAGCAGGATTAAATTCACTCGCATGAAATGTCAGTGACATTCATTCAGAAATAAGAAACCTACAAAGTAATTGAGATGTCATGCTGAATGGCAATTTCTGCCGCCCCTGGATTACATCTCGAACCTCCTGCTTTAATCACTGAAGCCGTACAACTAATTTTGAACGACGATACGGACTTTGCTTTCTCCTAGTTTCTGCATACTGCTAGGATACCTAAGTACCCTATGGCAAGATGTTGTGAGAATCTCTATACCGAACCTATAATCTATTTAACCCACTACCAGTATTAAATAACGAGAAATTCTTCACAAAAATTTTAATGTACACGCTAATGATTCCTTTTATATAGGTTATAAAATCTTCTTGCAACGTAATACCACTTAATTTCTATAGTAGGTGTAGATTTTTTGTGTTATAGTACGCCAAATGACACGAATAAAATATTTAAATTAAGATTGCAACCAGACACCTAGGTTGTGCAAAAAAAGAATGGATCACTTGGTTAATTGAGAGGGCTACGATATTTAAGTCCAGTTTTGTCGAAGAGAACGAATATAACACATTGTAGAAGGAATTAAACATGTAAGAATTCATTTTACCACGCCCTGCACATACAAACGTAAATAGATATCCTTATAATGGTGAGTTTTCAGTTAGTAATCTAATATATATGATCTCACAAGGCACGGAAAAATCGCTATGCGAATGAAGAGAACACGACATATTCATTGCCAACAAATCGAAATAGAGGTGCTCACAGACTAAACAAATATGAAGCCCGAAAAGCGGGAACAGTACTCCGGATCTCGGAGGAACAAGGAAGTGTGCCCTCGCAGCAAGTAAACAGCGCCACAGTCATAAACAAATAACATTCACAGACACAGACACAGCAAAGGATACGCCCGCAACGCAAATGGTCTCTCTCTCTCTCTCTCTCTCTCTCTCTCTCTCTCTCTCTCTCACACACACACACACACACACACACACACACACACACACAAACTGGAGGAGCCTTCGGTTCTGCCCTAAGGAAACAAAACTGTTCACACCTTGAGAATAGAAGTCCGTACGTCGGAACATTGCAGTGAGGAGAAGGAGGGGGAGGCGGCACCTAGGTTTGGGGGTCAAAGTTATGAGTGACTCTTATTAAACATTAATGAATACTGCCAATGGCAAAAGACAAGTACCACAAGGAAAATCCTGAGAGGAAATTTAGTATAGTTTCATAACTGCAAATGACAAGTGAGACGAATATATTCTCTTTCCCTTCAGCTGAGTTTACTGGCGTTAATTTACATGTTACCTACTTCGAAGCTAGATAGATTTGTCTTCACGCGCTTTGATAGAACTCATGGACCAAAATAAATCAGTCCTATTAATGAAAACTGGCTTATGAAATCCGGATGTGCATGTAGTCTGCCAGCTTTAGTAGGAAGAAGAGAAAGAACAGATATTTATCTTTCGTCAGTATTCAGAAGCTAGCGCCTATGTACCTTACGCCAACATGGAAGAAAGAAAAAAAACAACAAAGGAAGAATGTTACCAATATAATACTACTAGCAGCTAGTGCCTCTTTACTTTACACCAATATGGAAGAAGAGGAAAAAAGAAAATCTTACCAATATTCAGTGATCCACAGATAGTCTATTAGCTCGAAAGTACGGTGTGAATACACGCATCCGTGGCAGTAACAGCGGAGTATTGTATGGCTGGATATAGTTAAAACTAATATCAGTGCGCAAGCTGCATTATATTACGTTTGAATGAGACAAAGTCGTCATGTAGAAGCAACAATAAAACTGTAACTTCCATTACCCACATCCACGCACCTATATTAAGTATCACTGTAGCATCTACCATCTACAAGGGAACAACCGATCAATCTTCCACGGAAGTCGCAATAGTCTAACGACGGATTGTATGAAGGACATATGCTCTCTCTTGTAGATCCCTGTAATATTCATTCTCCAGGGTATATATCGCAGGAAAAGTGTATTTTACAGCAAAGTCGTGGAAAAAAACTTCAAAGTTTGCTGCAATAAACGTGTTGTTGTTTGTCTTCATTCCGAAGACTGATTTAAAGCAGGTTTACACGCTGTCGCTACTGCATCGTACATCCATTTGAGCCTGAGTAACGTTTTCAAATCTTGGTTCCCCTCTCCAATCTGCCCCCCCCCCCCCCCCCCACACACACACTTCCTTCCACAACCAAACTAACGATTCCTTGATGCCTCTTTAGCAACCTATCCTTTATTTTAGTAAGGCTGTGCAGAAATTTTTTCTGTCACTAGTTCCATTCGGTACATCTTCGTTAGTTACTTGAACTACCTACCCAACCTTCAGCATTCTTTTGTAGCACCACTTTTCAAAAACTTCTATTTTCTTCTTTTTCTGAACTGTTAATCGTATACATGTCACTACACTTCAGACAAATACCTTCAGAAAATAATTCCTAACACGTAAGTTGACGTTCAGTGCTAACAAATTTCTGTTTCTGAGAAATGCGTTGCTTGGTATTGCCAGTTTGCTTTCTATATACACACTACTTAAGCTGTCGTCAGTTATTTTACTGCCTAAATTATCAAAACGACCTACTACTTCCAGTACTCCGTTAGTCTTGTTTCAGTTTTGTTGATATTCATCTTATAACCTCATTTCAAACGGCATTCATTTCATTCCTGACCCTGCAATTCCTTTTGCCGTCTGTGGTAGAATTACAATGTCGTCCGCAAACCCCAAAGTTTTATTTGATTTTCCTTAACTTTTATTTTCTTCGACAAACTTATCCTTGATTTCTTTTACTGCTTTCTCTATGTATACAGACTTGATAGTACTGTCTACTCTCTTCCCAGTTACTACATTCCTTTCATGTCCTTCGACTGTGTAATTGCAGTCTGGTTTCTGTACAAGTTGCAGATATCCTTTCGCTCCTTTTTTTGACTCATGCTACCTTCAGGTTGTGTATGACGAACGCATTATCCCTAAAACACATTTCAGTTCCAACGTTTCAAGACTGATTTTATTCCTGGGGTATAAGCGACGTCAGCATAGTAACTACAGTGGGAACAACTGTAAACAAGGGATGTGTGACGTTTCAAACAATTCCAACAGATGTCAGAGCCTTTTAGGAACACACTCGTTACAAGCAATATGCGTAATAGAATAAACAGGTGATGAGAGTTCATGTTATCAATACGAACCTGCCACAAAACGACAAAGAGCAGAATAGATTTCTGACGGTTCGCCAGGACCGAAGAAGGCGCGAATGACAAATCGAAAGTGCAGACAATGCTCATCGCCTTTTTTGACGCCCACGGCATTTTCGCACCTTCTTCGGCCTTCGCGAACCATAGGAGACCCCGTCTATAATTTGGCGTTTTGTGGTAGATTCTTATTGATAACATCTATTCTCGTCGCCCAAAAATTACAAGACGTGTCTCCCGTAGATGCCATTTTCATGGTTCTCTACGGGTCTTCCATCTGTTGTAATTGTCTGGAGCTTAGCACATCTGTTGTTTACAGTTGTTAGTTACGCTGTAGCGTAGTTACCGTGCTGATGTCGCTGATACGTCGGGGATAGAATCAGTGATGGAACTTTTTGGACGGACTGTGTATAAGGAAACTCGGTGGTTGTATTTAAGAGTGATGTCGATATGCAAATGAAACTTTTGCTTTGCAGCTGAGTGTGCACTGTTTTGAAAGTTCTTGGGAGATAACGTTGCGTCCCGGACAGTTACACAAGCCATTCCTGGCTAGCTCCTTGGGTAACATCATTGTCATTTTGTGTCGGTCCAGTACACGGAGGTTTAATCGAACACAAAATTTCAAAACAATGAACGCTTTACCGCGAAGGAAAAGACTCTGGAAACATTTTCCTAGGCTGTGGCTAAGTCATTTCTCCGCGAAATACTTTCTTCCATGATTGCTAATCCAGAAACGTATGGTAGAGGGCTTTTATATGTCAACGCAGCAAAGTAGGGAAGAGGTAATGGCAGAAGTACAGCCGTGAGGGTGTGTCATCAGTCGTACCTGGCTCGTTCAGTAGCTAAGAACATGGCCCACGAAAGGCAAGGTTCCTCGCTCGAGCTCCGGCCCGAATGATCAAGATTTCATGCATCTGGAAGTTTCAACCCCGATATACTGCACAACAGTTCAGTGGACCATTGTCAAATGGGTAGGTATATTCAGGTACATACGTTTTCTGGGCCCTGAGTTTTCCAGCACTCTGGCCAACTTTCTACTGCAGTTGTTGCTGCAAGTCTTTGAGTCTGTGTACCAATACTAGCAGCTGCTGCCATCTGTCCACACTTACCTGAAACAAAAAAGATATAGAAATTTTAGTTTACATGTCGACGAGAAAAAAGTAAATATAAACATATCCTTATCAGTACACTGAACCGAATGTTATGGTGCGGTTAAATTTCTTTAATAAGATATAAACGAGAAAGGTGAATGAATATACAGGGTGTTCCAAAGTCCATGCATCAAACGTGTAGGGGTGATAGAACACGTTATGAGGCACAAATTTCGTTAAGATACAAAATTTTCGGTCTCTACCAGTGCGCAGGGCGAATTAAATAGCAGGCTTCCGCACACGCACACCACTATAAGGTTCGTTTTATACAAGCAGCTATCAGGTCAAAATCTTTGTGGGTGCGCGTCACGTCCTTACGTGTACATCAGCCGCCAGTCGCGTCGCGAGTGAGTCAGTGACGTCACTGATCAATTGACTGTGCCGACTGTGGAGTCCTAAATCTTGAGGAAGCTGAACACTGTGCATGCGCAGATGTAGGGGACGGTGGCGTTGAGGACTGCTAACAACGGAAGTTAATCTGTTCCCTCGAGTCATTCCTATTATAGAAATTGATCTTGTGTCTTCGTATGTTGTTTCCTTCGTTTTTCCTAGTAGTATTGTCTCACAAGAGAGACCAAATAGCTAAAAACGAAAGGGTATTTACGTTTCAGAATAAGTGAACAAAGACTGACTGCCGGCCGGAGTGGCCGAGCAGTTCTAGGCGCTACAGTCTGGAACCGCGCGACCGCTACGGTCGCAGGTTCGAATCGTGTCTCGTGCATGGATGTGTGTGATGTCCTTAGGTTAGTTAGGTTTAAGTAGGACTAAGTTCTAGGGAACTGATGACCTCAGCAGTTAAGTCCTATAGTGCTCAGAGCCATTTGAACCATTTGAAAGACTGACTGCATAAATAAGAACGTAAATGTATGAACTTTTCTAATGTACATTGGTTCAACATAAAAAGAATCAGACCTGTTTAACGATAAAATTAATTTTCGACGTTATTTGGAACAAAGAAGGCAGACAAGATACAAATGATAAAGAAAAGAGAATTACTTACTCGAAAATATTGTTTGATGTGTATGTTAAATAAATTTTGTCAAGCAGATACATGCAGATTTTTGAGAAAATATTTGCAAGACACGTTCGTTAAAGAGTGTATAGAAGTTACGATAAGGCCTTTGTCAAAAGCATGCACTGTGAGCGGTGCTTTAGCAATCAATAACCCGTATTGTCACTGGTTGTTCTTAAATTCTGTCACTACATTTCGATATTTTCTTGAAAATGATGATCCCTAGCAGCCTCACGTTCCCCGTTCTAGCACCAAACTGCACAGCAGACAGCTCTCGCTACACACACAGTTTTGGCACTAACGTTTAAATAAAAACGACCACTCGTGATAGGAATAAAATGTCACGGGCGCTACAGCCGACTCACATGCCGCGGGCGTTCGATTGAGACAAGAGAGTCATTCGTGTAAAAGGGAAGTAACACAGGCAAACCCTGGCCCGCTGCTTTGTTCCCGGAAGGCCAGTGGCGGAAGCGGCCTGCGCGCCGCGGGTTGCCTGCCCGCAGGCGTCCACCCCGGCGCAGCCGCGGGCCCTGCTTCTGCGCCGTGACTCAGCCGGCGACCGCGCGAGTCCTCTGTCTCTCTGCGTGCGCGGATTACACTGTAATGAATTTACGGCGGTGTAAGCCAGAGTAATGGCGCCGCCCGCGCGCCAGACGCCAAATTGCTTTTTCATGTAAATCTCGTCGGAAAAGGGCGCGCCGCGGCATTGTTGTAACGCGATAAGCCAGCGCAGCACGCGGCGTCTTCCTGCGCGCTCTGACTCAGCTAGCGGCTCCATGTCCACTAGCTGAGCGGCAACGGCAGCGAGCCGTGAACACTAACTTACACTGCCCTGCAGCAGTTACGTTGTACTCGGACAGGGAGGGCTGCAATCTGCTCATTGTGACATCGGGAATCTACATCTACATTTATACTCCGCAAGCCACCCAACGGTGTGTGGCGGAGGGCACTTCACGTGCCACTGTCATTACCGCCCTTTCCTGTTCCAATCGCGTATGGTTCGCGGGAAGAACGACTGCCAGAAAGCCTCCGTGCGCGCTCGAATCTCTCTAATTTTACATTCGTGCTCTCCTCGGGAGGTATAAGTAGGGGGAAGCAATGTGTTCGATACCTCATCCAGAAACGTACCCTCTCGAAACCTAGACAGCAAGCTACACCGCGATGCAGAACGCCTCTCTTGCAGAGTCTGCCACTTGAGTTTGCTAAACATCTCGGTAACGCTATCACGCTTAACAAATAACACTGTGACGAAACGCACCGCTCTTCTTTGGATCTTCTCCACCTCCTCTGTCAACCCGACCTGGTATGGATCCCACACTGATGAGCAATACTCAAGAATAGGTCGAACGAATATTTTGTAAGCCACCTCCTTTGTTGATGGACTACATTTTCTAAGGACTCTCCCAATGAATCTCAACCTGGCACCCGCCTTACCAACAATTAATTTTATATGATCATTCGACTTCAAATCGTTCCGTACATATACTCGCAGATATTTTACAGAAGTAACTGCTACCAGTGTTTGTTCCGCTATCATATAATCATACAATAAAGGATCCTTTCTATGTATTCGCAATACTTTACATTTGTCTATGTTAAGGGTCATTGCCACTCCCTGCACCAAGTGCCTATCCGCTGCAGATCTTCCTGCATTTCGCTTCAATTTTCTAATGCTGCAACATCTCTGTATACTACAGCATCATCAGCGAAAAGCCGCATGGAACTTCCGACACTATCTACTAGGTCATTTATATATAATGTGAAAAGCAATGGTCCCATAACACTCCCCTGTGGCACGCCAGAGGTTACTTTAACGTCTGTAGACGTCTCTCCATTGAGAACAACGTGTGTTCTGTTTGCTAAAAACTCTTCAATCCAGCCACACAGCTGGTCTGATATTCCGTGGCTCTTACTTTGTTTATCAGACGACAGTGGGAAACTGTATCGAACGCCTTCCGAAAGTCAAGGAAAATTGTCCTTAACTTCCGTCGTTGCCTCCTAGCTGTAGTTGAGAAAGCCATCACATATTACTTGCTGCAGCTTGTGTACCATCAGTCGAGTTGGAGCAGTGCTCAGTACCGGAATCGTACTAAGAGGAAAAAGCGTACATTACTGAAAATCTGTGAAGCTCGGTGACTTACTACGTCAGTGTCAGAATACAAATACAAGGTCAATGTGAGCCGTTAATTTCGTCCAAGCCTCAGAGCTTTCTTTTCGCTGCAGTAAGTGCCAATCGCACCGGCGGCCTCAGTTGACGTATTCTTGGCGCTCTGCGGCGCGTTTGTTTAGCAACCACGAGAACAAGGAAAGATTGCTTAGGGAGTGTATTGACATATGTAGACTGTGAACTTTACCTCCCTATACACACTGATGGAATAGGGCTGTGCAGTAGGTTGCGGAATATACTTACATGATTTTTTTAAAAAAAAAGGGCGTCCTATATTCTTACGGGAGTCAGTATTGTCAAAAGCGGAAAAAAGGTTCTGTTCATATTTAACGAAACTAGTACTTATCGGAACACCTTTCCTTTAGTCAAAAAAAGAGCCAGCAGATGTAGGTGCAGACACAGTATTTCCCTTGCCTGTCTTTATTTACTAACCCATCTTCCTTTATGCCTCAAACTTGAGTTGCAAGATAAATCACATTGTTGATTAAAACTCTAGGATTCCCTTTATAACCAGCAGGGCATAAATCCCCCTCCAGATTCCCTTTTTAAAATTTCCGTAATTTCCCTAAAATTCTGCTGCCGAATGCTAGATCGGTTCCTTATCCAAGGCAACTTTTCAGTTCCTTTTTCGGTCCCTCTCCAACGGAACTAGTCGCTAATGACCAATGTACCTTATGCACCCAGACCATGTTTTCCTTCTTTTTGATGCTGTCTGTACATTCGTATCAGGCGAAGCTGATGGTCACATATTGGCGTCATAGTTTACGGCAAAGTGGTGCTTGGCGATGAGTAAACTTAAGTGAACCGTCTATCGAAATGCGCGCTACTTGAAGTAACACTGATGGAATCACCACCCTCGTAAAATTTTCCAGCGATTATTTTCTCTTCAGTTAGAAGCCATAGGCTCATCTGTTCCACGCCGCCTTCATGATTTGGGAATTTTGATGACGAGCAGTGTACACTACCTGACCAGAAGCATCTGGACACCTGTCAGTGAATATTAATACAGGGTGCGTTCACGATTCGCCTTTGTAACGGCCTGCTCTCTGCTGGGGCACTTTCAATGATATGTCAGGATGTTTGTTGGCAGCCAACTCTTTATCAAGAGCTGAAATCAGGTAATGATGTTGAGCGCTGAGTCACCCCAAAGGTGTTTCATTAGGTTCAAGTTGGGAATCTGGGCAGGGCAGTTCATTTTGGGAATTTTATTGTCCCCAAACCATTGCCTCACAAATTTTGTTTTATGACAGGGCATACTGTCGTACACAGTGCTCAAGAATATGTTCCTATCCTTCTGCATTTAGCGTTTTCTTGAATGTAATTAGGGGTAACTCCCAGACCACGAAAAACATTCTGATACCGTAACATCACCTCCTCTGTATTTCACTGTTGGCACGACACGCGTTGGCATTCCCCAAGCCCAAAGTTTTCCATCCGATTTTGACAGGATAAAATGTGATTTTTCACGCCAAATAACTCATTTCCAGTCATTCACTGGCCAGTGGCGTCGCTCTGAGCCCCACTTCCATCTTCACTTAGCATTGTTTGCTTATGAGGAGCTGGTTGACCATTTGTAACTCCCATCGCACAGGGAGCAGGACAGCTAGTAACTCATCGAAATTCAATAGTGATACCTTTCTCTGATTTCATACGTTTTTTACAACCACCGTGCTCAATGCTTGACTGTTCTTGTCCGTCAGTACAAATAGTCTCCCTGGTCTTGGTCGAAATGTGGTTGTGCCTTCGCTTTTACAAGTCACGATCGCATCACCGTAGATGACTCGGTCAGCTTCAGAAGAGTTGAAATGTCCCTACGGATTTGTTATTGAGGTGACACCCGATGACTAGTCGACGTACGAGGTCACTGAGGATTTCTGAACGACCCGTTCTACTTTACTTCTTTTCTGCTGTCCGCAGCTCGTGATCTCGAGGTCAGGTCAATGGAAGGACGGTAGGACCAGTACCCATTAAGAGGTCTCTACGACAGGGTTGTCCCCTTTCTACCTACCTTTATGCAATCGCACTCGAGCCCCTCCTAGGGGGCTTTAACCACCGCATCACGCTGCGGGACGTCACCTTTCGCTATAGGACATACGCTGACGACCTGCTACTGTTGGTTCGTTCCAATGACGAAGTTCAAAGCCTACTAACCTGGATTGAGCGATACGGACAGGCCGCAGGCAGTTTTCTGAACATCAACAAGTCGGCGGCGTTGGATATTGGGCGTGGTCTCGGACCGGATGCCCTCGCTCCCCTCCCACCAGTTTCTGGACTGCGATATTTGGGAATCACGTTCAAGAACGACGTACGTAAAACAGCTGCAGCAAACTACCGACGTTTATTACAGATCATACTCGCAACGGTGCGACAGAATCAGCTCCGGGACTTGAATCAGCTACAACGTGTTGAATACCTGAACCTCTACGTGGCATCAAAACTCAACCACGTGGCACAGGTCCTCCCACTACCGCTGCAGATAGGTCGCCGGCTTCAGGCGGCCTTCAGTTACTACGTTTCCGCAGGTAATGTATTTAAAGTACGATACGACACTCTTACCCTCCCAGTGCACGAAGGGGGGCTGAGATTGGTCAACGTCAGGGCGAGAGCAGCTGCCCTTTACATGAGCAACATGAGGAAACGATGGAAAAGTCAATATGCCTCTCTCACGGGTCGTTTACTACAGGTTCTGATGCCAGTCTCAAACGTCCCGCCGGTGTCGGTTGCGCACGTCGCACCACAGCTCTCCCATGTGTCGACCTTCATTCTTGATTACAGCTATGTCAGCTCGAACCTCTCCGCCACACGTCCACCAAAGGCGAAAGATTTTTATACCAATCTTCTGCGGGCTGTTCCCCATAACGTGGTGGAAAACAAGTACCGTACGGTTCACTGGCCAAGAGTGTGGAAAACGATACACCACAACTTTCTGTCATCCACGGCGCGTTCGAAGTGGTATTAGATCGCCAACAAAAAATATGCCACACGACAGCGACTTCACACTATTGGACTGGCTGACTCACCTTATTGCCCAGATTGTCACCTCTTGGATTCCGATGAACATCGTTTTACTTGCGCATCATCGTCCGGAGTTTGGCGACTATCACAGAAGATATTGTCTTGCTACCTCCGGATCACACCTGATATGATTGACCCTCAGACCCTACTCTGTCCAGATGAAACTTACTTTCCGGCCGCAAAATATCATGCGCTTACATGGTTCAAATGACTTACCGTCGCCTATATCTTTAGCGACGGAGAGAAAGAGCAGCTTGATTACTGGTGGTTCCTACAAAATGCTCACAATGACCTCGAACGCTCCCCGAAATACCGTGCGCTCTTCGCCAATTATTTACGCAGCGTTTTCGTTAGCCCCCCACTCAGCTGGGGAGTGCCAAGCTGCGGTTAATGTTCTGTGCCGCATCCCACTAACGGCTGAACGTTCTGCCTTGGCAGCCATGAGCGAAGGAAGAGACGAGCTGCTGCAAGGATGCTGTTTTCCTTGAGGCACTAGCGAAGCAGAATGCCTCCGTTGCAGATGCCCTTCAAAGGCGCTGTTGGAGATATCATAACGATGGCGAAGCACCAAGTGGAACCAGTTACATTTATTGAAGAACCTTTTAGTTGGAATTGCATCATTGATTTACATTTTTGTTTTTTTGATTACTCTTTTATGCCACCATTGTTGTTGTAACACTTAGTTACTAGAATTCTCGTTGTACACGTTTCCTAAATGTAATAATGTAAAAAATAAATAAATACATTAAAAAAAAGATGGATAGAGCGTCTGCCATGTAAGCAGGAGATCTCAGGTTCGAGTCCCGGTCGGGGCACACGTTTTCATCTGTGCCCATTGACGTATGTCAACGCCTGCAAGCAGCTAAGGTTGTTCATTTCATTGTAATTTCATGCTAATGAGCTGCATGGTCACCGATGGTATCTTTTCTTTCGGACATGTCCGAAAGCAATTCTTAAAAAAGTCGCGTTCTCCCTTCCCGAGCACGGGGTCCCGGGTTCGATTCCCGGCGGGGTAAGGGATTTTAACCTGCCTCGAGATGACTGGATGTTTGAGTTGTCATCATTTCATCATCATTCATGCACGTGGCAAGATTGGACTGAGAAAAGGTTGGGAATTTGTACGGGCGCTGATAACCGCGCAGTTGAGCGCCCCACAATCCAAACATCATCATCATCTTTTCTGCTGACAACAGAATATTCCCCACCTGATTTTATACTGGCGGCTGCACCGTTCATGACGGCTTTGGACATTTTCGCATTACAGAGCGGTGTCCGGCTTTCTGAAATGGCCAGTTTGACCAACATAGTGTAGTGGGCCTCCGCTGTTCGCAAGCGTGTGTGAGACACGCATGTCGGCAGGAGGAGGAGGCGGTGAGGCGTCGCGCAGTGGTCCCAGAGACACGGAATGCCGGGCCTGGACACATAAATAAGCGGCAGCCATTCCTCGCGTATCTGCGGGAGCACACCGGCCGCCCTTATCTCACTGCCGCGCCGCATTCCTGCGCCCACTCTCACTCACGAGTCACACCAGGTGAGCTCCCCCCCCCCCCCCCCCTCCTCATGGGGCGCGCATTCCAGCGCCATCGCCTTCACTTTACTACTTGCAAACATCCAAAAATATCTCTACAGCCTTGCTGCAGTGTCTGTGGAACTACCGGCACGTGACCATGCATACTAATACTCTTGCAGCGTCGGATGAACCCGTGTCCCTTTATCATACAACGCTACTGAGCTAAGTGTTCGCAGACTACTCAAGCGGTACTTGGACGTTTTATCGGAGGGTGCTTGAAGTGCCTGAACGGCAAATTGCGACGCTGCATTACGGATACGACAAAATACCAGGTATATCGTGGCGAAGATCTGTCAGAAAATCCTAGGAAGTTTTGGTCGCATGCAAAGTCGATTGAGGGAACGAAACCCAAGTCTCACTGCTCATTCTGGTGTCGAAACTGAATAAATCAGACTATATGAAGATATGTGTATAAGAAGTTAGCGCGATCAAGTTTCGAACAATATTTCTATTGAAGTATTGGCAGCTCGAAACCACACATTCACAGTAAACTCGTACACGCCTCGTTTGGGGGGCCTATGTTTACTATAACGGTTTTGCCTTCTGTTACCACGTACTTTCATTCTGGTCAGTATTCGTTATTAATTATCAGGTCATCGCGCTTGCAAATTCAAGCGCTTGCACGCGCTAAAACGCGGTAATGCACATGCTTCTGAGGGTCCGTGAGCTTTTACTTGTTGAAATACTCATTACCAGTTAAAATGTGCCTTTTTCGGAAATGATAAATGTAAGCAAAGTGAACAAAAACTACATTTGTTTGGTTTGAGGTGACCAACCTTAGAACGCGCGTGGCGACGCTGTCTCTGGCAGGTTGCTTGAATTTGCGCGCGCGACGACCTGATTGACTAAATTTATTGCTAAATAACTCGGAAATGGCGCAATGTGTCTATTTTTTTTCAGCTGTTACTTAGCACAACTTCCCCTCCAACGCAATTAAATGATTTTCAGACTGTTGTTGACCACCACACACATCTATATACATACGAGGGTTGTCCAGAAAGTAAATTCCAATCGGTCGCGAAATGGAAACCACTGGGAAAATCCGGTGAAGCTTTGCACAGATGTGTTTGGCAGTCTCTCTAGTATGCCCGTCGATCGTGTCGCCTCATCTCTGCTCCCAAGAACGGCTGGCTATGAAGACAAAATTTTTCCACAGACAACGAGCTGCAGACCAGCGTAGATAACTGGCCGAAAGCACAGGCGGCTGCTTTCTATGACGAGGATATTGGAAAGTTGATACAACACTACGACAACACTCGAAGTTGGAGCGTTGACTATGTAGAGAAGTGGGTGGAAGGTGTATCTAACTGTTGCAAACAAAACGTTTCTGATTTTGACTGTGGTTTCGATTTCGCGACCTGTCGGAACTTACTTTCTGGGCAACCCTCGTATAAAAGGCAATAAGGCAATGTCCCAATGACTGACTGACTCACTCATTCACTCAGTGGCTCATCAGACCCCAGCCCAAACCTCTAAGGATGGAAGCTTGAAATCTGCAGACGGTGTTGATCTGATACTGTAGGCGTAGATAAAGACGGGATTTTTTGAAAGTACACCCCTAAGCAGCTGAAATAGGATATGAATTTTTTTAAAAATATGTCGCTATTAAGACAATTTTGAAGCTAGAGTTACAAAAATTGGTATTTGGTTTCTCGGTCAGAAATAAAGGAATACGTGGTCCAGCATTTATGGAACTTTTGTCCTATGGGTGGAGTAATAATCCAAAATTTTTTTTTTGCAAATAAATCGTAACTAAAGAACTACTGAAGTATTTTGAAAGCTGATTTACAAAAACTGATAATTAACTTCTCCGTTGCAAATAAAAAAATTAGTGTTTCAGTGTTTTTGGGAAATCAACCCTTATGGGGTTGAAATTGGGGATGAGAGTTTTAATGGAAATATTTCGTTATACAAGCACTTTTGAGGCTAAAGATATGAAAATTTTTATTTGGCTTCTCTGTTAGAAATTTAAAAAATGCCCATGTCACGGTTTTCGGAAAGTCAACCCCTAAGGGGTAAAGTGAGAGTTGAAATGTTTTAGGAAAATATTTTACTGTGCAATAACAATATTATGAAAAGGGTAGATTGCTACCCACCATATGTGGAAATGTTGAGTCGCAGACAAGCACGACAAAGAGACTTGATTAGCAGTCTTTTTCTTTTGCCTGTTAGCGACTCAACGTCTCCTTTGTATGGGGAGTAGCAATGTTGCCATTATTCCATCCTGGATTTTCCATTGTTACACTACTGGCCATTAAAATTGCTACACAAAGAAGAAATGCAGATGATAAACGGGTGTTCATTGGACAAATATATTATACTAGAACTGACATGTGATTACATTTTCAAGTAATTTGGGTGATTAGATCCTGAGAAATCAGTACCCAGAACTACCACCTCTGGTCGTAATAAAGGCCCTGAAATGTCTGGGCATTGAGTCAAACAGAGCTTGGATGGCGTGTACAGGTACAGCTGCCCATGCAGCTTCAACACGATACCACAGTTCATCGAGAGTAGTGAGTGGCATATTGTGATGAGCCAGTTGCTCGGCCACCATTGACCAGACGTTTTCAATTGGTGAGAGATCTGGAGAATGTGCTGGCCAGAGCAGCAGTCGAACATTTTCTGTATCCAGAAAGGACCGTACAGGACCTGCAACATGCGGTGGTGCATTATCCTGCTGATATGTGGGGTTTCGCATGGAACGAATGAAGGATAAAGCCACGAGTCGTAACACATCCGAAATGTAACGTCCACTGTTCAAAGTGCCTTCAATGCGAACAAGAGGTGACGGAGACGTGTAACGAATGGCACCCCATACCATCCCGCCGGGTGATACGCCAGTATGGCGATGACGAATACACGCTTCCAATGTGCGTTCACCGCGATGTCGCCAAACACGGATGCGACCATCATGATGCTGTAAAAAAAAACTGGATTCATGCGAAAAAATGACGTTTTGCCATTCGTGCACCCAGGTTCGTCGTCGAGTACACCATCGCAGGCGCTCCTGGCTGTGATGCAACGTCAAGGGTAACCGCAGCCACGGTCTCCGAGCTGATAGTCCATGCTGCTGCAAACGTCTTCGAACTGTTCGTGCAGATGGTTGTTGTCTTGCAAACGTCCCCATCTGTTGACTCAGGGATCGAGACGTGGCTGCACGATCCGTTACAGCCATGAGGATAAGATGCCTGTCATCTCGACTGCTAGTGATACGAGGCCGTTGGGATCCTGCACGGTGAGTTCAGGATGGTAATACGTTCCGTATTACCATCCTGAACTCACCGATTCCATATTCTGCTAATAGTCATTGGATCTCGACCAACGCGAGCAGCAATGTCGCGATACGATAAACCGCAATCGCGATAGGCTACAATCCGACCTTTATCAAAGTCGGAAATGTGATGGTACGCATTTCTCCTCCTTATTCGAGGTATCACAACTACGTTTCACCAGGCAACGCCGGTCAACTCCTGTTTTGTATGAGAAATCGGTTGGTAACTTTCCTCATGTCAGCACGTTGTAGGTGTCGCCACAGGTGCCAACCTTGTGTGAATGCTCTGAGAAGCTAATCATTTGCATATCACAGCACCTTCTTCCTGTCGTTTAAGTTTCGCGTCTGTAGCATGTCATCTTTGTGGTGCAGCAATTTTAATGGCCAGTAGTGTAGTTCCCAAGGATGAACGAGTTTACCCATCTCTACTCCCGATCGCTAGCGCAGGTAGGAGGACGGTGAGTTGTGCTGAGCGTCCAGCAGAGGCGCTGCGGCTGCGGTGTGGTTTTTGGGCAGGAGGGCAGGTGCGGGCGCTCAAGATGGAGCCGCGGAACATGGCGGCGGCCCGCTCCGATCGAACGCGCCGCGGCGCGCCTCGCCTCGCCGCCACGGCCCACCGCCGCCCCCTCCACCCCCTGACAGCCCACCGCGCACCCTTGGCTTTCTCCGGCGCACCCCTGCCAGCGCTGCGCCCTCGCCCTCTACGACCCCGTTTCCTCTCCCCCTGGCCGCGACCGCTCTCTGAGCCGGCGACGCTTGCACCTCTGCCAGCTTCCACGCCGCCCACAATAGCTGCGTCGCAGAGCGAGCGCCCACCGTGGGTGCGGCAAAGCAAACAGCGGAAGGCCCCCACATTTACATCCTCACACTTACGCCCTGTTGCACCATCTTTGAATTGGAACACACTTGCTGAATAACTGGCACCACGCAGGGAAGCCGTACTACATGCAGACAAGCTCCCCCCCCCCCCCCCCCCCGCAGAGTGAGATGATGGCCGATCTCCCACTAACATTTAACGATCCTGATTGTTCAAATGGCTCTGAGCACTATGGGACTCAACATCTTAGGTCATAAGTCCCCTAGAACTTAGAACTACTTAAACCTAACTAACCTAAGGACATCACACACACCCATGCCCGAGGCAGGATTCGAACCTGCGACCGTAGCAGTCCCGCGGTTCCGGACTGCAGCGCCAGGACCGCTAGACCACCGTGGCCGGCTGCATGAACTATCGCAGCTAGTAACCCACTATACAGGGTGTTACAAAAAGGTACGGCCAACCTTTCAGGAAGCATTCCTCACACACAAAGAAAGAAAAGATGTTATGTGGACATGTGTCCGGAAACGCTTAATTTCCATGTTAGAGCTCATTTTAGTTTCGTCAGTATGTACTGTACTTCCTCGATTCACCGCCAGTTGGCCCAATTGAAGGAAGGCAATGTTGACTTCGGTGTTTGTGTTGACATGCGACTCATTGCTCTACAATACTAGCATCAAGCACATCAGTACGTAGCATCAACAGGGTAGTGTTCATCACGAACGTGGTTTTGCAATCAGTGCAATGTTTACAAATGCGGCGTTGGCAGATGCTCATTTGATATATGGATTAGCACTTATGGGGGCATTTGAAAGCTCTTGTCTACGCAACCCCGATACCAAATGTAGAGACTCTTCGTGCTCGTATTGTGGACGGCTGTGATACAATACGCCATTCTCCAGGGCTGCATCAGCGCATCAGGGATTCCATGCGACGGAGGGTGGGTGCATGTAGCCTCGCTAACGGAGAACATTTTGAACATTTCCTGTAACAAAGTGTTTGAAGTCACGCTGGTACGTTCTGTTGCTGTGTGTTTCCTTTCCGTGATTAATGTGATTTGAAGAGAAGTAATAAAATGAGCTCTAACATGGAAAGTAAGCGTTTCCCGACACATGTCCACATAACATATTTTCTTTCTTTGTGTGTGAGGAATGTTTCCTGAAAGTTTGGCCGTACCTTTTTGTAACACCCTGTTTATATTGGCCACGACATCTTGGTAGATGATTGTTGCAGTGTCTGTGTCTTTATGGTTTGCATTTTTTCATATGACTTGTCAAGCCAATGGCAGCTCGGCATCTCTTGCCGCAATTGTCACAAGAGTATCTGGCTGCTGAGGCGGGAGCAGTGGTACCATTGCGAAGCTTTTTCTGCCTTAATCTGTCTAACAAGCCTTTATCATGCTTCGACATTCCAGATGATATACCATCACGCCACTCTGGTCTCATGTTAGCCCGTGCCTCCCATCTGTTTGTGTCGATTCCAAAGCTCTCCATATCTCGTTTACAGGAGTCCTTGAACCTCAGTACAGGACGTCCTACACGTCTTTTGACTATAGAGACCTCACGTGGTAATCTGTCAGGATGCATACGGTGGACGTGTCCCAGCCAGCGCAGTCGTCTCTGCGTCAAGATAGCTGAAATACTGTTGCAGTTAGTTTTAGATAGCACTGCTTCGTTGGTCACTCGGTCCTTCCACGTTACTCCGAGTATGGATCTCAGGCACCGCATGTGGAAAGCATTAAGGCGACGTTCTTTTTTGGCATAGGTAGTCCATGTTTCCGATGCATACAAAAGGATGCTGAGGACGCAAGTTTGATATACAAGAATTTTGGTGGTCAAAGGGTGTTTGTTGTTTTTCCAAACACGTGTAGAGAGTTTGCCAAAAGTTGTCGCAGATCTTCCAATGCGAGCATCAATTTCCTTGTCAACAGACATGGTTGATTCTATAGTAGATCCAGGATAGCAGAAGTTATCTACGACTTGCAGAGTAGTAACATCTAGTGTGATATTGGGCTTTGTGTTAGCACCCTGAACCATAATTACGGTCTTACTGCTGTTTACACTCATCGAGAATAGGTGGCATGCGTGACTAAATCTTGATACTAGCTCTTGCAGCTCTTCTGCAGAGTTCGCAACAATTGCAGCATCATCAGCATACAGGAGTTCACGAGCGACTATCTCGTAGCGCTTTGTCTTACTCTTCAGAAGACTGGCATTGAAAAGCCTTCCATCTTTCCTAATATGCAGATGTACTCCAACACTGCAATTCTCGAAAGCCACTTGGAGCAGACACGAGAGGAAAATTCCAAAAAGTGTAGGTGCCAACACACAGCCTTGTCTTACACCACAGTTCATACTGAATGGTTTAGATGTACTGCCATCGAAGATTACAGAGCCACGCATATTGTCATGAAAAGATATTATTAAAGACAGCAAAATTGGGGGACATCCAATTTTTTACAATATGCTGTAGAGTCCCTCCCTACTGACGGTGTCAAAGGCTTTGTTCAGTTGGCGCAACTGCAAGAGAAGTGCCGCGAACACAGAGTGCCATTACATGTGGCTTTTGTTGACCTCAACGAAGCCTACTGCTCTTACTAACCATCCCACTGAAGCAGTGGTTTTTTTTCCCACGGCACTTTTTTCCCCTCTGCTCTTCAAATTGCTACCCTCACTCGCGTTTCGTCCACTATCTATCACCTGATGGACCGTGTTAATGCGTAGTCTTACCCAGGCGCACGGATAACACCACAGCCCAGCATCCTGTGATGCTCCTATTAGACAACTAACATGTTGACGAAGGTGACAGTAGAACTTTTGGTTTCGTCACCACGTTGGTGCGGGCGTGGAGGGGGCCCCCCCATCTCTATTACCATCTTTGAAATGATATTAGTAAGATCAAACACTGTGCCTGAAGCTCTTTCCTACTATCTTGGAAGAATGATTCACAATTTGATCTCGTGTTGCATGAGAGACCTATGACTGAAGTACGTACTAGACCAGTGGCTCGCAATGTGGGGGGACGGAGAGGGGGTGGAGGGGTGGGTGGGGAGGGGGGTAATTACCCCACAGCAGTAAAATATTGTTTTCTGAGTGGTAAAATCAAAAAGGTTCAACTGTTTTTAGGTCACGTAACTAAATTTATTGAAAAGGTTATTATTATAGTCCGACTAAAATTGTTTGATAGTTGACACTTCACGCGTTGCAGCTGGCTTCCTACAATCAGAACACTCGTCAACAAAATATGAATACGATTTAAAGTAAGTAGAGAAAATGTCACACAAAAACACCTCACTCATATTTCGCGGGAACGAATATAATTCACGGATTTGAATCAAAACTTCGTTAAGTAGTTTTCGTCCATAAATACCACCTTCCAGCCAGCTACATGGCTTCACAACTTCAGATCTCGGTCAACCGAACGCCGGTACATTCGTTAAATGGCAGCATTCGCATAGAAATCCGCAATGACTCAACCTAAAACACACGCCCGCTTACGGAGAAGGACTTGCTGAATCTCGCAAATTGCCTCATTGCACGAAAGGCTCACCGCTTCTCAGCGTTTCAAATACACTACAAAAGCATCGCCCGCACCGCAGAGAGCAACCGCCGTATAAACTCCACAAGGGCTGCTGTCCCACTCTTCGATTTCGAGAGCCCAAACCGCTCCACGACGTTAGGAGTATTTAACGTTTATGCTTTCAATCCAATCAAAATCAGGGGCAGACTGCAGGCATTTCCAGTGGCTATTTCCTGGTCCCATTTATACCGCCTCTGGAAGTTTCTGCTTGCAGATAGGACTCTTCAAAGTTTCTCTGCCTCGGGTATTGGAAAACACCGGCAGTCATGGGGAAATTACGCGCCGTTAAAGTCAGCCTCGTCACCCTCCCCCCCCCCCCCCCCCCCTTAGGGCGATTAGTGAGACACCGACCCATCATATTCAGGACGAACACAAACCCGCATTCCTCTGCAACCGGAAATTGGCCGAGGCGGATACAACACCGAACAGGGCGAGTACAAAGGCGCGACCAGGAAGTGATATGTTACAAGGTGTCGTGTCTGACCAGCCCATTTTTAGTCGGGTTGCGCCATAAAGGTCTTTTCTCCCCGATTCTATTCACTATCTTTTCATTAGCTATTCCATCTACCATGTGACACAGCAAGCTGCAACTATTCCATCTGTTACGATTTTAACACGCGTCAATAAATATTTTTTTAAATAGTAGCACACGTGACGGACGTGTTCCAAATGCCAGAACATCAATTAAACAGTTTCTCAATTCCATTCATTATTGATTGTGATATTTCTCATCTGCTGATACTAGTGCTGCAGATACTTTTGCTGGGAAATCAGTTAACTATAAGGGGCTGTGAAATGAAAACGCGACAGATCCAGAAAAAGTAAGTAAACTATTTGTTACTTCAAACGTAATCTCCATATCTGTTAATACATTTACCTCACTGTGACACGAGGCGGTCAATGCCGTAATGGAAAAATGTTTGCGTTTGCCATCGGAATCATGGTTGTTCAGAGGCGTGCACCTCTTCGTCCGAAGCAAATCGACAGTAACGATCTTTCTTCACACCTTAAAAACTATGGAAACCGCAAGGGGAGAAATCGGGACTGTATGGAGATTGTGTAAGGGCTTCCCAGCGAAACTTCTGCAGTGTCGTTGAAACAGCCTTGGCAACATGTGGGACGGCATTTATTAGCAAGTTGTTTCGGCTTGCTTCGGACGAAGGGCAGAATCATGGTTCCGTAGAAAACCGCAAACATTTTTCCGTTAAGGCATTCACCATCTTGTCTTACAGTGGGATAAATGAATTGACAGTTGAGAGATTACTTTTGCAACAATAAAAGAGTTTACTAAGTGGCCTGGTTATAAACTTAAATAACCTGGCAAGAAGTCTACAGCCCGAAATTCATGGAATGTATTAGATTGGTGCGTAAGTTCGTAGTTGTCTTGTTTTACGCGTTGGTATTCAGATTGTTATGGGTTTATGCATCGATTGTCATTTTTTATTTGTAGTTCACTGCTGCTATTTGAGTTTAAATATTGTCATTTTGTCATTTGGAGATAGTGAGTGGAACTGAGAATGGCAGAAAATGTAGAGCCAAGTGTAGAAATCGGAACATTTCCGATATCTTCTTCTACGAAGGTTATTCGGAACATAAGGAACCATCGGTCGTGAAATGGAAACCACAGTGAAAATCCGATGAAGTTCTGCACAGTTGTGTTGGGCAATGTCTCTAGTATGACCGTCGATCGCGTTACGCCGTTCTTTTTAGTTCTGAGCACACAGGGAGCACAAAGATACCTAGAACAATAGTGTCTCCCGCCAAGTACGAGGGCCTGCTGAGAAATTTCGCCTGAAGCTATGCAGCCAACATTACATAACCGTCGTGCGGTTTCTTCTTCAAGACAACCCTCAGCCGCATTCTGCAGGGGCAATGAATATGCTCCTGCATCGTTTTCAATTGAAAATGTTTGATTACCCACAATACAGCCCGTAATTGCCTCCGTCTGAGTTTCAGCTCTGCTCACGTGAACCGCTGGCTATGAAGACAACATTTTCGCACAGACAACGTGCTGTAGGCCAGCGTAGAGAATTGACGGAAAGCACTGGCGGCTGCCTTTTATAACGAGGGTATCGGAAAATTGGTACAACACTACGACGAAAGCCGGATCGGCGACTATGGAGATAAGTAGCTGGAGGCTCTAGCTAACTGTTGTAAATAAAACCGTTTTTATTTTCACGGTGGTTTCCATTTCACGACCTATCGTTCCTTACTTTCCGAATAGCCCTCGTACAAGAGTTGTCATACCAACCGGATTGGGATGGGAGGGGCGCTTGTCACGGATGAGTGATATGGAAGTAGCTAGAAGCATACTAGACGCAAAAAATGGTTCAAATGGCTCTGAGCACTATGGGACTTAACATCTGAGGTCATCAGTCCCCTAGAACTCAGAACTAATTAAACCTAACTAACCTAAGGACATCACACACATCCATGCCCGAGGCAGGATTCGAACCTGTGACTAGCGGTCGCGCAGCTCCAGTTGTAGCGCCTAGAACCACACGGCCACTCTGGCCGGCCTAGACGCAAATTCAGGGGATCAAAGAGGACTGGATCGGCCGAGAATCAGATGGATTGATGGAGTCAGGGAAGACTTGCAGAAAATGGGCTGTCGGGTACAGAAAGCTCGATCGTCATATTGTAATAACTGGCGGCGGAGAATCGTTGACGAAGCCAAGGTTTACTGTGAACTGTAGAGCTATAAAATAAGAAGAAGGAAATGAAGTTCAGCTGACGTCCAGTGTCATTGCCAATGGTGAATTAAGTAATGAGAGTCCTTGCTACAAATTTCTAGATTCCACACACGCACTACCGGATGCACCTGCTTTCGTGAGATACAACTAGGCAGCGGATGTCCTCTCCGGCAACGAGAAGCGGATGGTGGAGATGGTAGGGCGTAGGAGGGGGGGGGGGGAGGCATGCCTCCATCGGGCGTGTCCAGCGAGGAGCGGCGGCGATTGTTATTCAAATCGCCAGCCCTGGGCGGCTCGCGACAAAGCGCAGGCAGTTTTTGCAGCGCTCGTTAGACACACACACACACACACACACACACACACACACACACACACACACACACGTACACATACACAGAAGCGGTCCCCCTGGTAAAGGCCGCGCACAACCCCCGCTTTAGCCTCGCTTCCAGCAAGGCTAGCGCCGCGTGTTGTCTACTCATGCTTACAACTACACCTGAAATCGGCGCCACAGTTGACTAAGTTGTAAGTTCAAATGCGTTTACCGTTCAGCTCAAACTGTCAATCAGCTATGACGTCATCTACAATCCTGGAAATGGAAAAAAGAACACATTGACACCGGTGTGTCAGACCCACCATACTTGCTCCGGACACTGCGAGAGGGCTGTACAAGCAATGATCACACGCACGGCACAGCGGACACACCAGGAACCGCGGTGTTGGCCGTCGAATGGCGCTAGCTGCGCAGCATTTGTGCACCGCCGCCGTCAGTGTCAGCCAGTTTGCCGTGGCCTACGGAGCTCCATCGCAATCTTTAACACTGGTAGCATGCCGCGACAGCGTGGACGTGAACCGTATGTGCAGTTGACGGACTTTGAGCGAGGGCGTATAGTGGGCATGCGGAAAGCCGGGTGGACGTACCGCCGAATTGCTCAACACGTGGGGCGTGAGGTCTCCACAGTACATCGATGTTGTCGCCAGTGGTCGGCGGAAGGTGCACGTGCCCGTCGACCTGGGACGGGACCGCAGCGATGCACGGATGCACGCCAAGACCGTAGGATCCTACGCAGTGCCGTAGGGGACCGCACCGCCACTTCCCAGCAAATTAGGGACACTGTTGCTCCTGGGGTATCGGCGAGGACCATTCGCAACCGTCTCCATGAAGCTGGGCTACGGTCCCGCACACCGTTAGGCCGTCTTCCGCTCACGCCCCAACATCGTGCAGCCCGCCTCCAGTGGTGTCGCGACAGGCGTGAATGGAGGGACGAATGGAGACGTGTCGTCTTCAGCGATGAGAGTCGCTTCTGCCTTGGTGCCAATGATGGTCGTATGCGTGTTTGGCGCCGTGCAGGTGAGCGCCACAATCAGGACTGCATACGACCGAGGCACACAGGGCCAACACCCGGCATCATGGTGTGGGGAGCGATCTCCTACACTGGCCGTACACCACTGGTGATCGTCGAGGGGACACTGAATAGTGCACGGTACATCCAAACCGTCATCGAACCCATCGTTCTACCATTCCTAGACCGGCAAGGGAACTTGCTGTTCCAACAGGACAATGCACGTCCGCATGTATCCCGTGCCACCCAACGTGCTCTAGAAGGTGTAAGTCAACTACCCTGGCCAGCAAGATCTCCGGATCTGTCCCCCATTGAGCATGTTTGGGACTGGATGAAGCGTCGTCTCACGCGGTCTGCACGTCCAGCACGAACGCTGGTCCAACTGAGGCGCCAGGTGGAAATGGCATGGCAAGCCGTTCCACAGGACTACATCCAGCATCTCTACGATCGTCTCCATGGGAGAATAGCAGCCTGCATTGCTGCGAAAGGTGGATATACACTGTACTAGTGCCGACATTGTGCATGCTCTGTTGCCTGTGTCTATGTGCCTGTGGTTCTGTCAGTGTGATCATGTGATGTATCTGACCCCAGGAATGTGTCAATAAAGTTTCCCCTTCCTGGGACAATGAATTCACGGTGTTCTTATTTCAATTTCCAGGAGTGTATATCAACATCTATACTCTCAGCAACCTTACGGCGTGCGGAGCACCACTATTTTTCGCCACCGCCTCTCTTCCACTTCTCGATTCGGTCGTGGGAAGAACAACGGTCGATAAACCTACATCTACATTTATACTCCGCAAGCCACCCAACGGTGTGTGGCGGGGGGCACTTTACGTGCCAGTGTCATTACCTCCCTTTCCTGTTCCACTTGCGTATGGTTCGCGGGAAGAACGACTGCCAGAAAGCCTCCGTGCACGCTCGAATATCTCTAATTTTACATTCGTGATCTCCTAGGGAGGTGTAAGTAGGGGGAAGCAATATATTCGATACCTCATCCAGAAACACACTCTCTCGAAACCTGGACAGCAAGCTACACCGCGATGCAGAGCGCCTCTCTTGCAGAGTCTGCCACTTAAGTTTGCTAAACATCTCCGTGACGCTATCACGCTTACCAAATAACCCTGTGACGAAACGCGCTGCTCTTCTTTGGATCTTCTCTATATCCTCTGTCAACCCGACGTGGTACGGATCCCACACTGATGAGCAATACTCAAGTATAGGTCGAACGAGTGTTTTGTAAGCCACCCCGTTTGTTGATGGACTACATTTTCTAAGGACTCTCCCAATGAATCTCAACCTGGCACCCGCCTTACCAACAATTAATTTTATATGATCATTCCACTTCAGATCGTTCCGTAAACGTACTCCCAGATATTTTACAGAAGTAACTGTTATCAGTGTTTGTTCCGCTATCATATAATCTTACAATAAAGGATCCTTCTTTCTATGTATTCGCAATTCATTACATTTGTCTATGTTAAGGGTCAGTTGCCACTCCCTGCATCAAGTGCGTAACCGCTGCAGATCTTCCTGCATTTCGCTGCAATTTTCTAATGCTGCAACTTTTCGGTATACTACAGCATCATCCGCGAAAAGCCGCATGGATTTTCCGACACTATCTACTAGGTCATTTATATATATTGTGAAAAGCAATGGTCCCATAACACTCCCCTGTGTCACGCCAGAAGTTACTTTAACGTCTGTAGACGTCTCTCCATTGAGAACAACATGATGCTAAAAACTCTTCAATCCAGCCACACAGCTGGTCTGATATTCTGTAGGCTCTTACTTTATCAGGCGACAGTGCGGAACTGTATCGTATGAACTCTTAATTCGTTCTATTTTCTCGTTGTGACCATTTCGCGTGGCGTTCGTAAGAGGAAGTAATATGCTGCTCGACACTTCTTGGAACGTACTCTCCACGAGTTTCTACGGTAAACCTCTTTGTGATGTACAACGCCAGTCTTGCAGCGTGTGCCACTGTGCCGAACATCTACGCAGCGCTGTGGCGCTTATTAAACGATCCGGCGACGTGCCGGTCTTCGTTGGAGATATCTCTTTCAGCAGTTCGTAAGGATCGGACCAACGAATGTTTTGTAAGCCACTTCTTTCGCGGATGAATTACATTTCCCCAATATTGTTCCAGTCACTCTTAGCAAATACTTCAAATGGCTCTGAGCAATATGGGATTTAACTTCTGAGGTCATCAGTCCCCTAGAACTTAGAACTACTTAAACCTAACTAACGTAAGGACATCACACACATCCATGCCAGAGGCAGGATTCGAACCTGTGACCGTAGCGGTCTGGCGGTTCTAGACTGTAGCTCCTAGAACCGCTCGGCCACTGCGGCCGGCCACTCTTAGCCTAAGTTCTGATTTCCCTGCAACTATTTTTGTGTGGTTATTCCACTTTATTTTTGTGAATAAAGCTGTTATATCGCTTGTCATATTTATTTATAGCGTCTTTTCGGCTAGTACCATCATCAGGTCAAAAGCTGGAAGCTGAAAAGCAACATTCAGAGTCAGTATCACTAATACCTGTTTCGAAGTAGGACTCCCAGCTTAGTTACAGCTTTTATTGATACCGACTCTGAACATCGTTTTACAAGTTCCACTTTTGGATCTCATGATAACATTAGCCGAATAGACGTTATAAATAATGAACTGTATTAAGTGATCCACACGGCTCTATTCACAAAATATCCGTAACGATCTCAGACTCGTATAGTAAATTTATTTCCTTTATAAATACAGTCGACTTCAGGTCACTGTGGACTGTAGGTCACTGTGGACTGTTACTCTTGCAATAATTTATCGTGAATGAGCCACCTGGAAAGTAATGATCTCTTCTCATTTTTCATTCAATGCTTTCTTGATACGATTTATTCTCTGTACGATTACTGGTTTTCAAGATACTACAGGCTCATCGTCGGATGGAGGTGTTGCAGGAACATTATTCGGGACCACTTGAAGCTAGATGCTATGGTCATGGTGCAGCCCGCGATGAGTAGCCACGCGGTTTGAGGTGCCATGTCACGGACTGCGCGGCCGCTCCCGGCAGAGGTTCGAGTCCTCCCCCGGGCATGGGTGTGTGTGTGTGTGTGTGTGTGTGTGTGTGTGTGTGTGTGTGTGTGTCGTTCTTAGCATATGTTAGTTTAAGTAGTGTGTAAGTCTAGGGACCGATGACCTCAGCAGTTCGGTCCCTTAGGAATTCACACATTTTGGTCACGGTGCTGTCGAAAATAACGGAAATTTGGTTTCCAGTAACTAAAAGTGTATGAAACAAAAAATGTTATGTTTTGCCTCGTGATATCCATTGCATATCCGTTCCGATAATATGTATTTTTGTGGTTATAGACATACAAAGAAACTATCGGAACGCAATTGCCATCGCTACCACGAAGCGTAACAACTTTTTCGTTTCATAAACTTTTCGTTACCCATTGAATTTTCTCATGTTGAGAAATCAGAAGCAGCGATCTGTTTTACTTGGTGGAAACTTTCTAAAGCAAAGATCGCATAAAAATTTCTTTACCTACAAAGAACCAGTTTCGACAGACTTTGCTATTATCTTCAGGTCTTCTAAAATTTATGTTATAAAATGTGTTCTTTCCGAGTTGGATCTCACGCCATGTTGTGATGTAGATAAAATGTAGCACATTATCTGCATGACAAACTGACGTGAGATCGAACTCAAAACGGGCACATTTTATAACAAAAAGTTTTGAAGACTTGAAGGTTATAGTAAAGTCTGTCAAAACCAATTGTTTGAAAAAAAAAGCGATCTTGGCTTTAGAAAGTTTTTCGCTACTTGCAACTAAATTTTTTTTTACTTCCGCCAGCACCAAGACCACAGTGTCTAACAGCATATGTTCCGGTATATTACGTCCCTATAACATCTCCGTCTGACAATGAGCATGAAATGGCTCGAAATGTAGCTAATTGCACAGAATATAAATATTGTCAAAAATGTAAAAAAGCCGTGAGTTACACGTTATACCCAAATAAATCGCCAATTTAAATCGCAGTTGTTGTTCGCCATCCACAGTGGATAAAGTGAATCTGAAATGACAGAAATGGTCATCCAACTTCAGTTCCACACGCTACAACAGAGGCTTTGTGTATCACTGTGTGATTTTTTGATAAAATTACGAGAGTGTGCATACACAGAAGAGTCAACAAATATATTGATTCCTCCTACGTATATCTTGCGAAAAGACCATGAAGGTCAAGTTAGGGAAATTTGAGCTACCCGAAGGATTCTCGCCCATCACCGGCGACTGGAATAGGAAAGGGAAGAAGCAGCACCTTAAGAAAGCATCCGCCACACACCGGAAGGTAGGTTGCGTATTACGGATATACACGGATCGACCAGAACATTATGACCACCTTCCTAATAGCCGGTATGTCCACCTTTGGCACGGATAAGAAACGCGACGCGTCGTGGCGTGGAAGCAGTGAGGCCTTAGTAGGTCGCTGGAAGGAGTTGGCACTTGTTCCCGGAAATTTCGGGGACGGGCGCTATGAGCTCTGACGCCAGGTTCAATCACATCCCAGATGGATTCGATCGGGTTCAGATCTGGCGCGCTGAGGGGCCCAGCAGCATTATCTTGTTGAAAAATGCACTGCCATCGGGGGACACGATCGTCTTGAAGGGATATACATGGTCTGCAACCAGTGTACGACACTCCTTGACCATGTCTTGGACGAACTGCACTGGACCGCGGATGCCCACGTGAATGTTCCCCAGAGCATAATGGAGTAGCTGCCAGATTGTCTCCGACCCGCAGTACAGGTCTCAAGGAGGTATTCCCCTGAAAGACGACGGATTCGAGCTCTCCCATCGACATGATGAAGAAGGTACCGGGGTTCATCAGACCATGCAACGCTTTGTCTCTGCGCCAACGTCCGGTACCGATGGCCACATGCCCATTTCAGTAGTAGTTAAATATATATAATTAAAAAACAGTCTTGATCGCAAATTTCTTTTAATCGGAGTGACCGGCTTCAATCCTTAAGGATCATCTTCAGAATCCAGAACGGCAGGTGAACTTCCATGGAGCAAGCTGCGCCGACCCACGACGCTGAAATGACTGCCGATGTCGTCGTGTTAACGTTGGCACATGCATGGGTGATCGGCTACGGAGGGCCATCGTTAGGAGTGTTTGGTGCCCTGTGTATTCAGACACACTTGTACTCTGCCCAGCATTCAAGTCCGATGTTAGTTCCGCCACAGTTCGTCACCTATCCTGTTTTACCAGTCTGCTCAAACTCCGACGTCCGACTTCTATAACGAGGGGTGACCGACGTGGTTTCAGCTTGGTTTTGCCATACTCACCAGATCACTGCTCCAACACCCCAAAAGCCGTGCAGTTTCCGAATTGTTCGTGCCGAGCCTCCGGGCCATAACAATCTGCCCTCAGTCAACCTCAGATAGTAGGCGCGGTTTCCCCATTCTACACACGGACAGCACGCTGCTTGCTTGATACGAGGCATATTTTTTTAAAGTAAGTATCGTTTTGAAATTAAAAAAAGACTTGCTAAGATATCTCAATAATTTTATTTTTACATGAAAGCCTGTACCTTAATCTACGCACTGACGCCATTGCAGTCTGATTCTTCCTTGTTTACGTTGTGTACTGAGTGTTCAAGATGCGTCCGATAATGGTGAGTCCCGCCGACTGTGAAGTACAGGCTGTTATAAGATTTCTTAGTGCTAAAGGACTAAAAGCGATCGATATTCATCGTGAGATCTGTACAGTTTACGGAGAAAACATTATGAGTGATGGAATGGTAAGAAAGTGGGTGAGAGCATTTAAAGATGGCCGCACAAATGTGCACGATGAACAACAGTGTGGGCGTCCTTCGATCGTTAATGAAAGTTTGGTGCAGGAAGTGGACAGTAAGGTGAGAGAAACGCTTTTCGATTTCTTCCATGCGGGATGACTTTCCTAATGTTTCTCGTAGTGTTTTGTATGACACTGTGACAGAGCACTTGAATTACCGAAAATTGTGAGCACGTTGGGTACCGAAAATGTTGACGGATGTGGACAAAACCAAACGTTTAGACAGTGCATTGACTTTCCCTGAGCGTTACCACAACGAGGGTGATGAATTCGTGAGCCGAATTGTTACGGGCGATGAAATATGGGTGACCTACGTCACACCAGAATCAAAACACCAGTCCATAGAAGTTGAGCAAGGGCACCGTCTTGCTGCAAGACAATGCCCGTCCGCATGAGGCGAATCAAACCAAAGATCTCATCACATCTTTTCGATGGGAAACTCTAGATCATCCTCCGTACAGCCCTGATCTTGCGCCAAGTGACTACCATCCTGCACTTGGGCGGTCAGTGTCTTCAAGACGATGACGAAGTCAAAACAGTGGTGATGCAGTGGTTAACAAGTCAGGCGGCAGACTTCTATGAGGAGGGTATTCAAAAACTGGTACAACGTTATGACAAGTGCCTCAATACATCTACATCTACATTTATACTCCGCAAGCCACCCAACGGTGTGTGGCGGAGGGCACTTTACGTGCCAGTGTCATTACCTCCCTTTCCTGTTCCACTTGCGTATGGTTCGCGGGAAGAACGACTGCCGGAAAGCCTCTGTGCGCTCGAATCTCTCTAATTTTATAATCGTGATCTCCTCGCGAGGTGTAAGTAGGGGGAAGCAATATATTCGATACCTCATCCAGAAACACACCCTCTCGAAACATGGACAGCAAGCTACACCGCGATGCAGAGCGCCTCTCTTGCAGAGTCTGCCACTTTACTTTGATAAACATCTCCGTGACGCTATCACGCTTACCAAATAACCCTGTGACGAAACGCGCCGCTCTTCTTTGGATCTTCTCTATCTCCTGTGTCAACCCGACGTGGTACGGATCCCGCACTGATGAGCAATACTCAAGTATAGGTCGAACGAGTGTTTTGTAAGCCACCTCCTCTGTTGATGGACTACATTTTCTAAGGACTCTCCCAATGAATCTCAACCTGGCACTCGCCTTACCAAAAATTAATTTTATATGATCATACTGACGGAAATTATGTAGGAAAGTAGATTAAGGTACAACTTTTCATGTAAAAATAAAATTATTGAGATATCATAGCACGTCTCTTTTTTATTTCAAAACGGTACTTATTTTAAAAAACACGACTCGTACTACACGCATTGTGCGTGTGTGTGAGTAGCAGTCACTCCTCGCCAGGTGAGGCTGCTGTCGCCTGGACGGGTTTATATCGATAGTAGCTCGGTGGTCATAATATTCTAGCTAATCAGTGTGTATAGCGAAAAGACCATGAAGGTCAAGTTAGGGAGATCCGAGCTGACACTGAGGATTCTCGCCCATCACCGGCGACTGGGATAGGAAGGGGGAGAAGCGGCAGTGGTACAGTGAGAAGCCTCCGCCACACACGGCAGGGTGGCTTGCGTGGTGTGGATGCAGACGTGGAGAGCGGAAGGACGGCGTGGCAGCTGGGCCCGAGCGGCGGGCCGCCACAATCGATAGCGGCAGGCGCCCGCCTCGGCGCTCCGCCTCCTCTGGAGCCTCCGACAGCGCCTCGCCTCAGCCGTAGCGGGTTGCGCCTACGCCCACAGCGTAGAGGTGGCCAAGTCGACCGGCTAAAACCGATACCGGTATTTTAGTTCTGAAAAACCCGCATTTTTCGGTATTTGGTCTCGATTATAACAGGTATTTTTTATTTTTCACTAATAAGCCGATTGTTGTAGTTGTGGTCTTCAGTCCTGAGACTGGTATGATGCAGCTCTCCATGCTACTCTATCCTGTGCGAGCTTCTTCATCTCCCAGTACCTACTGCAACCTACGTCCTTCTGAATCTGCTTAGTGTATTCATCTCTTGCTCTCCCTCTACGATTTTTACCCTCCACGCTCCCCTCCAGTACTAAATTGGTGATCCCTTGATGCCTCAGAACATGTCCTACCAACCGATCCCTTCTCCTAGCCAAGTTGTGCCACAAATTTCTCTTCTCCCCAGTTCTATTCAATACCTCCTCATTAGTTATGTGGTTCAAATGGCTCTGAGCACTATAGGACTCAACTGCTGTGGTCATCAGTCCCCTAGAACTTAGAACTACTTAAACCTAACTAACCTAAGGACATCACACACATCCATGCCCGAGTCAGGATTCGAACCTGCGACCGTAGCAGTCGCACGGATCCGGACTGCGCGCCTAGAACCGCGAGACCACCGCGGCCGGCTTAGTTATGTGATCTAACCATCTAATCATCAGCATTCTTCTGTAACACCACATTTCGAAAGCTTCTATTCTCTTCTTGTCCAAACTAGTTATCGTCCATGTTTCACTTCCATACATGGCTACACTCCATACAAATACTTTCAGAAACGACTTCCTGACACTTAAATCTATACTCGATGTTAACAAATTTCTCTTCTTCAGAAACGCTTTCCTTGCCAGTCTACATTTTATATTCTCTCTGCTTCGACCATCATCAGTTATTTTGCTCCCCAAATAGCAATACTCATTTACTACTTTAAGCGTCTTATTTCCTAATCTAATACCCTCAGCATCACCCGATTTAATTCGACTACATCCATTATCCTCGTTTTGCTTTTGTTGATGTTCATCTTATATCCTTCTTTCAAGACACTGTCCATTCCGTTCAGCTGCTCTTCCAAGTCCTTTGCTGTCTCTGATAGAATTACAATGTCATCGGCGAACTTCAAAGTACTCTCCATGGATTTTAATACCTACTCTGAATATTTCTTTTGTTTCCTTCACTACTTGCTCAATATATAGATTGAATAACATCGGGGAGAGGCTACAACCCTGTCTCACTCCCTTCCCAACCACTACTTCCGTTTCATGCCCCTCGACTCATAACTACCATCTGGTTTATGTACAAATTGTAAACAGCCTTTCGCTCCCTTTATTTTACCCCTGCCACCTTCAGAATTTGAAAGAGAGTATTCCAGTCAACATTATCAAAAGCCTTCTCTAAGTCTACAAACGCTAGAAACGTAGGTTTGCCTTTCCTTAATCTATTTTCTACGATAATTCGTAGGGTCAGTATTGCTTCACTTGTTCCAGTATTTCTACGGAATCCAAACTGATCTTCCCCAAGGTCGGCTTCTACTAGTTTTTCCATTCGTCTGTAAAGAATTCGCTTTAGTATTTTGCAGCCGTGACTTATTAAATTGATAGTTCGGTATTTTTAACATCTGTCAACACCTGCTTTCTTTGGGATTGGAATAAAAATACCTAAAATAAACTGGCCACAGCAGGGTTGCTGAAATTTTTCATTTTCAAATAAACCTTTTTTAAAATAGACGAGTACTGTTTATTCGTAAAATTTTTCATTGTTTTGTAATATTGCTTTATAGTACAAAATGGAAAAATGCTATTTTAATAACAATAGCGACAGAGACGAGCAATGAACACAAGGCATAACAACTAGTGTAGCGTTGCTGAAACAATAGTGTACTTGTTACCATGTGGTGTGGCCTGTTTGAGGGTACCCGTTTGCATGCATTGTGCAAGTCTTGTCCCATATGGTCTATAGGGGAAGGTGGCGTAAGGTGACAAGGGCAGGAAAAATAGCCGTTGCATATATTTTGTCCTGCACAGTACTGCTGCTTGCCGAGAAATGGTCGAACTAATTCTAATGTACACCATCATTGTTGTCTGTGAGACTCACAAAGGAAGCTTGTACTTTTATTGTTTAATACAAAATTTTCTGATTTTCAGCTGTCTAATGCAAGGTAAGTCATTTATATTATTCTTGTTACCTCACTTACACATAGAATAATGCTCTTTTACCACATCAGTATTAAAACAGTCTCTTTTGACCTACAAATGGAGTTTCTTTTGCTTTGATAGTTTCCTCTCTGATCCACTGATGCCTACATGCTGTCCAATCAGTAAAAGTGGCCTCTCTACATATCAGAGAATGTGTCCAAGGTGTTTATAAAATGTTCAAATGTGTGCGAATTCCTATGGGACCGAAGTGCTAAGGTCATCGGTCCCTAGAATTACACACTACTTAAACTAACTTATGATAAGAACGACACACACACACACACACACACACACACACACACACACACACACACGCGCCCGAGGGAGGACTCGAACCTCCGGCGGGAGGGGCTGAAGGTGTTTATCCCGTAAGATTTAGTTGCTTCCGTATATCACACACAGTATTACGCGTCAAACAGATTTCTAAATCCTTTCATATAGAAAGCTATCACCCAGCATTCTATGCCTTTGTGAAGTGGCAGTTTTGAATCAATTAATTTGCGTTATGTAAAACTGTCTATGATCTGTTATATTTTGTCTTATTAAAAAATGCAGTTGAAAACGGTCTGCCCTATGCACCTGATATTGTTTCAGATATTAGGACATCAGGATGCCTGTGTGGCCGAAAATCTGAACAACACAGGTTGGGGTTGCTTGGGGAAGGAGACCAGACAGCGAGGTCATCGGTCTCATTGGATTTGGGGAGGACGGGGAAGGAAGTCGGCCGTGCCCTTTCGAAGGAACCATCTCGGCATTTGCCTGGAGCGATTTAGGGAAATCACGGAAAACCTAAATCAAGATGGCCGGACGCGTGATTGAACCGTCGTCCTCCCGAACAACAAAGGTGGGATACATTGCGACGGAAGACCGATTGTGGCAGATTGCTCTCATAGGTATGGAAAAGTGACCACTGTGTAATCCTTCCAAAATGCATATACTTCCTATATGACATTTTCTTTTTCATTTAAAAATATTTAGTGTGGTGCCTATACTGTGTAGATTCAAAACGCGAAAGCAGAAAGCTACTATCAGTAAGCATGGTTTGGTGAAAATTCAATTTCCCTTAATGTGGCTGTTTTACCCCCCTTCCTCTAAGTTAGTTTCTCTCTGTCGTCGTCGGAAATCAGTTGTATTACAGAAATGCAGCATTCTTAGTCTGGAAGTATTTCACGGAGTGCTGTATTATTGAAGTACAATGCTCCACTTGCTTTAAAAGATAAAAACGGGAGGAGCGACAACAAGATTGCGATGTCGTATGAGGAGAACGTAACACTTAGCAATTTATTGATAGTTAAGGATAAAAATAGAAATTTCCTGATTTGTTACCTGTGGCTACATAACATGTCTTTATCGACTTGCAGCTCATGAAAACGGGCAAATTAATATGAAATATAAAGAGTTCTTCACTCTCAGTTTTCAACATTTACCACTGACTTCGGAATACCTAAATAGTGCTAAGATTACAACAAGATTTTTGTACAGTTTCAGAAAATTACGATCTGTAGTAGAATACTGGCGATTTTATTCAAGCGCTTATCACTTTTCGAGAAAAGCAGCGAACGGTGGACGGACCATGTTTTCTATTATATGCCTTTTTAATATTTTCATTCTATGTATCATGAAACTAAGACAGTCAAATTGTTCCATCTTTGTTCGATACGAATAAAAAACTGAAAATCGATTATTTGAGAAACTGGTTATTTTGAGCAGTTTTAACAGTTATTTCAGAAACTGGTTATTTTGAGCGGTTTTAACAGTCAAGTTAAACTGGCGTCGAAGAAAACCGATATAACTGAAAACCGATCGTTTCAGCGATAACCACCGTCCCTACTACAACCTGACGACCTCCAATCCTGGAATTCGGAAACCACTTATTTATTCATTTATTCGTATGGGCAGGGCCCCCCGTCGGGCAGACCGTTCGCCGGGTGCCGGTCTCTCAATTTGACGCCACTTCGGCGACCTGCAGTCGATGATGATGATAGGATGATGATGACAGCACAACACCCAGGCCCTGGGCGGAGAAAATTCCCCAACCCAGCCGGGAATCGATCCCGGGCCCAGAGGATTGACAATCCGTCACGCTGACCATTCAGCTACCAGGGGCAGACTCGGAAACAACTGAAGCCGCTAGACAGAACAATGGCCACCGAGCCTGACGGGAAACTGGTTAAGTCGCACACCGTGTCCCAAACCTTTAAGCCCGTTTTACACGACCGACTTTCTCTTAAAAATCGGCTATTCACTGTGGTTGCGTGTCATGGGCTTGCGTGTAATCAGTGATTGCGCCGAGTGTGCGGGTCTCAAGCCTAGAGTAAACTTAGACTGCGCATGTGCAGGTACAGAGGAATGCCGCGTCGTCTGCCGACATCGAAAGTTAACTTATTCTCGGCAAGCTCACTTCTGTTATAATAACGGATTTTGTTCTTTTGCGCCTTCTTAATCGCTTTCGTTGTTTCGTTTATTCTCGTCACACAGTGAAAATGTCGCACGAGAGCGTGGTGTTTTTCTTACCAGTGGTCTCCCACAAGAGAGAGCAGATATCTGAAAGACAAAAGTGTTTATCTTTTACTATAACTGGATAAAGAGAAGGGTTCCACTGTGCCTAAATAAGAACACAATAAATAAATGAAAAACGTTTTTTTAAAAAAAATTGTTTCAACAGTGAAAAAGTCGGACCTATTTAACAAGAACAATAACGTTCGATGTTTTTTGGCGCTTAGGAAAAAACGAAACACAAAGGATAAAGTAAAAAGCCGCTATTTATTGCCTTCTAATTATTCGTTGGCGGGTTTGTTAAGTAGACAGCGTGTTTGGCTGTTATAAGTACAAACGAAAGTGCCGAGTGAACGACAACGAAACTAGCAAATAATACTAATTAACATAGGTCCGGAAACTAAACAAAGAGAAGTGCGAGGTCACCCACATGGGTAGTAAAAGAAATCCGATAAATTTTGGCTATACGATAAATCGCACAAATCTAAGGGCTGTCAATTCGACTAAATACCTAGGAATTACAATTACGAGCAACTTAAATTCGAAAGACCACATAGATAATATTGTGGGGAAGGTGAAACAAAGGCTGCGCTTTGTTGGCAGAACACTTACAAGGGAACCTCCCCATCGCACCCCCCTCAGATTTAGTTATAAGTTGGCACAGTGGATAGGCCTTGAAAAACTGAACACAGATCAATCGAGAAAACAGGAAGAAGTTGTGTGGAACTATGAAAAAAATTACCAAACTATACAAACTGAGTAGTCCATGTGCAAGATAGGCAACATCTAGGATATTATGAACTCAGGAGCGCCGTGGTCCCGTTCCTTTTTCTCACGCGTCATTCGAGAGTGGAATGGTAGAGAAGTAGTATGAAAATGGTTGGACGAACCCTCTGCCAGGCACTTAAGTGTGAATTGCAGAGTAACCATATAGATGTAGAACCAATGGCTTCCTGACACTGTGTATGCATCATTGCTTTGGTGCCATTTTGGCTGTTCGGGAATACGTAGCGCGGATCATCAACAACAAGTGTAGTGGTCTTGGTGTGCCAGTGTCATGGCCTCTCAACATTAACTTGCTGATTTTCTTTTTTTTTTGGGGGGGGGGATATTTAAAGGCTCTCGTACCTTCCAGCCCTGTTGATGGTACCGACGAACTACGGAAGCGCTTTGTGAATGGCTGTCAATGCATTCGAAACTCGCCTGTGTGTTTCGAACGTCTACGGGCATCGTTAAGAAGACGAGCAGGCTCTTGCCTTCACATGAACGGTTGCCATTGGAAGCCCTTGTTGTAATGTGTTTGTTCTCAAGCGCATATCTGCAGTTTGGATCCTCGGAGATTCAGTTACAAGATGTTCACGAACTCAGTCATAACATGTCGTGGATCTACATGCATCAGAATTACTCGCGTATGTCATTGTCCTCTAATGGCCTCTTTCAGCACCTGTGCATTTTCTCGAACACACAAATCCAGGTGTTTTGAAATGTTTCAAAGACACGTTTCCGTTCTTTCAGTTCTCAGAAGAGTGGACGATTCACCACATGACCCTTCTTATGAACACCCATTATGAATTCTACTTTGGTCATTAACAAACCCTATTATCACTGCATCTTTCTGCATTCTGTCAATGACACATTTACAATATTTCTTAAAAATGGTGGACCGCAATACCCCACTTTTCACCGTTCAGATACCAAACTGCAAAGCAGACAACTCTGACAACAGACACAATTTTCCTGTTGACGTGAAGGCGAGATCGATCGCTCGTGAAAGGCCAAATGCAGGACTTCAGTAAAAGAAAAGAGGCGCTGTTACAGACTTACTGACACGAGTGGTTGATTAAGTCAAGATAGTTACTTGTGTGCCGGCCGGAGTGGCCGTGCGGTTCTAGGCGCTACAGTCTGGAGCTGAGCTACCGCTAGGGTCGCAGGTTCGAATCCTGCCTCGGGCATGGATGTGTGTGCTGTCCTTAGGTTAGTTATGTTTAAGTAGTTCTAAGTTCTAGGGGACTGATGACCTCAGAAGTTAAGTCGCATAGTGCTCAGAGCCATAGCCAGTTACTTGTGTAAAAAGGGATCTTAGAACTATGCAGATGGTACAGGATACATAGTACTTTGGGCCGCGGAACTAATTGTCAGAACTGAACATTTAGCTTTTTACTGATATATACTACGTAGACCACTGGTGGATAAGAACTCGGCTCGCAAGCCGTGCCCCAGCACGAGTGCCATAGCGTTCGGTTTGGCTGTCCGCCATATCACTGTCTGAGTGTGCGAAGGGCAAGGAAGGGGAAGGGGAAACTGCGAACGCGCCACATTTAGATGGCAGTGCTGTGCACTGCATACGACGTGGTTTTATGTTTCACATTTCTCGACAACATAGATCGAAAACAAAACAAATTTTGAGTATAATTTAATAAAATAAAATAAAATTTTATAAGCAAAACAGATAACGCTGTCGCGCACTGAAGACATAATATAATTGTTATCTGATAGCAACAGTTGGTTTACGGAAAGACGCATACAGTTTCACAGATTTTCGCGTTCGGATTGTCACGTAATTGAAGCTTATTTAGTTTCATAATTGAAAATCGCCTTTCGCTTACACACATATATTGATCGAAATATTGTAGCACTTTTGCAACCTCATTATGGAGGCGTGGAAACTCCACCTGAGAAATGCAATGTCGAAATCCTGGATAGTTTTAAAGTTAAAGGAAAAAGGCCTTTAAACGGGAATTACCTTGCAGCCCAGTCAGGTACACCTGCAAATGCACAGGGGCGCTTTTAACTGAAATGGCAAACGACCTGAAAACAGCTCGAAAAATAGATATAAGGTTGTTAGTGTCCTTAAAGCGTTTAGACAACTATCGTTGTTATTATTTCAACGCCACAACGAATTCTTCAAATCTTGATTCTTCTTTAACGCCAGTGAGCTTAAGGAAATTGAACTGTGTTTGTCAGAATCTGTCCCTTCTGCAACGCGATTTTCTTTTAAAATACATCTCCATTATATCAGAAAGAAGTTTTTTTTCTCACCTTGTATTGTGTTACTGTTGGAAAAGTCCACTTGAACATGCGAGGTCTGCATTCCATTCCAAATTTTCCAGTTTTAGTCTCCCTTCTCTCATCATCATCATCCAACACAGACATAGGCGGGTGTTTGTGTTTGTACATACGTTTGTACACTAATCAGTTCTCTGACTTCCTGAAGGAAAGGTGCCATTGTGCGCGAAGGACAGAAAACCTTCCCAATTAAGTGGCTGAGTAAGCCCTTCGAGGTATCCCAGCCAACAATGCCATTCGACTTTACTTTTTACTGTATATGAATGTAAGGCACAGCCGATAACCAAAAACAGATAACGCAGTATCCTTTGATTGTGCGCTCAGCCATCACGTTGTGAAATCAGTCAGAATTGCCAAGTGTCAAGGAATATTTATCGAAGTGAAGTAATAATTCTTGTTGTGGGAAACGAAGGTACAACGCCAAAAATCAATGGAAAAATCATGAACTACTGTAATTCTCACGCCAAAGAGAACGCTTACAAAACCCTCATTTAACCAACCTTCTAGTGTTTTTCGTCTGTTTTGAACCCTTAAAAAGTTGAATCAACGGAAGGAGAAGAATAAGAATGAGAGAGAGAAGGGAGAGAGAGAGAGAGAGAGAGAGAGAGAGAGAGAGAGAAAGAGGGGTGGGGGAGGGATGTCAAAAGAGAGCGACACGTTTCTTTATCGGTTTGTCTCGTCGAAGTGAGAACAAACTTGTCAAGACACGAGACGTTTCAAGTCTTAATCTTCAGGTATGTGCTCTCTGCAACAGGGCACCACACTGCTGTAGGGGAAGCAGAGACGAACAATTTGATACTGGACAAATGTGGACCATCATGCCGGGAAACAACCTCTAATTGGCCTACAAAAGCCGCCTAAGTTGTGCATGCGCACCGCACTCGTCCTTTTACGTCATCGGGTTTAGTCAATCTTTACCTTTTGTGGCTCACTTCTTTTTCTCTCTCAAATCGTCCTTGGTTATTAAAAACACCTTGTTCTTGCACCTACAAATTGAAAAATTGTCGTTTGTGTGATCTGTACCGCAAAATTTTGTGAAATTGAAGAGCGTAAAAATAACAATTACATTTGTTCTCTGGCATTCTTACTACAATACAAGTTTAGGTCGAATTGTAAATGTAATAACTTTTTTCAAAACGTTTATGAACCACTTTTTCTCTTTCAATTCCCTCGTGGGAAACTTTAAATTTCTGTTAACGAAATAAAAAAAAAATCTGATCTACTACGCCGGCGACGGAATGCATCATCTCACGTGCTGTAGCCAGGGCGGATTTTGTAAGCCAGTTTAATGCAGTCACTAATTTAGACCACAAATGCCCTATACATAACATTCTTCTTCTACACCATACCGTTGTGGTACATTGTGAACAGTTATCGTTTACGTTTTGTATATGGACCGCTGTCCGTGTAAGAGATATTTTGGCGCTCCGATTGCGCACATAGAAGTTACGAAACCTACACACTAAAAATGTCAGGTCAGTGGAAATTGGGAAAATACTTTTTTTCCGCCGTTATTCGAATACTGACAAACAAAATCACCACTGCAAGCAGACACTCTCGAGTGTTTTGCTCTTACGTTAGTAACAGTTTCACTTATTCGCGTCTCTCAATTTAAGCGTGTCCTGGTGAAACGCCATAACATTATTCAGACGAGCACCAACGCTCATTCAGTTGATCTGTGCCTGAAGATGAAGTATTAAATATCGAACCGTGTCGATTACTGAACTGAACTGTTACTATTTACAGCGTTTGGTAGTGGTACGTATAATCTCAAAATGTTTGCCTTTCAATAATTTACGGTGCTGGAAATGCTTACGATTCTTTGTAAAATCCTGTAGGTTGCGGCTCTCCACCAGAGACCTAAGGCTTCCGTCACATGTATAAATTACGAACACTCCACGCGGATGGGTGCCTTTTATTTCGAATGTCGATATAAAAAAGTAGTGCCTCTACATCCAAGCCATTAGCCAAATACATGTACATCAGACGTAAAATTAAATTACTTTGATGCGGTTTAATTGGAGCCAGATCACGCTAATGGAATTTTAAATCAAATAATTTACAGTGAACATTAAAGGACATCCTTCCGTGGGTTTTATGAAATTCGTTGCACCTTTCTTACATACCAGTGAACGCTGAGGGGCTAAAAAATAAAGGAATTTAATTTCAACATATCTGTAGCAAGAAACGACGCGATAGGCTTTCAAAGTAAACGGGATTTCAGGAGCAAAACTGTTACAAATGGAAAAATTATAGAACAAGTTTCGAATGTTATTATCATATTGTGTAACGTGTCTTGCGGCCAGAGAACTGATTAACAATAAAATAAATTTCAAAGAATGTGTGATACAGTTAAAGGACATTAACAAAGAATACAAAGAAGGACAAGAAATCAAGTTTAAAGACGTGAAGGCAATCTTAGGTGAATGTTACCGCTATTAACACCATTCACGTAAATTTTTGGAAATTAGAAATTTGTGGTAAGGTCTTATGGGACCAAACTGCTGAGGTCATCGGTCCCTAAGCTTACACACTACTTAATCTAACTTAAACTAGCTTAAGCTACGGACGACACACACACCCACGCCCGAGGGAGGATTCGAACCTCCGACGGAGGAAGCCGCGCGGACCGTACCATTCACGGAAATAGTTACAAATCGATGTTCTCGCACACTGTGACATGCAAACAGTTTGCGAGAACATGGATTTGTAACGATTTGCGTGAATGATGTTAACAAAGGTAACATTTCATGTAATTTGCATCGTTTCAGTTACGTACAGAGCTTCGCACTCGTCTGATGTTTTTCTACAATTATAAGACCTACATTAGATGATGGCAATGTCTGAGGATTTTAAAGTGATGAAGCAAAATCTTTTGCAGTGCCACTTTAAAATCGCCCAAAGGCTGAGACTGCAATAGTGAAATGAATAATTTCTACAGTCTCTCATAAGAAAAACCACGTGATTTCAGTGCCGGACATCGCGCTTCTAATGTCTACCGCAGAGGCGTAAAAAAAAAAAAAAGGTGAAATATGGGTAAGATGAGCTGTGACGACCTTCACATCGTGTGACAAGTCCACAGTGGCAAGGGCAGAACTGTGATTTTTTTTGTGATGTGTTATTCCTTCGTATACTCTGTCGCAATTTTTTCGCGTTACACTACTCTACAATTACTTCCTTTATAAATTTTGTAAAGAGGCTTCCGAAAGCCTTAAACTCTGTTAATGCTCTTTACAAGGAGACAAAAATTATAATCTAAGGTGGTTGTAACTTGTCTAAACAATTAACAACAGAGAGAGTCATACAGGGGTGTGTGGCCTGTCTCTAACTCAATTCAGCATGTACGTAGACGACGTAGCCAGGGCTCGAAAATAATATGTCATCTACGGTACGGCATAAGTAAGGATATGAATAGGATCCAGACTGTGGCAATGCGTTTCTCTGTGGTGCTAAAGGCTGCACCAGAGAAGATGGGTTCAGAAATGGAAACATTAGAATGAGGAGCACAGTTTCAAATCGTAATAAGAGCATCGTTTCGTTTTCTGACCAAATGAAATACGTCAAAATTGTCAACGGCAGGTCAAAGGTATTTAGATGTGTTCCAGAATTAGTCATTACTGAACGATTTCCCAGTGCACAAAGGCGCCATTTAAATTTTTAAATTGCGCTTAAAACGTTCTGAACCAATTCACTGAACAAAATACGTTTTTATCCAATCATGTTTTCACATAACGTGATTCGAAAATGTTCGTTTGAATTTTTTATTTTTATTTTTGTGCATCTGAGTCTGTGATCTTGTTTCACTGTATTCGGTATGCCGTAAACTGTATTTTTTGCTTACGCCAGGTAGAATACCGCGACGCTTCGAAATCTGCCCTCGTTGTGATTACAAGGTAGTTCAAAATTACTTAAAGGTGGATGCCGGCTGAAGTACCAAAAAGGCAATATGCGTCCCCAAGTTATAATTATCAGATAGTAAGGCACAATCAAAGTACAAAAACATGCATGTGTGCAATGTTTCCCATACGAATAACACATCAATGCACCGACATTACAAATTCCATTGAAAATGATAATTCGAAAGATACGTAGCCATTATTACTTACTGGGCTACCTTTTCACGCTGTTTTTAGTTTGCGCAGCACTAATTCTCATTCCACTTCCTTCAGATCGCTCTCCCACGGCTAAATGTTCCTCCATGGTGATCGAAAGTGCACAGTCGTGCAAGTAACACCGAACTGTGAGATGCAAGGTGAATAGTGAGAACAATCAATAAAAGAGCAGGATATTAACTCAGGCCGCCAAACATGTCTTGAACATTTTGAGTCGTCGGATGTGGTAGACTAAGGTTTCACCCGATTCACGTTTTGGAGCACTAAATCACAATGGTATAGAATACGAAATGACCCGTTCTGACTCAACAGTGTTAAAGAACATACTGTAATTTGGGTGAAAACGCAACGAACTGTATTTTGACCTCGGCTGCATTTAATACGTTTTGAATCGATGCTCCTCAAATAATTGATTCAATGTACAAACAAACAGAACCAAATAGAAATAGGTAGTACGAACATGAGACGGCCGCTGTGGCCGAGCGGTTCTAGACGCTTCTAGGCTCTTCGCCGGCCGGGGTGGCCGAGCGGTTCTAGGGGCTACAGTCTGGAACGGTCGCAGGTTCGAATCCTGCGTCGGGCATGGATGTGTGTGGTGTCCTTAGGTTAGTTAGGTTTAAGTAGTTCTAAGTTCTAGGGGACTGATGATCTCAGAAGTTAAGTCCCATAGTGCTCAGCGCCATTTGAACCATTTTTCTCTAGGCGCTTCAGTCTTTAACCGCGCGACCGCTACGGTCGCAGGTTCGAATCCTGCCTCGGGCATGGGTGTGTGTGTGTGATGTCTTTAGGTTAGTTAGGTTTAAGTAGTTCTAAGCTCTAGGGGACTGATGACCTCCGATATTAAGTCCCATAGTGCTCAGAGATATTTTTATGAACATGCATAAAAATGTGTGAAAATAATGGACTTCCAAAACAAATTCTTGACTATAAACCTAGAGTGACTAGACAGAGGGAAGGAACACGGAACAGCGGGCTGGATCTTGTTGACCCTAAGAGATGACCTCACATAATGCATGAAGCGAGGAGAAGAAAAAAGGTCTAATCATCGTTCTGTAAATTATGTACTGACTCGTTCTGTGACGAACTAGCTCTGACTCTCTCGGTCAAACGGACTGATAGATAGATAAAATAAATTAACGTCAGCCCCCGCACCAATCGCCGTGGTTGATTAGTGCCGATCAGTGGATAGACTACAGCAGGGCTTACAGAGACTGGCTGTCGCGGCAGTGGTGTTTACGAGGCTGCTGATGTGTAAAACACGACGCCACAGAGGCGCAAATCATCCACGATCCGCAGCATTCGTAGAATCGAACGTCGAAGCTTTATTTTTTTGCGGGGTGCGTAAGCACCGCCCGTAAACGAGAAACGTAGTCGGCACGGAAAATAGAAAGCGTGGGATCGACGCCTTCTTTCCGTGCGCTCTTACAGTTCTGTTTGCTCAGCTGTCAAGCTCGTGGCCGCCGCCCGCCCTCTTTGTCTCTACTGCGCCTTCTGCCCCGGCGAGGAAAAACACGCCGACCGCAAACTGAGGCCACGGCGCGCTTCTGCCAACAGTGCGGGGACAAGTCACAGGCAGGGCGGCGCCTTTGTCGCTGAGGCTGAGCGCGTCTTCCTGCCGAGGCGGCGCGCTGGACGCGCACTCAGAGGAGCGGGCTTCTGATCCCCGTCCGGCCGCCAGGCCTCGGATTCCCCGGCCTCCATGAGCCGGGGACTTCGGGAATAACACGAGGCGTGCGTTATATGATAACGGAACAAACACTGGTAGCAGTTACTTCTGTAAAATATCTGGGAGTATGCGTGCGGAACGATTTGAAGTGGAATGATCATATGAAATTAATTGTTGGTAAGGCAAGTACCAGGTTGAGGATTCATTGGGAGAGTGCTTAGAAAATGTAGTCCATCAACAGAGGAGGTGGCTTACAAAACACTCGTTCGACCTATACTTGAGTATTGCTCATCAGTGTGGGATCCGTACCAGATCGGGTTGACGGAGGAGGTAGAGAAGATCCAAAGAAGAGCGGCGCGTTTCGTCACAGGGTTATTTGGTAACCGTCATAGCGTTACGGAGATGTTTAATAAACTCAAGTGGCAGACTCTGCAAGAGAGGCGCTCTGCATCGCGGTGTAGCTTGCTCTCCCGGTTTCGAGAGGGTGCGTTTCTGGATGAGGTATCGAATATATTGCTTCCCCCTACTTATACATCCCGTGGAGATCACGAATGTAAAATTAGAGAGATTAGAGCGCTCACGGAGGCTTTCAGACAGTCGTTCTTCCCGCGAACCATACGCGACTGGAACAGGAAAGGGAGGTAATGACAGTGGCACGTAAAGTGCCCTCCGCCACACACTGTTGGGTGGCTTGCGGAGTATAAATGTAGATGTAGATGTAGATGTACCCACAAAGTTTTAATCACAAACAAACCGCGGATTTTAAGGTCGTTAAGAGTGCGATTTAGACGTCTAATGTACACTACTGGCCATTAAAATTGCTACACCACGAAGATGACGTGCTACAGACGCGAAATTTAACCGACAGGAAGATGATGCTGTGATATGAAAATGATTAGCTTTTCAGAGCATTCACAGAAGGTTCGCGCCGGTGGCGACACCTACAAGGTGCTGACATGAGAAAGTTTCCAACAGATTTCTCATACACACACACCAGTTGACCGGCGTTGCCTGGTGAAACGTAGTTGTGATACCTCGAATAAGGAGGAGAAATCACATTTCCGACTTTGATAAAGGTCGGATTGTAGCCTATCGCGATTGCGGTTTATCGTATCGCAACATTGCTGCTCGCGTTGGTCGATATCCAATGACTGCTACAAGAATATGGAATCTGTCGGTTCAGGAGGGTAATACGGAACGCCGTGCTGGATCCCAACGGCCTCTTATCTCTAGCAGTCGAGATGACAGGCATCTTATCCGCATGGCTGTAACGGATCGTGCAGCCACATCTCGATCCCTGAGGCAACAGATGGGGACGTTTGCAAGACAACTACCATCTGCACAAACAGTTAGACGACGTTTGCAGCAGCACGGACTATCAACTCTGAGACCATGGCTGCGGTTACCCTTGACGCTGCATCACAGGCAAGAGTGCCTGCGGTGGTGTACTCAACGATGAACCTAGGTGCACGAATGGCAGAACGTCGTTTTTTCGGGTGAATCCAAGTTCTGTTTACAGCATCGTGATGGTCGCATCCGTGTTTAACGACATCGCGGTGAACGCACATTGGAAGCGTGTATTCGTGTTCGCCATACTGGCGCATCACCCGGCGTGATCGTATGGGGTGCCGTTGGGTACACGTCTCGGTCACCTCTTGTTCGCATTGACGCACTTTGAACAGTGGTCGTTACATTTCAGTTGTGTTACGACCCGTGGCTCTACCCTTCATTCGATGGCTGTGAAAGCCTACATTTCAGCAGGATAATGCACGACCGCATGTTGCAGGTCCTGTACGGGCCTTTCTGGATACAGAAAATGTTCGAGTGCTGCCCTGGCCAGCACATTCTCCAGATCTCTCTCCAATTGAAAACATCTGGTCAATGCTGGCTGAGCAACTAGCTCGTCACAATATGGCAGCCAGTACTCTTGATGAACTGTGGTATCGTGTTGAAGCTGCATGGGCAGCTGCACCTGTACACGCCAGCCGAGCTCTGTTTGACTCAATGCCCAGGCGTATCAAGGTAGTTATTACGGCCAAATGTGGTTGCTCTGGGTACTGATTTCTCAGGATGTGTGCACCCAAATTGCGTGAAAATGTAATCACATGTCAGTTGTAGAATAATATATTTGTTCAATGAATACACGTTTATCATCTGCATTCCTTCTTGATGTAGCAATTTTAATGGCCAGTAGTGTAGGCTTTTTGAGTACCTCTTTTAGGCTATACAAAATCTTGAAGCAGGCCCTAAAAGGAATTCTGCAGGAAAACTAATAATAATGTAAGATACACAGTGGTAGAGGTATTATTAGTGACTCGGTGAAAGGCTGCTGAGGCCTGCAGATAACGCCACGCCACGTCGTGCTGTCTGCAGCGCCCTCCGCCACGGGAGCCGCACGGACGCGGATCGACCGGGCCGCGCCCGCTGCGCTCACACGTGGCTCCACTCCACACCACTCCAGTCCAGTCCAGTCCAGTCCACCTGCCTGCCTGTGGCGAGTGCCGCGCCGCCAGCGGCCACGCTTGCATTTCCACTCCCCCTTTACCAGCTCTGCGCTTGCATTCGTGCAACCACCACGTTCTCCAACCTCAGAGGATCACTGTAGTCCAATTAAAGTTTCTTGAAATTCGACACTTCATGCGTTCGAGCTACTTTCCATCATTCGGATCGCTCAACGTCACGTCCTAAACATTCGCCGTTTCCAAGTTGTCACAACTATTAGCTCACTTCCCATTTCTTGCCCGGGGTTCATTCTTGATGTGTTTGCATCCTGAAACCTGGGTCTGCCACTTTTATTTCGTATTACATGACAACCACACCAATACCACCACACACACACACACACACACACACACACACACACACACACACACACACACACACACACACACAGCGTCGCTAACGAAAGACACGTTTCATACACAGCACTAACCGAACACTACTGCATCCTTCCGCACAAGATGAGAGCCGGCCAAGGTGGCCGAGCGGTTCTAGGCGCTTCAGTCGGGAACTGCGCGACTGCTACGGTCGGAGCTTCGAATCCTGCCTCGGGCATGGATGTGTGTGATGTCCTTAACTTAGTTAGGTTTAAGTAGTTTTAACTTCTAGGGGACTAATGACCTCAGATGTTAAGTCCCATAGTGCTCAGAACCATTAGAACAAGATACGATTCAGCGTCACAAGTCCATTACTATAATCACAGGTATCCTCTTACATCACATAAGCTTAGCACGACATTGCGAGAAGCCGAATCTTTCAAGGCTGCAATTAATCGTTGCGACTCAGTGTCCACAGTCATAACTACGGGGTGTTTCAAAAAGAGTCATCCGATTTTTTTAAAAAAAAATCACAACTATTATTTTTTTTTAGATATGTGCGTGAACAACGTATTGTTGGAAAGGGCAAACTCACGAGTTTTACTCGGTTCCCGCTAGGTAGCAGCAGTGTGCGCCCACTTCAGTTCTAGTAAAAATGGTGCCGGAACAGCAGAAAGCGTTTTGTGTTTTACGTTTTGCGCTGTGCGGGTCAGTCGTAACTATTCAGCGTGACATTCGTACCAGGTATGGTTGTGGATCCTCCTAAAGCAAAAAGCGTCAGACGATGACACGAACAATTCCGTGAAGCAGGTTGTTTGTGTAATGACAAATCGCAGGGCCGTCCCTGAGCGTCTGACACAGACATCGAACGCATCGGCCATGCTTTCACAAGGAGTCCGCAGAAATCCGTTCGCCGTGCATCTCGACAGCTCATCATGCCCCGATGTCCGTGTGGCGTGTGTTGCGTCTACGTTTACGCATGAAACCATGGAAAATTCAGCTACTGAAAGCTCTTCGTGAAGGTAACAAACAACAACGTATGGCGTTCTGTAATTTCGTTCTTGGCAAGATGGAGGATGACAGTTTTCTTCCACGCTGTCTGTTTAGTGACGAGGCAACATTCCACTTAAATAGAAAGGTGAACCGTCATAATGTGAGAATGTGGGGTACGGAACAACCACAGAGATTTAATGTGTTTTGTGCAGTTTCACGGGAAAATGCGTATGGTCCATACTTCCTTGTCGAGAAACTGTTGCAGAAAGCACATATCTCGATATGCGTGAGAACTTTCTTTTCGCGGAATAGCAGACTGATTCGAACGACTTCATTTACCAATAGGATGTGGCACCGCCACACTGATATCTTCAAGTGTGGGAATTTTTAATCCAAGGATTACTGAACGATGGATCGGTCGCATGGACCAAGTGATTCAGCCTTTCATTACTCGCCTCCAGGGCCACCGGAGACAAGACAGCAGTTACAAACGGGAGTAATTATTCAGCATATATCCTTACTTGATAAGAACCACAGAAACCTACAGTCTGGAACCGCGCTGCTGCTACGGTCGCAGGTTCGAATCCTGCCTCGGGCATGGATGTGTGTGATGTCCTTAGGTTAGTTAGGTTTACGTAGTTCTAAATTTAAGGGACTGATGACCTCAGATGTTAAGTCCCATACTACTTAGAGCCTTTTGAACCATTTTGAACACCCCTTAACTAATGCAGAATTCATTACTACATGTCACGAGAGACGGACCAGCCAATATAAAACGTGCGGGCAGTACCATATCAGCAGAGAAACACTAACAGCAAAATCGGTCCGTCATAACAGCTGAGTGACATCGAAGGTGGAATACTCATTGCATGTTACCTGAGTAAAGAATCCACCAGGGATTCAACCGTTCCAAAGCTCCCCCAGGTAGACTGTTTGTGACGTAAGTGTGAAGTGGAAACTTGAAGTGTCGGCCACGGCTAAACCAAGATCAAGCGGACTCCGTGTACTGATGGGCAGGGACCGAGAGAAATGCGGAGAGTGGCTGTCAAAAATCGAATGGAATCACCGGAAGAAATCACTTGTGGGCAGTTCAGCCGTCCAGCTAGCGCAATGTCTACGCGTAGAGCGTCAAAAGAATAGGATACAGTGGTCAAACAGTTCTTCATAAGCCGCACGTTTCAGCAGCCAGTGCCTAGCGACGCTTGAGGTCGTGTGAAGAGCACAGCCACTGAACAGTGGATGACTGGAAACTACTGATTTGGAGCGATGAGTCATGCTGTATCCTGTGGATCTCCGACAGAAAGGTTTGGGTTTGGCATATGCGTGGGCAACGTTATGTGTAGTGCCAACAATGAACTACGAAGAACGTTGTGTTACGGCATATGTATACCTTTCTTGGTGAGGCTATGGTCCCCTTATTGCGCTTAACAGAACGCTATATGCAGAAAGATGGGAACGCAACCTACCGCGTTGTGTCCTGCTTCAGGAAGAGGAAGAGTTCGGAGATGACGATGGTTTGTGTCAGCAAGACAGTGCATCCTGTCATACAGCAGTATCTGTGAAGCAATGGTTTGTGGGCAGTGTCATTCCTGAATACACTAGTCTGCCCAGAGTCCCCACGTGAAGCCTTGGGATGAGTTAGATCGTTGACTTGGTCTCCAGACCGCAGCTTCCAACGTCATCGTCCTCTCTGGTTTAGGCTCTTGAGGAAGAATGGGCTCCCATTCCTCCACATACATTCAGACACATCACTGGAAGTGGCCCCAGCAGAGTTCAAGCCCGTCCCACAGTGAAGTACGCAACAGCGTTGGGTTGTTTGGGGGAGGAGACCAGACAGCGAGGTCATCGGTCTCATCGGATTAGGGAAGGACAAGGAAGGAAGTCGGCCGTGTCCTTTCAAAGGAACCATCCCGGCATTTGCCTGGAGCGATGTAGGGAAACGACGGAAAACCTAAATCTGGATAGCCGGACACTGGTTTGAATCGTCGTGCTCCCGAATGCGAGTCCAGTGTGCTAGCCACTGCGCCACCTCGTTCGGTACGCAATAGCTGTTCCGATACGTTTTATTTGATAACCTGTACGCGAAAGTCCATTACATGACCTCATAAAAAGTAATCCACAAGCGTGAAGTCTGAAGATCTAGGTGCCCAGCGTATGATCATTTCAACAGTTCGATAAATGATGATTAAAAAATGTACGAATCTCCTTATGCTACTTTACCAATCTCGGAAGGAATATCAGAATAAGTTATAAAGACTGATTTACAGCTTCTAGATCCAAAGATGTTCTTACTATAACCATTTCACATAGGACTTACCGGACGCGTTGTTGATTACATGTACGAGAATGAAAGCGCATGAACAAGCACTGTAAAGCGCGAAGTACCACAATCCGGCTACAATACAATATCCTGTGGAATAAAGTTCCTCATTAAAAAGTCTCATTACCGTACTACTTAGGCCAGCCTTTGACAGGAGTAACTTACGTTTCGGTTTAATTGTGGAAGACAAATTTTTAACCTCTTTCTTAGTATATTTGCAGATTTGCGACTTTTAGGTAGATGCAGTACGACAGTAAAAACGAGGTCTGGGAAGGAAGGGAACTATTTCGCATTGAAGAACTATCGTAATACCACTGTGTCACGATACACGAGTTGTTTCACTGTAACGTGTCCTAGCTTTTGTAACTGATGGTTGGTGACTGAGTTTATGAGTAATCTATGCAGCTTTCCTACAGAATTACACTTTCGGAATCAAATGGAAATTTGGGGAAAAAATCGAAAAGAAATAAGTGCCTGTACGAATATGTGGAGTCAGTCTCATTTCAGTATATATATATATTTTTTTAAGGAAACCTCTGCTACACACCCGTACAGCAGATTTCAAACTCAGCTGCTTTTCGAATTACATAATATCTCAAAATAGAACAAATTATAAGAGTTACATTGTAAACCGAATATTAGATCAATGATCCTTTTTTACTATTGTAATGATCACTGCGATTTATGACTGTCGGCTATTTTTTAATTCTGTCTGTCATGTACACTAAATGTTCAAATTAACTTCTATTTCCAGGCATTAAATAAAGACTTCATTCGGGCGGAGGCAAGAAGAACAGACGAAACATTCGTGGCAAAGATTTGAAGAACCTACAGTTAATTCGCCAAACATGCTTACAAGCAGTCAACGCACATTAAAGATAAAACAGTTGTGTGTCCTAGAGGCTATAGTGCATTAATTCGAAAATTAAGCATGAAATTCAGAAGGGATAGCGCATCCGCATACGAAATGAACACAGATCATCGATTTATGTTATCAAATTTAGTTTATTACGCTTTGCAAGTTTCGGGTATTTTCTTGCCCAACTGCAAAGATGCACACTGTGTAATATCTATTATCAATATTCGCTTTTCTTTCGCCATCGTCAAAAGCGTGGCTATCTAAACATTAACGCAATGCAAGCTGTATTTACAGTGTGTTGTGTTAATATTTAGATGATATTGCTGTTGGCCTTCAGCCCAGAGACTGGTTTGATGCAGCTCTCCATGCTTCTCTATCCTGTGCAAGCTTCATCTCCCAGTACCTACTGCAACCTACATCCTTCTGATCTGTTTAGTGTATTCATCTCTTGGTCTCCCTCTACGATTTTTACCCTCCACGCTGCCCTCCAATACTAAATTGGTGATCCCTTGATGCCTCAGAATATGGCCTACCAACCGATCCCTTCTTCTAGCCAAGTTGTGCCACAAACTCCTCTTCTCCCCAGTCCTATTCAATACCTCCTCATTAGTTATGTGATATACCCATCTAATCTTCAGCATTCTTCTGTAGCACCACATTGCGAAAGCTTCTATTCTCTTCTTGTTTTTTTTTCTTTTTTTTTTTCTTTATTGAATTTCGATTCCCCCCGAAGGGGGCGGGCTGGCAGCAGCTTAGTATGCCGCTCTTCAGCCTACAGACTTTGTTTGAATAAGATGAAGAGAATAAATAATAAAAACAGGCGATAAATTCGGAGACTTAAATACCAACAGGGATATAAAATTGTGGAACTTAAAACATAGAACAAAGGGGTGATGATGCTAATAAAATACATACGAAGCAGACAGGTAAAATAATAGACAGACAATTGAAAAAACACGGCGACAGTCTGGTTTCTGTTCGCGAAAGACCTCTTCTTGTCCAATAGTCGTGCTTATACAAGGGAAGAAGAAATCGCAGGTGTTGATAAGAGATGTTAACTTAAATGTATTTGTTTTATGTGATAACGTAAATGTGCACCTTCCGTAAGCGCGTAGGAAAAAAGCGAAACCGCTTAGGGGTGGTAAAATAAATTTGATAACGTAAAGAGTCATTGGCTGATGCGAAATCTTCGTCACTAACATACGACACAGAGTGCTCCTTTATCTATTGCAGAAAAAAACTATTCAAATTAAATGGTGTCAAGGGAAGTTGGGCTCAAACTGCATCGACAATTGTGTTGTCGTGACCTGCTCGCAAGCCGACTCGAACATGCTGGGCTAGTGGGACAACTTTCAAACGGCGGCCTGAATCAATATTTTACGTAACGCGCGCAGCAATTAAACATGCGCCGGCGGCGCGGCACGTGGCCGTAATAGGTTGGCCAGCTGACGCCGCCCCGGAAGCAATTTGGAAGCGGCCGCGCCGCGCAGCGCGTCGCTAATTACGCGAGGCGGCGTCGGCGGCAGCGGCGTCGGCGTCGCAAGGGCCCGGGGCAGGCGGGGGCCGACCGCCGACTGAAGCGTCTGGCTGGCTCAGCCAGCTGGCGGCGCGGCGGCAGGGAGGGGGGGCGTCGGCGGGGAAGTGGGGTGGGGTGGGGCGGGGCGCACTGCGCATGCGCCGTCCGCCCGCGGCGAGCCAGCCAGACCTGCAGTGTGCCCGCTCCACTCAGTCGCGAGCACAGTCAATACCGGCGAAGTGCTTCTGCCGGCTGCCTGCAGCATCGGCAACGCGCTCGTGCCTTGTCGATACTCCCAGTCTCTCTATAGCGACAGACTAGCCATTTTCATATGGTGCTTACCGGCGGCCAATACGCGGGCTGTCTACAGACATAACTGTATTCCGCGACCGGTTTCGATCACTTAATGTTTCCAGTTTTGTTAATGCTTTCACTTTTGAGAGTGCCTGAAGTTTTGATGCACTCGGAAAATTAAAAGTAATAGTGCCGTAAACTGCTATAGAAACCGCTTGACCGACAGACAGCTAACGTGATCTTTACAAAACACTATCAGTTCTCATCTGACTTACAGAAAGCTTTCGACGATGTTGACTGGAATACTCTCTTTCAAATTCTGAAGGTGGCAGGGGTAAAATACAGGGAGCGAAAGCCTATTTACAATTTGTACAGAAACCAGATGGCAGTTACAAGAGTCGAGGGGCATGAAAGGGAAGCAGTGGTTGGGAAGGGAGTGAGACAGGGTTGTAGCCTCTCTCCGATGTTATTCAATCTATATATTGAGCAAGCAGTAAAAAAAACTAAAGAACAATTCGGAGTAGGTATTAAAATCCATGGAGAAGAAATGAAAACTTTGTGGTTCGCCGATGACATTGTAATTCTGTCAGAGACAGCAAAGAACTTGGAAGAGCAGTTTAACGGAATGGACAGTGTCTTGAAAGGAGGATATAAGATGAACATCAACAAAAGCAAAACGAGGATAATGGAATGTATTCGAATTAAGTCAGGTGATGCTCAGGGAATTAGATTAGGAAATGAGACACTTAAAGTAGTAAAGGAGTTTTGCTATTTGGAGAGCAAAATAACTGATGATGGTCGAAGTAGAGAGGATATAAAATGTAGACTGGCAATGACAAGGAAAGCGTTTGTGAAGAAGAGAAGTTTGTTAACACCGAGTATAAGTGCAGGAACTCGTTTCTGAAATTTGTATGGGATGTAGCCATGTATGGAAGTGAAACATGGACGATAAATAGTTTCGACAAGAAGAGAATAGAAGCTTTTGAAATGTGGTGCTACAGAAGAATGCTGAAGATTAGATGGGTATATCACATAACTAATGAGGAGGTATTGAATAGAATTGGGGAGAAGAGGAGTTTGTGGCACAACTTGACTAGAAGAAGGGATCGGTTGGTAGGACATGTTTTGAGGCATCAAGGTATCACCAATTTAGCTTTGGAGGGCACTGTGGAGAGTAAAACTCGTAGAGGGGGACCAAGAGATGAATACACTAAGCAGATTCAGAAGGATGTAGGTTGCAGTAGGTACTGGGAGATGAAGAAGCTTCCACAGAATAAAGTAGCATGGAGAGCTGCATCAAACCAGTCTCACGACTGAAGACCACAACAACAACAACAACAACAACAACATGGGTGATACAAAATGGCATATCGAAATAAGTGATCTCGGACTAGATAATCAATTCATATTGATCCACACAACAGAGGAGACTGGGCTTGGTGATTCCTGTACGCTCCTATGAATTATAAAGTATTCCCAAGATCTCATACCACTTCTAGCAGCAGTAGTCTACCGTAGGTCGACTGAAGGAACGAAGCGATCCAAGTGATTGAAAAAATGCGCAGGTCATTGCTCTTTTCCAGAATGGTCGCCGAACAGAGGCAACAAACATCTACATCTATACCTACATGGATAATCTGCAAATCACATTTAAGTGCCTGACAGAGGGTTCATCGAACCACCTTCACAATTCTCCGTTATTCCAATCTCGTACAGCGCGCGGAAAGAGTGAACACCTTTATCTTTCCGTACGAGCTCTGATTACCTTATTTTATCTTGGTGATCGTTCCTCCCTATGTAGGTCGGTGTCAACAAAATATTTTCGCCTTCGGAGGGGAAAGTTGGGGGTTGGAATTTCGTGAGAAGATTCCGTCGAAACGAGAAACGCCTTTCTTTTAATGATGTCCAGCTCAAATCCTGTATCATTTCTGTGACACTCTCTCCCATATTTCGCGATAATACAAAACGTGCTCCCTTTCTTTGAACTTTTTCGATGTATTCCGTCAGTCCTATCTGGTAAGGATCCCACACCGCACAGCAGTATTCTAAAAGAGTACGGACAAGCGTAGTGTAGGCAGCCTCCTTAGTAGGTCTGCTACATTTTCTAAGTATCCTGCTAATAAAACGCAATCTTTGGTTAGCTTTCCCCACAACATTTTCTGTGTTCCTTCCAATTTAAGTTGTTCGTAATTTGAATACCTAGGTATTTAGTTGAATTTACGGCTTTTAGATTAGACTGATTCATCGTGTAACCGAAGTTTAACGAGTTCCTTTTCGCACTCATGTGGATGACCTCACACTTTTCGTATTTAGGGTCAACTGCCACTTTCCGCACCATTCAGATATTTTTTCTAAATCGTTTTGCAGTTTGTTTTGATCTTCTGATGACTTTATTAGTCGATAAACGACAGCGTCATCTGCAAACAACCGAAGACGGCTGCTCAGATTGGCTCGCAAATCGTTTCTATAGATAAGGAACAGTAAACGGCCTACAGCACTATCTTGGGGAACGCCAGAAATTACTTCTGTTTTACTCGATGACTTTCCGTCAATCACTACGAACCTCTCTATGGTTCAAATAGCTCTGAGGACTATGGGACTTAACTTCTGTGGTCATCAGTTCCCTAGAACGTAGAACTACTTAAATCTAACTAACCTAAGGACATCACACACATCCATGCCCGAGGCAGGATTCGAACCTGCGATCGTAGCGGTCGCGCGGTTCCAGACTGTAGCGCCTAGAGCCGCTCGGCCACCCCGGCCGGCCACGAACCTCTCTGACAGGAAATCACAAATCTAGTCACATAACTGAGACGATATTCCATAAGCACGCAATTTCAGTACGAGGCACTTGTGTGGTACAGTGTCAATCGCTGACGATATTCTGTTGTACAATTTTTTTAGAGCAATTTTTATACTCGCGTACTTCTGGAGACCGAAAAATCGACTCTGTAGGAATCACATGGGTTCCACAAAGGAGGATGAAGTGAAACCCGGGTAGCTCTGCCTCTCCACGAGACCCACAAAGCAATAGGTACCGGCTACCACGTTAAGGGGCTCCGGAACGCCCTATACTTGCAATGTTAAAATAACGCTTATAAATTACATCTTTCCTCACAAAGTATTTGAGGTAGGAAGTTGAACTTTTTACAGATTATTTATTGGAATATGGGCTACAACTTAACACAGGGATTTTACAAAATTTTAGTTCTGTTATTTAAGATTATTTTTTTTCAATTGTAATGAAAATTCACAACTTTTTTTGCAACTTTTTATTTATATATTCAAAAATATACAGTTTTTTGCAGAAGGTACTGTGTAACATTTACCGAAAGTTTGAAACAAATATGTTTGGAAGATCCTTAGAAAACATGTAATTAGTATGAGAAAATAAAAGTTTTGGGAATCGAGCGACAAAGATTGGATTAACTTTTTAGTGCATTCCAGATCCATAGGATGGATTATCTTCATCCTCTGCAAACTCCTCCTCCAGCTTCCTCTTGTTCCTCCTCCTGTTTACTCTTGCTTGTATTTCTAGACTCTTTACAGCCCTGTCTGCAGCCCGAAGGCGTTCCTTGTCTAAAGCAAGCATCGCTCGTACCATGTTAGAACCTATCTTCACTCCCATATTTCTAAATACCTTGCACCTTTCTATGTTGCCATCATTGAAAGTCGCAACAGCATCATACACAGCAAAGTGAAGTGTTTCTATTCCAACAAATACAGTCTTGGGGATTCTCGACCATATAACACTATTTACACTTTCATTGGGGTTTTGAGTTGTGAATGAAATATTTGATATGTCGGTTCTCGAAGGAATCATAGGTTAGCCACAACACATACTTTATCTCACATCACTAAAATGTACCTGATGAACACGGACGATAATAATAACACCATTCGACCACAGTGGGTCACGCCCATGTAGAACACATTTCAAAAAAAATTTAAAAATAGTTGTAGTCTTCGGAATTGAATAAATTATATATCTATTAAAAGGTAATAGTCTGCAGATTCAGAAAACGCAAAAAAGTAAAAATTGAACTTTTCATGATTTTGAGCCTTTCCGGAGCCCCTTAATGCCTTATTCCTGGACTTCTGGAAGGCTTTTGACACAGTTCCGCGCTGTCTCGTAACGAGCAAAACACAGCTTGAGGAATATCCGACCAGCTGTGAGATTGGATTGGAGAATGTCTAGCAAACAAACAGAACACAGCATGTCATTCTGACTGCAGAGAAGTCTTCAGACGTTAAAGTAACTTGTGGCGTGTCCTAGGGCACTGTTGTAAGACCATCGTTTTCCATAACATATAGTGAGTGAACATTAATAAAACCGACAACTGCAGTGACGGATTCATGAGTGAGAATGGAGGAAAAAAGATGGTATGAACATGTATCCGGAAATGTATCGTTGCCGCGACAGAGGGCGCTGACAAATTAAAGTTCATCTGACCACGTGCCGTGTGTTCCTTGTGGTTTGCAGGTTGCGCGACTGATGCCACGAACTGTAAGCAGCAGAAGGGTGCGGTATTCATGTCGGAGACAAGCCGTGGTGGTGTTTGTGTACGGCCAAGCACATGGAAACTGCCGAGGGGTAGCACAGCTATACCAAAAGAAGTACCCTCACAGACACAAACCACATCACACAACATTTCAAGCCCTTTTTGGGCGTTCTTTCAGGCAGACGAGCGTGCAGGGAAGCGGCGGCCTGTGCGTACAAATTTGTAGGATCGGCTCCTAAGGGATATTGATATGAACCTTACTACAAGCTGCAGGCAAGTGACGCTCCAATATGGTTTAAGCCAACGTACGATTACGTGTATCCTGCGTGACAATCGTTAATACTCCCATCACCTGCAACGAGTGCAAGAATTCCCTCTTTGGGAACGATTTTGTCGAGGGTTTTTGTACCGTAAAGAGTGCGGCAGTACATAATGCGACATGTGAACGCGTGCATTGCACCCCATGGAGGCTAGTTTGAAGGTCCACTGTGACGTGGATGCGATGCAGCTCTGTACCAGCCGGCCGGTGTGGCCGAGCGGCTCAGGGCTTCATTCTGGAACCGCGCGACCGCTACGGTCGCAGGTTCGAATCCTGCCTCGGGCATTGATGTGTTTGATGTCCTTAGGTTAGTTAGGTTTCTGTAGTTCTAAGTTCTAGCGGACTGATGACCTCAGAAGTTAAGTCCCATAGTGCTCACAGCCATTTGAACCCATTTTTTTTGCTGATCAAGCACTGGGAGTAGTGACTCCATAAAACATCTGAGAGTATGCGTATCTAGCGATTGGAAGTGGAATGGCCAAATAAACTAATGCTAGGAGATGCCAGCCTGAGTTTCGTTTGAAGAATTCCCGTGCGTTGTTCACCCACGAATGATGTAGCTTACAGAACTCTTGTTCCACCGATACTAGGGTATTACGTCTCATTCTTAGACACTTACCAGGTAGGACAGAGAGGAAAAGACAAGATATAAAAAGTACAGCGTGTTTCATTATAGGTTTATACACTATTGGCCATTAAAATTGCTACACCAAGAAGAAATGCAGATGATAAACGGGTATTCATTGGACAAATATATTATACTAGAACTAACATGTGATTACATTTTCACGCAATTTGGGTGCATAGATCCTGAGAAATCAGTACCCAGAACAACCACCTCTGGCCATAATAACGGCCTTGATACGCCTGGGCAATGAGTCAAACAGAGCTTGGATGGCGTGTACAGGTACAGCTGCCCATGCAGTTCAACACGATACCACAGTTCATCAAGAGTAGTGACTGGCCTATTGTGACGAGCCAGTTGCTCGGCCACCATTGACCAGACGTTTTCAATTGGTAAGAGATCTGGAGAGTGTGCTATCCAGGACAGCAATCGAGCATTTTCTGTATCCAGAAAGGACCGTACAGGACCTGCAACATGCGGTGGTGCATTATCCTGCTGATATGTGGGGTTTCGCATGGAACGAATGGAGGATAAAGCCACGAGTCGTAACACATCCGAAATGTAACGTCCACTGTTCAAAGTGCGTCAATGCGAACAAGAGACGACCGAGACTTGTAACCAATGGCACCCCATACCATCACGCCAGGTGATACACCAGTATGGCGATGACGAATACACGCTTCCAATGTGCGTTCACCGCGATGTCGCCAAACACGGATGCGACCATCATGATGCTGTAAACAGAACATGGATTCATCCGAAAAAATGACGTTTTACCATTCGTGGACCCAGGTTCTTCATTGAGTACACCATCGCAGGCGCTCCTGTCTGTGATGCAGCGACAAGGGTAGCCGCAGCCATGGTGTGATTGTCATGCTGCTGCAACCGTCGTCTAACTGTTCGTGCACATGGTTGTTGTCTTGCAAACGTCCCCATCTGTTGACTCAGGGATCGAGACGTGGCTGCACGATCCGTTACAGCCATGCGGGTAAGATGCCTGTCATCTCGACTGCTAGTGATACGAGGCCGTTGGGATCCAGCACGGCGTTCCGTATTACCCTCCTGAACCCACCGATGTCATATTCTGCTAACAGTCATTGGATCTCGACCAACGCGAGCAGCAATGTCGCGATACAATAAACCGCAATCGCGATAGGCTACAATCCGACGTTTATCAAAGTCGGAAACGTGATGGTACGCACTTCTCCTCCTTACACGAGGCATCACATCAACTTTTCACCAGGCAACGCCGGTCAACTGCTGTTTGTGTATGAGAAATCGGTTGGAAACTTTCCTCATGTCAGCACGTTGTAGGTTTCGCCACCGGCGTGAACCTTGTTCGAATGCTCTGTAAAGCTAATCATATCACAGCACCTTCTTCCTGTGGGTTAAATTTCGCGTCTGTAGCACGTCATCTTCTTGGTGTAGCAATTTTAATGGCCAGTAGTGTATTAAAGTTTTTCTTTTGGTATTAAAGTTTAACGGAGACGCTGTTCCAACTCCAGTGGAAGACGCTAGAAGAAAGGCGTCGTACTTCACGCGGTGGCTTGCTGCTTAAATTCCTAGAGCGTACGTCTCTGGAAGAGTCAAACAATACATTACTGTTTCTCCCCTAAGTGTGCTGCTGTTGTCGCCTTCAGTTCGAAGATTGGTTCCACGCACATCTCCACGTTATCCTACCTGTACAAGCGTCTTCCTCTCCCAATAACTACCGCAACCTAAATCCATTTGAACCTACTTACTGTATTTATGCCTAGTCTCCCTATACATGTTTTATCCCCACACGTCCTTGCATTACCGACCTAAAGATTGCTTGTTGCATCAGGATGTCTCGTCTCCTGTCTTTTATTCTCGTTATGCCATAAATTTCTTATTGCCCGTAGTTCGGTTCAGTACCTAATTAGCTACAAGAACTGCCCATCTAACCTTCGGCATGATTCTGTAGCACCACATTTCTAAAGCTTCTGTTTTCTTCTTTGTTTTACTCATCGTTACTTTTCGTCCAACAAAGAATGTCTAACGCTTGAAGTTATATTCCGCGCTGAAAATTTCTCTTTTTTTACAGTCGCCAGTCTGCATTTTATATCCTTTCTTCTAAGTCTATCATCAGTTTTTTTCATGTCCAAATAGCATGACTCATCTACTGGTTTTGGTCACATTTCCTGATCTAATCGCCTCAGTATTGCTGATTTAATTCGACTGCCTCCGATTATTCTTTTTTTACTTTTGTTGATGGCTCTGATCACCATGGGACTCAACTTCTGAGGTCATCAGTTCCCTAGAACTAACCTAAGGACATCACACACATCCACGCCCGAGGCAGGATTCAAACCTGCGACCGTAGCGGTCTCGCGGTTCCAGACTGTAGCGCCTAGAACCGCACGGGCACTCCGGCCGGCTTACTTTTGTTGATGTTCATCTTATAATCTCTTCTCTGGACACCATGCATTCTTTTCAGCTGCCCTTCCAAGTTCTTTGTCGTCTTTTATAGAAGTACAATGTCATCGACAAGCCTCAAGGTTTTATCTTCTCCCTGAGCTGTAATTCCTTTTCCATATTTCTTCTTGGTTTCCCTTACTGCTTGCTCAGGATACAGACCGGATAGCATTAGGGACTGGTTACAAAGTTGGCCCACCCCCTTGTCAACCACTTTCTTCCCTTCATGGCCTTCTATTCTTGATTGCAATCTTGCTTCTGCACAAGTTGTAAATATCCTTTATCTCCCTTTATTTTATTCCCGCTACCTTCAAAATTTCGAAGAGTGTATTCCAGTCAACATTGTCAAAATCTTTCTGTAAATCTACAAATGCTGTAAACATAATTTTGCCTTTCTTTAACTTATCTTCTAAGATAAGCCGGCCGAAGTGGCCGTGCGGTTCAAGGCGCTGCAGTCTGGAACCGCAGGACCGCTACGGTCGCAGGTTCGAATCCTGCCTCGGGCATGGATGTTTGTGATGTCCTTAGGTTAGTTAGGTTTAACTAGTTCTAAGTTCTAGGGGACTAATGACCTCAGCAGTTGAGTCCCATAGTGCTCAGAGCCATTTGAACCATTTTTTTTTCTAAGATAAGTCACTGGTTCCACTGATTGTTCTGCAATCTTGTAACCATACAGCAATGTGTGATTTGCCTAGTTATACGTATTACGTTATTTTTGTTCATGCTGAGAGCCAATTGCCAGTCCTTGATCCGAGTGTCGATTATCTGAAAGTCTTCCTGCATTTCGCCACAACTGTCTAGAGTAGAGTTTTTCGGTACATAGCAGTATCAGCCGCGAAAAGCCTCATGGAATTTACGACAAGGTCGTTTCTACGTTGTGATAAGTAATAACTAATAACGCCCCATTGCGATGCTCTCACGGTTACTTTTACGGCCAAATATTTCTCTCCATTACGTGCAACTTTAAGGGGGGTAGGACGTGAAACGGGCCGACTTTGAGCAGGAGAGGCACCACAGGACATTTTAGTTTCCACTGTCTATACTTTTACAAGTAAATTCATAAAACTTTTCAGTATGAACAGGAAGGATTCAGGATTCACACTCGTAGCAGCGGAAGTTCAAAAACATAACAAAATAATTGTTTTTACATGTGAAATTTCATAATTTTTTCATTTACTATTGGCAACATTTGTTGCTGTAGGTACACTTTTCTTCATAAGTAAGAGAGACTGTTCGATGAATTTTGCACAGCATACATACTATACTTACAGGTGTCTGAAACTCTATAATCTATTTAATTTATGAAAAAATGAATGAGCTGTTACGTTTTAAACTTTATGTTAAGAAAAAAAAATCAAATTTTGTAGTTAATCATCTCAATTTTTACCACATTTTTTAATAGATTTGGAAAATTCTAGAGTTTATGACACCTGTAAGTATGGTTTGTATGCTGTGCAAAATTCATCGAACAGTCTCTCTTACTTATGAAGGAAAGTGTACCTATAGCAACAAATGCAGCTAATAGTAAGTGAAAAAATGATGAAATTCCACATGTAAAAAAAATTGTTTTGTAATGTTTTTGAACTTCCGCTGCTACGAGTGTGAATCCTGAATCCTTCCTAGTCATGCTGACAAAGTTTTATGAATTTACTTGTAAAAGTATAGACAGTGCAAATTAAAATGTCCTGTGGTGCCTCTCCTGCTCCAAGTCGGCCCGTTTGACGTCCTACCCCCCTTAATTTTATACACTTTTCGTCAGTCTACATCTACATCTACATCTATACTCCGCGAGCCACCTTACGGTGTGTGGCGGAGGGTACTTATTGTACCACTATCTGATCCCCCCTTCCCTGTTCCATTCACGAATTGTGCGTGGGAAGAACGACTGCTTGTAAGTCTCCGTATTTGCTCTAATTTCTCGGATCTTTTCGTTGTGATCATTACGCGAGATATATGTGGGCGGTAGTAATATGTTGCCCATCTCTTCCCGGAATGTGCTCTCTCGTAATTTCGATAATAAACCTCTCCGTATTGCGTAACGCCTTTCTTGAAGTGTCCGCCACTGGAGCTTGTTCAGCATCTCCGTAACGCTCTCGCGCTGACTAAATGTCCCCATGACGAATCGCGCTGCTTTTCGCTGGATCATGTCTATCTCTTCTATTCATCCAACCTGGTAAGGGTCCCATACTGATGAGCAATACTCAAGAATCGGACGAACAAGCGTTTTGTAAGCTACTTCTTTCGTCGATGAGTCACATTTTCTTAGAATTCTTCCTATGAATCTCAACCTGGCGCCTGCTTTTCCCACTATTTGTTTTATGTGATCATTCCACTTCAGATCGCTCCGGATAGTAACTCCTAAGTATTTTACGGTCGTTACCGCTTCCAATGATTTACCACCTATGGCATAATCGTACTGGAATGGATTTCTGCCCCTATGTATGCGCATTATATTACATTTATCTACGTTTAGGGAAAGCTGCCAGCTGTCGCACCATTCATTAATCCTCTGCAGGTCTTCCTGGAGTACGTACGAGTCTTCTGATGTTGCTACTTTCTTGTAGACAACCGTGTCATCTGCAAATAGCCTCACGGAGCTACCGATGTTGTCAACTAAGTCATTTATGTATATTGTAAACAATAAAGGTCCTATCACGCTTCCTTGCGGTACTCCCGAAATTACCTCTACATCTGCAGATTTTGAACCGTTAAGAATGACATGTTGTGTTCTTTCTTCTAGGATATCCTGAATCCAATCACAAACCTGGTCCGATATTCCGTAAGCTCGTATTTTTTTCACTAAACGTAAGTGCGGAACCGTATCAAATGCCTTCCTGAAGTCCAGGAATACGGCATCAATCTGCTCGCCAGTGTCTACGGCACTGTGAATTTCTTGGGCAAATAGGGCGAGCTGAGTTTCACATGATCTCTGTTTGCGGAATCCATGTTGGTTATGATGAAGGAGATTTGTATTATCTAAGAATGTCATAATACGAGAACACAAAACATGTTCCATTATTCTACAACAGATTGACGTAAGCGAAATAGGCCTATAATTATTCGCATCTGATTTATGACCCTTCTTGAAAATGGGAACGACCTGCGCTTTCTTCCAGTCGCTAGGTACTTTACGTTCTTCCAGAGATCTACGATAAATTGCTGATAGAAAGGGGGCAAGTTCTTTAGCATAATCACTGTAGAATCTTAAGGGTATCTCGTCTGGTCCGGATGCTTTTCCGCTACTAAGTGATAGCAGTTGTTTTTCAATTCCGATATCGTTTATTTCAATATTTTCCATTTTGACGTCCGTGCGACGGCTGAAGTCAGGGACCGTGTTACGATTTTCCGCAGTGAAACAGTTTCGGAACACTGAATTCAGTATTTCTGCCTTTCTTCGGTCTTCCTCTGTTTCGGTGCCATCGTGGTCAACGAGTGACTGAATAGGGGATTTAGATCCGCTTACCGATTTTACATATGACCAAAACTTTTTAGGGTTCTTGTTTAGATTGTTTGCCAATATTTTATGTTCGAATTCGTTGAATGCTTTTCTCATTGCTCTCTTTACGCTCTTTTTCGCTTCGTTCAGCTTTTCCTTATCAGCTATGATTCGACTACTCTTAAACCTATGATGAAGCTTTCTTTGTTTCCGTAGTACTTTTCGTACATGATTGTTATACCACGATGGATCTTTCCCCTCGCTTTGGACCTTAGTCGGTACGAACTTATCTAAGGCGTACTGGACGATGTTTCTGAATTTTTTCCATTTTTGTTCCACATCCTCTTCCTCAGAAATGAACGTTTGATGGTGGTCACTCAGATATTCTGCGATTTGTGCCCTATCACTCTTGTTAAGCAAATATATTTTCCTTCCTTTCTTGGCATTTCTTATTACACTTGTAGTCATTGTTGCAACCACTGACTTATGATCACTGATACCCTCTTCTACATTCACGGAGTCGAAAAGTTCCGGTCTATTTGTTGCTATGAGGTCTAAAACGTTAGCTTCACGAGTTGGTTCTCTAACTATCTGCTCGAAGTAATTCTCGGACAAGGCAGTCAGGATAATGTCACAAGAGTCTCTGTCCCTGGCTCCAGTTCTGATTGTGTGACTATCCCATTCTATACCTGGTAGATTGAAGTCTCCCCCTATTACAATAGTATGATCACGAAACTTCTTCACGACGTTCTGCAGGTTCTCTCTGAGACGCTCAACTACTACGGTTGCTGATGCAGGTGGTCTATAGAAGCATCCGACTATCATATCTGACCCACCTTTGATACTTAACTTAACCCAGATTATTTCACATTCGCATTCGCTAATAACTTCACTGGATATTATTGAATTCTTTACTGCTATAAATACTCCTCCACCATTGGCGTTTATCCTATCCTTGCGGTATATATTCCATTCTGTGTCTAGGATTTCGTTACTGTTCACTTCCGGTTTTAACCAACTTTCCGTTCCTAATACTATATGCGCACTATTTCCTTCAATAAGAGATACTAATTCAGGAACCTTGCCCTGGATACTCCTGCAGTTTACCAATATTACGTTAACTTTTCCTGTTTTTGGTCTCTGAGGACGGACGATCTTTATCAACGATGATAATGTTCTCTCTGGTAAGCCGTCAGGTATTTTATCGTTTCGCCCAAGGGGGGGTCCCTCTAACCTAAAAAACCCCCGTGTGCACGCCACACGTACTCTGCTACCCTAGTAGCTGCTTCCGGTGTGTAGTGCACGCCTGACCTGTCTAGGGGGGCCCTACAGTTCTCCACCCAATAACGGAGGTCGATGAATTTGCAACCATTATAGTCGCAGAGTCGTCTGAGCCTCTGGTTTAGACCCTCCACACGGCTCCAAACCAGAGGACCGCGATCGACTCTGGGCACTATGCTGCAGATATTAAGCTCAGCTTGCACTCCGCGTGCGATGCTGGTTGTCTTCACCAAATCAGCCAGCCGCCGGAAGGAACCAAGGATGGCCTCAGAACCCAAGCGGCAGGCGTCATTCGTTCCGACATGTGCTACTATCTGCAGCCGGTCACACCCAGTGCGTTCAATAGCTGCCGGAAGGGCCTCCTCCACATTACGGACGAGACCCCCCGGCAAGCACACCGAGTGCACACTGGCATTCTTCCCCGACCTACCCGCTATTTTCCTGAGGGGCTCCATAACCCGCCTAACGTTGGAGCTCCCTATAACTAATAGGCCCGCCCTCTGTGACTGTCGGGACCTTGCCGGAGAATCGGCCACTGGCCCAACAGGCGAGGCATCCTGTGGTGGCTCGGAAACGATGTCATCACCACTAGGAAGCACCCCGTACCTGTTGGAAAGGGGAAAGGCAGCTGCCACGCGGCCAGATCCCACCTTCGCCTTTCGGCCAGGCACGCGCGAGCCCACCACTGTCCGCCATTCACCCTGGAGTGATGGCTGACCGGTAAGATGCTCACTGCCGGAAGACGCAGCGACATCAGGGGTTCCATGTGATTCCAAGGCCACCGAAGTAGGCATAGGTCTCACCACAGTTGCCCCAACGCCACTACGAGCCGACGCCTGCGCCTCGAGCTCGATGAGCCTAACAGACAGAGCCTCCACCTGCCCCCGAAGAGTGGCCAATTCTCCTTGCGTCCGCTCACAACAACCACAGTCCCTACACATGACTATGTTTACCCTACTCTATACGGTGACAAATTCCCAAGATAATCTTTTGATGAGCTGCTCTGATAATCAAGAAACACTCACTGAAATACGAGACGCGAAAACTACGCTAGGTTTACCCAGAAAAACTATTTAAAAGCTAAGCGCAGCAAATAAGTACAAAATAAATTTCTCTCCTAACGATCAAGAACTGTTAGTTTCTATGCAGAGCAGACAAACACAAATAGAATCCCTTCCTTAGTGGAAGGTCGTAAACAAAATGCAAAATAAACGCTTTATACAAACAGTACTCGCTGCTGCTGGTGCTATAGTACACAAATAGAATCCCTCCCTTAGTGGAAGGTCGTAAACAAAATGCAAAATAAACGCTTTATACAAACAGTACTCGCTGCTGCTGGTGCTCTCGCTCTGGCTGTCACAAGACAACTGCTGATTCAAGTGACTAGTGGCTAACGGCCGCGAAACAAACAAAAGACGGTTTTAGGGCGCTTTCTGTTCTAAACGATCAAGAAAACACTAAGAAATCTAACACGAAAACTACGTAAAGTTTTATCAAGAACTGTTAGTTACTATGCAGAGCAGATAAACACAAATAGAATCCCTTCCTTAGTGGAAGGTCGTAAACAAAATGCAAAATAAACGCTTTATACAAACAGTACTCGCTGCTGCTGGTGCTCCCGCTCTGGCTGTCACATGTAAAAACCGGCCCTAAACAATAATTAATCAGAATATAGGCCTACAAGGTGATTTTGTATCTTTTTGAGGGTGCCTGTACTTTTCCAGTGCAGTATCGTGTACTATCTATACGAACTAATGCAAATAAATTACGGGAAGAAGAGTGACCTTGTGCAGCAAGTGGCGATGGGATGTGAGGAAACGGAGAGCACAGGAATGCAATTTAACCTCGAAACGCAGAGACGGCAGGGCGGGCCGCTGCCACGACGGCACGATGAAATTAAATTCCTCGCGGGAGGACGTTGCAGCGCAACACCTGTGCGGCGTGCGCGGCGCTAGGTTCCTGCCGTTCGCGGTCAAAGATTAGCTAGCTGCACCCTCCGTACCTCGTCAGCAAGCTGTCACTCGAGCTCTTATATTTCTTGGTTTCGGAAGCGACACGGTCAGTCCGTATCCTACCGAATTAACGGAGTAATTACATCAAGTAACCGAAGAAAAGTAGTGGCCGAACGAACAGACGAAACTTCTATCATGGTCGACACGGTCTAACGTAACTGCCTGCGTCTTATTTTGTGTCTTTCTTTCCTCATACAGACAGACTGGATGGTTACAGAACTTCGGATTGGAATCTCATTGACTGGAGTTGAATTGTCTTCAGTGATGAGTCCCGCTTCGAATTGGGCCTCCATGACCAGCGAAGGCGTGTTTGGAGACGCCCCAGACAGCGGTGGGGTACGACCCTGACCGTCGCCCCACTACCAGGAGTGATAATCTGGGATGCCAATTCATTTCACAGCAACATCCCTCTGGTTGTCATCTGCGGCAGTCTTAGATAACTCCAGTACATCGACATGTTCTACCCCCCACTGTGATGTCCTTTATGGCAAGACATCCTGGGCATACATTTCAGCAAGATAATACCCGCCCGCACACGGTGAGAGTTTCTACTGCTTGTCTTCGTGCTTGCCAAACCATACCTGGGACAGCAAGGCCGCCCGATCTCTCCCCAATCGAAAAAATGTTCAAATGTGTGTGAAATCTTATGGGACTTAACTGCTAAGGTCATCAGCCCCTAAGCTTACACACTACTTAACCTAAATTATCCTAAGGACAAACACACACACACACCCATGCCCGAGGGAGAACTCTAACCTCCGCCGGGACCAGCAGCACAGTCCATGACTGCAGCGCCTGAGACCGCTCGGCTAATCCCGCGCGACTCTCCCCAATAGAGAACGTTTGGAGTATTATGGGTAGGCTCTTCATCCAACTCGGGATTTTGACGATCTAAGCGGCAGTTGGACAGAATTTGGCTCAGTATCCCTCAGGAGACATCCAACAACTCTGTCAATTAATTCCTAGCCAAATAACTTACTGCATAAGAGCCGTAGATGAGCAACCCGTTATTGACTAGCTCAATGTGTGAAGCTCTTTCTGCTGGGTAAATCATCCATTTTTTTTCTGAAATTGTAATCATTTGCTTGCCAGTAGGTGTACATCACGTCTACTGATATCTGTAGATCGTTCAAATACGATACCCATCTTTCAGAAGCCACAGACGTTCCTACCACGATAAATACTTTTGGGCTGTACTTAACAACCCGGGCACACACCTCTGGCTTGCAAAGGAAACAGGTACCTTGTTGTCTTGGCAATGTTGTACCTATTTCTATATCATGTGTGTGATGTTCGTTTCTAACTGTCGCCATTGCTATTATAATAGCAATGATCGCTTTTCCCGTTTTCTGTCTTAATATTTCAAAGCAAAGGTAGTTTTACGAATCGACATTACTCATTTTAAAAAGATTTTTACTTGAAAATCAAAAATTTCAGCACCGCTGCTATGACAAATTGACACACCAATTCTTTTTACCCGGTTGTTAGTAGGCTAAAAAAATGCTATAATCGAGACCAAATAAGTACAGAAAACACATAAAGGAATTGCGAAACGTAGCTACAAGCGGGCATCAATGGGGAAAGCTGAAAATTTGTATCGGACTGGGATTCGAACCCTAGTCTCTTGCTTAGTAGGCACATGCTTTCACCACTGAGCCATTCGGTCACAATGGTGATCGCAACTGCACGGACTATCTTACCACGCCTCTCGTCAGACCCAAATTCTCAACTTTTGTGCACAAGTGGTTCAAATGGCTCTAAGCACTATGAAACTTAACATCTGAGGTCATCAATCCCCTAGACTTAGAACTACTTAAACCTAACTAACCTAAGGACATCATACACATGCATGCCCGAGGCAGGACTCGAACCTGCGACGGTAGCAGCAGCGCGGTTCCGGACTGATGCGCCTAGAACCGCTCTGTCACAGCGGCCAGCTTTTGTGCGCATTACTGACGTAGTGCCATTGCCAATTATACTCATTACTCGTGGCGTTTCGCCGATTGCCGCAAGAGTTCGAGCACGATGTGCATCTGCACTGAAGGGATCACTGGCCTGTCTCGGCTTAGTTACGTATGTGGTGTCTGTTCTTTCCAACAGGATAAATGGCATGGGTACTACGTTAGTTGTTTGCGGATAAGTCGAGAATTTGGGTTTGACAGGAGGCGTGCTTGGGCAGTCCGTGCAGTTGCCGATGACCACTGCGTCGGGATGGCTCAGTGGTGAGAGCAACTGCGTAGAAACAGGAGAGCCGGGATCGAATCCCGGCCCAACTTTCACCATTGTTGTAAATCAGTCCCCACTAGCAGCCACATGTTGTAATTCCCATGTGTCTTGATTGGTTCTGGCTATAGGATCAAAATGTCTGTTCTTTCGGACTTGTCCGTAGGAGCAGACACCCCATACATATTAAAGCGCCAAAGAAACTAGTATGGGCATGCGAATTCAAATGCAGAGATATGTAAATAGGCAGAATACGGCACTGCGGTCGGCAACCCCTATATAAGACAACAATTGTCGGCGCAGTTGTTAGATCGGTTATTGCTGCTACAGTGGCAGGTTATCAAGATTGAAGTGAGTTTAAACGTGGTGTTACAGTCGGCGCACCAGCGATGGGACACAGCATCTGCGAGGTAGCGATGAAGTTGGGATTTTCCCGTCACGAGTGTGCCATGAATATCCGGTAAAACATCATATCTCCGGCATCGCTGCCGCCGGAAAAGATCCTGCAAGAACGAAACCAACGACGACTGAAGAGAATCGTTCAACGTCACGGAAGTGCAACCCTTGCGCAAATGGCTGCAGATTTCAATGCTGGGACATGAACAAGTGTCAGGATGCGAACCATTGAACGTAACATTATCGATATGGGCTTTCGGAACCACAGGCCCACTCGTACACCCTTGATTACTGAACGACACAAAGCTTTACGCCTCACCTGGGCCCGTCAACATCGACATTGGACTGTTGATGACTGGAAATATGTTGCCTGGTAGGAAAAGTCTCGATACAGATTTTATCGAGCAGATGGACGTGTACGGGTATGGAGACAATCTCATGAATCCATGGACCCTGAGTGTGAGCAGTGGACTGTTCTAGCTGGTGAAGGCTCTGTAATGGTGTGGAGCATGTGCAGTTGGAGTGACATGGGACCCTTGATACGTGTAGATACGACTCTGACAGGTGACGGGTACGTAAGCATCCTGTCTGATCACCTGCATCCATTCCGACGGACTTGGGCAATTCCTGCAGTACAATGCGGCGCCCCACACATGCAGAACTGCTACAGAGAGACTCCAGGAACACTCTTCTGAGTTTAAACACTTCCGCTGGCCACCAAACACCCCTGACATGAACATTATTGAGCATATCTGGAATTTCTTGTAACATGCTGTTCAGAAGTGATATCCACCCCCACTTATTCTTATGGATTTAAGACAGCCCTGCAGGATTCGTGGTGTCAGTCCCTTCCATCACAACATTAGTCGAGTCCATGTCACGTCGTGTTGCGGCACGGCACCTCTGCGTGTTCACGGGGTTCAAAATGGCTCTGAGCACTATGGGACTTAACATCTGTAGTCTTCAGTCCCCTAGAACTTAGAACTACTTAAACCTAACTAACCTAAGGACATCACACACATCCATGCCCGAGGCAGGATTCGAACCTGCGACCGTAGCAGCCGCGCGGCTCAGGACTGAGCGCCTAGAACCGCTAGACCACCGCGGCCGGCGTGTTCACGGGGGCCCTGCACGATATTAGGCAAGTGTGCCATTTCTCTGGCGCATTGCGTATCCGGCACTATCGATAGCGACTTGTATTTCTGTTTCCGTCTGGTTCGGCCTGCGCAGGCGCTGAGGCGGCTGCTGTCCTCTGGAGCGTTTTTCGCGGGTCGGTAGTTGGATTCGCACCGAGCTGGTGGTATTTTGCCTTCCGCCCCGGCACGGAGGTGTGGTCTCGTTGTTGGCGGGCCTCGTTGATTTGGCCGTTGGGCGGTGTGGCATGTCGGTGACGTGCTGTAGTGGACAACTGATGGATCCTCGCACGCGATCGCTCGAGGTTCTCCGCCTCTGAAAAGGGTGCCACGATATCGCTTGGGTTTCCGCACCCAGGAGTTGTAAGGGCTGCAGGGCAGGCTTTCTGTGTTTTTGCTCTGACCGGTCTGCGTGGCGGGGTTCGTTTCACCTTACTTCAGCTGCTGTTTATATTTTCTGCGTGATTCCGTTTTGGGCGGAGTCTAGGTGTCGAGTTTTCTGCTGGTGTGTACCCGGTCGTCGCCTCCGTTTTCCCGCCCAGGGGGCAGCCGTATCTACTGGTGGGAATTATTTGGCAGTGTGTGTTTTGCGTGGACCCGGTATGCTCGCGCACCCTGATTCTGAGTTGAAATTACTGTGGTCAGGCTGGCTCGGTTGCTGGAGTGTGTGTTATTGGTTTTCTGGCTTGGCTTGCTGCGGACTGCGCGCGCGCCTGTTCCGTTTTGTGATGTGGCAGCAGTCTGATATTTTTATGTGTACTTGTGAAGTTGTTAGCAATTGCTTTTAGCTTTGTGCTTACTTATTTTTATTTAAATTGCTGGGCATTGTCATTTGCCTGTTCTTTTACCTTTATTTATTTGTAGTGTCAATTAAGCCTAAGACGATGTCCAAGGTGCTAGCAATTGATTTTAGCCTCGTATGTACTTAATCCTATTTAATTCTTGGCCTTGCCATTTGCTTGTTCTTTTACTCTTATTTACTTGTTGTGCCAGTTAGCCCTAAGATGATGTCAGACCTTTGTGTCTGTCAACCTTATTTTGGCTACTAGCGCTCAGGTGCAATATTGCCGGGCCTATCCCGGATTTTGTCATTAATTGAGATCCTTTTATACTGTATTTTTAGTAGTTGGTTTGGCAAGTGCACTCTTCCTCCTTCGTGTAAACTGATTTTGGTAAGATTGCTAGGTGGCCTGTGTTCTTTTATTACCTATGTAAGTTTGCCCACTGCCGCAGCTGTAACATGTTTTTACTGGCAAGCGGCCCATGTTGGCTAGAGTTTGAATGTGGTCTGCGCTGTTGAAATCAGCGAATTTTCTGTAAGGAACCAGATGTTGGGCTTTGCCGTACATATATTTATTATTTGAGCTAGTCATGCATGTGTTGTTGTGTTAAGGATTTTTTTCTTTTTTTTAATTGAGGCACCTTTTGGAAATTTTATCACTCTTTTAAAGAAGGTATAGGAAGGAGGAACTTCGACTGTAAATTTAACTGTAAATTATAAATTTGTGCTTCACATTGTAAAATTTAACTGTATTAGGTGAAAGTATGTAGTTTAATGCACAATGATTATTTGTTAATGTATCATATTGTAAACAGTTTGGCAGTGATTCAAACGACACGAATAAGTTTCTCTGTTCACCTGTGGTATATAACATTTTTATTACCTCATATTGTAAGCAGCTTGATTTGTTTCTGTCACTGTAATTTGTAAGCCACAGTGCAATTCATTACAATTAATTAATTGTTTTGGGGAAATAAACCTTGAATTGTATGTCCTCTTTTCATTAACGGAACCCCATCCAAATAGTCCGCTCAGCAAGTGTACCAGTTTCTTTAGCTCTTCAGTGTATAAATGCCGAAAAACACACGTTATTCAGAACTAAAATACCGGTATCGGTTTATCCTTACGTCTTAACAATCTCTGGGTTCTCGCTTCCCACGCCCGGGTTCCCGGGTTCGATTCCCGGCGGGGTCAGGGATTTTCTCTGCCTCGTGATGACTGGGTGTTGTGTGCTGTCGTTAGGTTAGTTAGGTTTAAGTAGTTCTAAGTTCTAGGAGACTGATGACCAGAGATGTTAAGTCCCATAGTGCTCAGAGCCATGTGAATCTCTGGGTTCGCGATTTATACACTGGCAGCAGCTTGCAGTTTTCCCCAGAGCCGGATACTGTTGCTCGAGGGTAGTTAACGCAAGCCTCAGAGGCGTTACCTCGGGGCTGCACCGTTAGCCCGCGGCAGCCGTATGACGCCTCCAGCGCTTAGCGCTTCCTCAGGAGAAGAGGGGAAAAAAACACCCAAGAGGATGAGGATATCCGCCCGATGGGTATCTGCGGAATAATTGGAAGCGGCTCTCGCTGACCGTATGGTCGGCGGGCAGGCGAGGCGCCGGAGCTGCGATCCTATCGCCAGCGTAATTTGGGACCACGCGCGGGAGCCGGTGTGCGGCCGTTACTCACGGCGGAGGCGAGCTTTGTGCCGACTGACGGCGTGTTACGTCCGGCGGCCGTGTTAATAGTGCGACGCCCGACCGCCCCTCCGTCAGCGGAGGTGCCTGTCCCCCGAGAATGATTAGCATCGACACACTCCGGGCAGGTGAGAATTCAATGGACTGCTCGATTACCCAAACAGCCAGCTTCACTCCGAGGCAATAAACGCGTAGAAGCCAATTCAGTGCGACTTAGTTATCGTTTCCTACTGATGAAGAGCTCTAATGTTCATTTCTGTTCTGGGTAATGTGTTCCGCCCCCATAGGCCAGTGAAAAAGTAAGGAAGATTAAGGTTTAACATGCCATCCACGAAGAGATAATTCAGTGCCGTTTCAAAGGAACCTTCCCCAAATTTGTAGCGAAGTCGCGGAAAAACCTATATCTGGATGGCCCGACGGGGGGTGTGAACAGACGTCCTCTCAAATACGAGTCAGTTGTCCTAGCCACTGCACCAACTGGCTCAGTCACAGATGGGGGATACCACATCTTCCTTCCACGAGAAAGACTCGGGTTCGAATTCCGATATTGCCAAAGATAACAAACCGTTGGGGCTTTCTGGCCACTTGTTGATACGCTGCCAGTTGGCTGATGTCTGTTCAATAAGAGGACGAGTTATCGAGAGCATGATCATCGAACATACGATGGTGGTTGGTAAGTGTGATAAATTTCCATCAATGAATGGAGCATTTTTGCTACGCCATCACGGATGGTAAGCTTGATTATTCCAAGGATCTGCATATTGGTAGATAATACACTACTGGCCATTAAAATTGCTACACCAAGAGGAAATGCAGATGATAAACGTGTATTCATTGGACGAATATATTATACTAGAACTGACATGTGATTACATTTGCACGCAATTTGGGTGCATAGATCCTGAGAAATCAGTACCCAGAACAACCACCTCTGGCCGTAATAACGGCCTAGATGCACCTGGGCCTTGAGTCAAACAGGGCTTGGATGGCGTGTACAGGTGCAGCTGCCCATGCAGCTTCAACACGATACCACAGTTCATCAAGAGTAGTGACTGGCCTATTGTGACGAGCCAGTTGCTCGGCCACCATTGACCAGACGTTTTCAACCGGTGAGAGATCTGGAGAATGTGCTGGCCAGGGCAGCAATCGAACATTTTCTGTATCCAGAAAGGCCCGTACAGGACCTGCAAAATGCGGTCGTGCATTATCCTGCTGATATGTGGGGTTTCGCATGGAACAAATGAAGGATAAAGCCACGAGTCGTAACACATCCGAAATGTAACGTCCACTGTTCAAAGTGCCGTCAATGCGAACAAGAGGTGACCGAGACTTGTAACCAATGGCACCCCATACCATCACGCCGGGTGATACGCCAGTATGGCGATGACGAATACACGCTTCCAATGTGCGTTCACCGCGATGTCGCCAAACACGGATACGACCATCATGATGCTGTAAACAGAACATGGATTCGTCCGAAAAAATGACGTTTTACCATTCGTGCACCCAGGTTCGTTGTTGAGTACACCATCGCAGCCGCTCCTGTCTGTGATGCAGCGTCAAGGGTAACCGCAGTCACGGTCTCCGAGCTAATAGTTCAAGCTACTGCAAACGTCGTCGAACTGTTCGTGCAGATGGTTGTTGTCTTGGAAACGTCCCCATCCGCTGACTCAGGGATCGAGACGTGGCTGCACGATCCGTTACAGCCATGCGGATAACATACCTGTCATCTCGACTGCTAGCGATACGAGGCCGTTGCGATCCAGAACGGCGTTCCGTATTACCCTCCTGAACCCACCGACTCCATATTCTGCTAACAGTCATTGCATCTCGACCAACGCGAGCAGCAATGTCGCGATATGCTAAACCGCAATCGCGATAGGCTACAATCCGACGTTTATCAAAGTCGGAAACGTGATGGTACGCATTTCTCCTCCTTACACGAGGCATCAGAACAACGTTTCAACAGGCAACGCCGGTCAATTGCTGTTTGTGTATGAGAGATCGGTTGGAAAATTTCGTCATGTCAGCACGTTGTAGGTGTCGCCACCAGTGCCAACCTTGTGTGAATGCTCTGAGAAGCTAATCATTTGCATATCACAGCATCTTCTTCCTGTCGCTTAAATTTCGCGTCTGTAGCACGTCATCTTCGTGTTGTAGCATTTTTAATGGCCAGTAGTGTATAACTGTAAGATTCCTAGGTTATTCTTTAAAAAAGAAAAATAAGGCGCGTTTTAAAACTGAAATACTGTTGCGTCGGAGGAATTTCTGTAACTTCCCGTATTTGGCGATTGTGTGCCCTGGTCCGGTGTGGGATTACTGTACTGGCCTCCTCCGCATACGGTTTTGCAGCTAAACCTCGGAGAATGCGGGAGTTTCCTCAAAGGCGGAGAAGAAATGCCGGCTGACAAAGCGCTGGTGGCGGGCTTCCGCCTCAATGAGCGGCCAGGAAAGGTGGGGCTGGGGAAGGGAAGGGAAGTGGAACTTGTGCGGCCTCGCAGGTAGCGCAGGCGCAGTGCGCGCTTTGTGCCCCGTCTCGGCCGTTCGGCACGGCTTCCGCCGCCCATCTGCGCTCCGCAGGGAGCCGGCTACAAAGGTGCGTGTCCATCACCATCGCCCGCTAGGCCACTCCACATATTACCACCTCCAGCTCGGCTCATACACGTCCAATGGCCCTCTGCGGTCCCAGGACCTTAGCTAGTGGAGGGCGTCGCGCAGTGGGGCGGGGAGTGGGGGTGGGGGCAATTCATATTAGTTTTCTAACAGACATGGAGCAGTATGTCGTCCTGAACGGGGTAACTTCAACAGAAACGAGAGTAACTTCAGGTGTGCCCCAGGGCAGCGTAATAGGTCCTGTGCTTGTTACGATTTACATAAAGGATCTGGTTGATGGTATTGACAGCGGCCTTAGAGTGTTTGCCGATGGTGCTGTAGTCTACAGGAATGTAGTATCACACGAAAGTTGATTTGCAGAAAATAAATGCATGGTGTAATGACTGGCAGTTATCTCTCAATATTAGTAAGTGTAACCTATTGCGTATAAAAAGGCGAAAATCCCCATTAATGTACGAGTACAAAATAAATGATCAGTCTTTGGAAGCGGTAGCATCCGTCAAGTACCTGGGTGTGACTATTCGAAATGATCTCTAATGGAATGATCAGATTACGCAACTAACGGGTAAGGCAAACTGTAGATTGCGGTTTATTGGTAGAATCCTGAAGCGATGCAGTCCTTCAACAAAGGAAGTAGCTTACAATACGTTAGTTCGTCCAGTCTTACAGTACTGTTCGTCTGTATGGGACCCTTACCAGTTGGGTCTGATTCAAGAGATTGAGAAGATCCAAAGAAGAGCGGCAAGATTCGTGACTGGTACATTTAGCCATCGCGAGAGCGTTACAAATCTCATAGAAAGTTTGAGTGGGACACACTTGCAGATAGACGACGCGTTAAACGGAAGGAGCTGCTCACTAAATTCCGAAATCCCATCTTCACCAAGGATGTAAAGCATATATTATTACCACCAACTTTCAAATCGCGTAATGATCATCATTCAAAGATAAGGGAAATAAGAGCTCTTCCTGAGGAGTTCAGACAGTCGTTTTTACCTCGTGCGATCCGCGAGTCGAAAAGAGGGGGGCAATATGACTTTGCTACGAATTGTGCCCTCCGCCACACACCGCTTGGTGGCTAGCGGAGTATATATGTAGATGTAGATATGTGCCAAGTTAATTCATTATACCCATTGTAGATGATGAACTGTAAATGGTTCAAATGGCTCTGAGCACTATGGGACTTAACATCTTAGGTTATCAGTCCTCTAGACTTAGAACTACTTAAACCTAACTAACCTAAGGACATCACACAAATCCATGCCCGAGGCAGGATTCGAACCTGCGACCGTAGCGGTCGCAAGGTTTCAGACTGCAGCGCCTAGAACCGCTCGGCCACCACGGCCGGCGATGGAGCCTCTCCTGATCCGTAACGGCTGTAGCTGTAGCGGAATCTTCTTCATGGTGACTGTCACAGCGGCGCCCAGCTCATTTCAGCCCAGCAGCAGGCGTTGTAGCATCAGTTGCATGTTCATGCTTCGCACAAAAAGTGCGTGCTGTTTACAGATGAGGCTACGTTTACGAGGGGCGATATCGTGAATCTTCAGAACACTCACCTATGCGCTATGGGGAATCGGCATGGTATGGTGGCAGCGAACACTAGTACCAGTTCAGCGTCAGGTTAGGGATGGTGATTACTGACTATTATCCCTTCACGGCGGAGCTAAAACACTGATACAGACAGAACATTACAGAACATTCCCACTTCCTTTCGTATGTTTTCATCACTGACACCTAAAACCGTCAAGGATCTTTTTTCTCTAACTTGAAGTGGGTGTACCTCTTTTGGAACGCATTTCCAACCATATGGCCATCTGACCTCTTTTGCTCCTTATCCTCTCAGTGTTTCCTGCGGCTTATCCCCATTTAACAATAACACTAAAACACACACACACACACACACACACACACACACACACACACACACACACACACGAGTGCCAACAGCCTTGCTACAGTGGTAACACTGGTTCCCATCAGATCACTGAAGTTAAGCGCTGTCAGGCTTGGCTAGGACTTGGATGGGTCACCGTCCGGGTCTGCCGAATGCTGGTGGCAATCGGGGTGCACTCAGCCCTTGTGAGGCCAACTGAGGAACTACTTGATTCAGAAGTAGCGGCAAACAGTCACGAAAACTGACGACAGCCGCGAGAGTGGCGAGTTGACCACATGCCGGTCCATATCCGCATCCAGTGACTTCTAAGGGCTGAGGATGACATGGCGGCCTTTCGGTACCGTTGGGCCTTCACGGCCTGTTCGGACGTGTATATATACATAGACTGTGGCTTCTCAGTTATAACTAAAATAATCGCCGACCGTAAAAGCCTATTTTTTGTGTTACAGAAATAATGCTTTGATAATTCACAGATGAATGCTGTTTATTCAAATGCCATGTACCTTTAAGCTGCCAGTGAATTTGTCAATCTGACCAATTATTACCCTGCCTTTAGTAAGTGAAGCAACCAAGGCGTCGGCGGATGTCAACGTAAATGGTTTCAATGGCTCTGAGCACTGTGGGACTTAACTTCTGAGGTCATCAGTCCCCTAGAAGTTAGAACTACTTAAACCTAACTAACCTAAGGACATCACACACATCCATGCCCGAGGCAGGATTCGAACCTGCGACCGTAACGGTCCCGCGGTTCCAGACTGTAGCGTCTAGAACCGCTCGGCCACCCCGGCCGGCGATGTGAATGTAGCTTCGTACACATACACATCATCAGAGGGTACCGGTACGCAAATGATTAGACTTGCAATTCTCTGTCACAGGTAAAATGGTTATTCGCATATAGTGCTATCACCAGGCTTGGTAGGGGATATAATGGGCGTCGACTGCATCAAATATCGACTGATCACTGAAGGACACGCACATGCTGCATACTCTTATGAGAGAAAGCATTATCGGCACCTGACAGTCTGGAAGAGCTTCATTGTGTGTATCCATATTGTCGGAACATTGAATCGTGCAATATCCAGATTTGTTGGATGTACCTCTCTGAGACACTTTTCCGACTATACGTCCATATGAATTTCTTTGCACCTTATCATCTCAGGGATTGTTACTACGTGGGACAAGGGGATACCACATGCCATAGGATGATCTTTTTCTGCAGCGTGTTTCTATTACTTCCTGTAATTCTACACGCAGCAGATAAATACGAACGGACATAGAAAAGCAAGAAACTAGCTCCTAAGCACGAGGATTTTGGTGAGGGTGCGTCGTCGGCCAGAGGCAGGCTGGTGGGTGATATTGCAACAGCGGCGGACGCCTAGAGCTGTCATTAGGATTGGCCCGCAACAAGAACTTGTTTGGCCAGGACCGCAGGGCACCGGACGAGAAAAAGCTACGGAGGCGTGACCTCGGGTTTCTTTCCTCCGTAGGGCCGGTCCGAGCGCGCTGTGGGAACCGCCGCCGCCGCTCCTCAATAGCGCTCCGTGACAGCCATTGTGGGCCGCGTTTGTTCTCTCTGGCTGATCGTCTGTCCGTCTGGCTGTCTGTCTGTACGGCTTATGTAAAGGCCCAAACCGCCGCTCTCTCGGGCCGTGCTGCCACACACCAGGCAGTAAACTGATACTGATTTATTCTTTGTTGGCATCGCTATCTGCATCTCCTTACACTGACAATGCGCCGTGTCAGATGGCTTCGGAGAGCGTCAGAAGGGGAGCAAACCTGTACAGGTTTAGTGACTACACTGTTGCAGATGCGCTGTTTGGCGAGACGTTTCGGTATCTCTTGGCCTAGATCCAACACAAAGACTCGTCCTTCACCACCTAGACGCATCTGTAACTCAATAAATTATGCTGCATAATTTGGCAACACCTGCGCCCTCTTCCCTTCCTTCTGGGATACGCACGTTGGTCATTCAATAAACAACGCCCCACCGTTTTCCTCCATCTGTTAACATTTACGTAAGAAAACGTCCTTGTACAGGGTGAAAAGTATTTAAACCGACAAACTCTGGGAGCCGGCCGGTGTGGCCGTGCGGTTAAAGGCGCTTCAGTCTGGAACCGCGTGACCGCTACGGTCGCAGGTTCGAATCCTGCCTCGGGCATGGATGTGTGTGATGTCCTTAGGTTAGTTAGGTTTAATTAGTTCTAAGTTCTAGGCGACTGATGACCTCAGAAGTTAAGTCGCATAGTGCTCAGAGCCAAACTCTGGGAGGTTGTAGGGGACATCAAAACAAATATTTACCCCTAATGTCATTTTTTCCCACGAGGAGTATTTAAACAGGTAGTGGAAGATTTATGTGGCGGCAAATTAATTAAACCGACAAACACTTTTCCATTTTTTATGATCAAGAGACAACACGTTAACACAACCCAATTTCAGTTACAATAGATTTTCAAAAATGCCTCCATTGACACCTAAACAAAAGTAGGACCGTCGGATCATGTTCTGTCTGACACGGGCATAAACACCTGGAGTATACTGAATTGTTCCTGCTGCTGCTACTATCAGGGCAACATGAACCTCTTCTGATGCAACAGGAGTTGCGTAAACAAGGTTGCGCATCTCTCCCCACACAAAAAAGTGCAGAGGGGACATATCTGGGGATCGAGCAGGCCGTGGTACAGGACCACCTCTGCCAATCCACGTTTCTGAGAACCGTCGGTCCAGGAATCGACGCACACGGCGACTGAAATGTGCTGGCGCCCCGTCATGTTGGAACCACATGCGTTGTCTTGTACGGGGCGGGATGTCTTACAGCAATTCTGGCAATGCTCTGGCGAGAAAATTGTAATAGTGCCTGCGATTTAATGGCCTAGGTAGCAGATACGGCCCAATTAAACAGTCCCCAACAACACCGAGCCACACATTAACGAAGAACCGCACTGTGGCATGTGGGTTATCCTCACTCCAAACATGCGAATTGTGAATGTTGAAGACTCCATCACGCCCGAACGTTGCTTCATCGGTAAACAACACAGAGGATGGAAATGTAGGATGCATTTCACACTGTTCCAGGTACCACTGCGAAAACTGTGCTCTGGGTGGATAATCAGCTGGTTCCAGGTTGTGAAGTGGACGTAACAATTGCTCTCGAAGGACTGTTCTTACATTCGTCTGATTCGTCCCCATGTTACGTGCAACTGCACGAATGCTGATTGAAGGATACCGCTCCACATGCTGCAAGACAGCTTCCTCAAATTGCAGCGTTCTTACCGTGCGACGGCGTCGCTGTCCAAGTAATCTGCTAACTGACCCGGTCTCACGCAGACGTTGGTACACAGCAGCAAAGGTCATATGATGCGGGATACTGCGATTAGGATATTCTTGTTGATAAACCCGCTGTGCAGCTCGTCCGTTGTGGTGCGCTACGTAGTATGCACCAACCGTATCAGTGTACTCACTCCAGGTGTATCACTCCATTAGTAAACAGAGACAATGCACTGCTACAATGGTGGACAGCAGTAGCCTACAACTGAAGACCGTAATACGGCCTCCACCGGTTTAAATAATCCTCATAGGAAAAAATGACGTATTTCGTGAAATTTCCGCTCTTACATATACAGTTAATGAAACTACGAACTGCATTACTCATATTGAAAACGGTATTTCGTTTGAATTAATCGTGAATGTAGGACTCATGTCTGCAGAAAACAAGTAAACAGCAATGAGGCAAAATCAATAAAACAGAAAGCGAACAAAACTTACACAACAATGACAGAAGGATATTAACTAAGCGCACAACGTGGCGGCAAGCAAAGGAATCATTCACTAATTTCCGTGTCCGGTCAGCTTTTCCAGAAGGTAGCAGCTCCGACAGCCTTGTTGGTTCCCTCGATCAGGTCCTGTGTTACGCAGAATTGTTGAAGTTGAGGACAAATTAGCAGGTGGGCCGGGTCTTGTGTTGTCCCGCACTCGCAGAATGTATCTCCATCAGCTAGAAGAATTCCCCATTTTTGCATGTTGGTCTTGCAAAGAGGAACACCCACCCTAAGACGATTGAGCTATCTCCAAATAGGGTAGAGCAAGTCATTTCCTTTACAGGGATATCAGGTGGTAGCTTGCTCTTCCACCTGGTCATCCGGTTAGATTCTAGTGTTCCCTCTAGTGGTTGAGTCCTGGTGATGAAGCTCTTTCTCGACTTCAGTCAACAGACTACAGCCTGATGATCATGCCGTGGATGTCGGGGATCACAAGTTTGCTTAGCCCTCTGTACATCAGCAGCAACAGCCCTTGTAATAGTGGGGGGGGGGAGCTATTCCAACAATCGAGTAGATTTTATCTTCTGGAGTTGGCTTCATACACTACTGGCCATTAAAAATGCTACACCACGAAGATGACGTGCTACAGACGCGAAATTTAACCGACAGGAAGAAGATGCTGTGATATGCAAGTGATTAGCTTTTCAGGGCATTCACACAAGGTTGGCGCCGGTGGCGACACCTACAACGTGCCACATGAGAAAAGTTTCCAACCGATTTCTCATACACAAACAGCAGTTGACCGGCGTTGCCTGGTGAAACGTCGTTGTGATGCCTCGTGTAAGCAGGAGAAATGCGTACCATCACGTTTCCGACTTTGATAAAGGTAGTATTGTAGCCTATCGCGATTGCGGTTTATCGTGTCCTGACATTGCTGCTCGCGTTGGTCGAGAGGCAATGACTGTTAGCAGAATATGGAATCGGTGAGTTCAGTGCTGGATCCCAACGGCCTCGTATCACTAGCAGTCGAGATGACAGGCATCTTATCCGCATGGCTGTAACGGATCGTGCAGCCACGTCTCGATCCCTGAGACAACAGTTCGTCGACGTTTGCGAGACAACTATCTGCGCGAACAGTTCGTCGACGTTTGCAGCAGCATGGACTATCAGCTCGGAGACCGTGGCTGCGGTTACCCTTAACGCTGCATCACAGACAGGAGCGACTGCGATGGTGTACTCAACGACGAACCTGGGTGCGCGAATGGCAAAACGTCATTTTTTCGGATGAATCCAGGTTCTGTTTACAGCATCATGACGGTCGCATCCGTGTTTGGCGACATCGCGGTGAACGCACATCGGAAGCGAATATTAGTCATCGCCATACTGGCGTATCACCCGGTGTGATGGTACGGGGTGCCATTGGTTACACGTCTCGGTCACCTCTTGTTCGGATTGACGCCACTTTGAACAGTGGACGTTACATTTCAGATGTGTTACGACCTGCGGCTCTACCTTCATTCGATCCCTGTGAAACCCTACATTCGAGCAGGATAATGGACGACCGCATTTTGCAGGTCCTGTACTGGCCTTTCTGGATACAGAAAATGTTCTACTGCTGCCCTGGCCAGCACATTCTCCAGATCTCTCACCAATTGAAAACGTCTGGTCAATGGTGGCCGAGCAACTGGCTCGTCACAATAGGCCAGTCACTACTCTTGATGAACTGTGGTATCGTGTTGAAGCTACATGGGCAGCTGTACCTCAACACGCCATCCGAGCTCTATTTGACTCAATGCCGAGGCGTATCAAGGCCGTTATTATGGCCAGAGGTGGTTGTTCTGGGTACTGATTTCTCAGGATCTATGCACCCAAATTGCGTGGAAATGTATTCACATGTCAGTTGTAGTATAATATATTTGTCAAATGAATACCCGTTTATCATGTGCATTTCTTCTTGGTGTAGCAATTTTAATGGCCAGTAGTGTACATCCTGACGAGATTGCGACGGTCTCATTGCTTGCAATATCAACCTGCTTGGCGTGAGTGTATGGACTCCACACAGGTGAAGCATACCGTGCAGCGGACACACACAAAGCAGGAACCGAAATTCTCACCACGGCAGGACTTGTTCCTCAGGTGGCGGAAAGAAAAGGAATGGGTGGTTGAAATATCGAGATACACAGCGTGGCGTCTAGAAACAAGATGAATGGTGGCGTGATATCAAATGTCCGGTTGTTAAACGTCACTGCATCCGAGTGTGTAGTCGCGCGGGATGCTACACGCCGTCGGAACTGCAGCGGCTGCGGCCGAAGGGCGCCCGGAGTAGTAGAGTAGCGGCGGGTACGACCGGCACAGCCGAGCCATCGAAGGCGGGCGAGCGTCAATCGGCCGCGATGGCATCGCATCGCATAGCAGGCGCAGGAAGCGGGCTGGCTGGCCCGCCCGTGGCCGCGCTCATGCCTATGTATGAGGCGCAGCTAGCAGGGCCGCGCCGAGGCGCAGGTGCGGCAGCGCTCTGCCAACGTACTCGGGCGGCCCTCGCTATCTCTGCCCGCGCTTCTGCCGCCAGCTGGCCCGGTATGGAAATGACACTCCGGCGCGGCCGGGGCTGGGGTCCGCCCTCGTACCTGCAGGGCCGCGGGAAAGAGTACTCGTCCCACGCCCAACGGCCGCGTCTTACTGTTTGACGGCATCCCAAGAAATGCCGTACCCCACTAATAGAATAGAGGGTGTATGTTTTCTTTGAAGCATAATTTTGAAACTAGGGCAGACACAGCTAAAAAAATTATACATAATTGATTGACTAATTCATATAGTACACTGAAGTGCCAAAGAAACTGGTAAGGCATTCGTATTCAAATACAGAGATACGTAAACAGGCAGAATACGGCGCTGCGGTCGGCAACGCCTATACAGGGTGGTCCATTGATCGTGACCGGGCCAAATATCTCACGAAATAAGCGTCAAACGAAAAAACTACAAAGAACGAAACTTGTCTAGCTTGAAGGGGGAAACCAGATGGCGCTATGATTGGCCCGCTAGATGGCCCTGCCATAGGTTCAAAATGGTTCAAATGCCTCTGAGCACTATGGGACTTAACTTCTGAAGTCATCAGTCCCCTAGAACTTAGAACTACTTAAACCTAACTAACCTAAGGACTGAAGCGCCTAGAGCCGCTCGGCCACTCCGGCCGGCTGCTGCCGTAGGTCAAACGGATATGAACAGCGTTGTTTTAAACAGGAACCCCCATTTTTATTACATATTCGTGCTGTATGTAAAGAAATAGGAATGTTTTAGTTGGGCCACGTTTTTCGCTTTGTGATAGATGGCGCTGTAATAGTCACAAACATATAGCTCACAATTTTAGACGAACAGTTGGTAACAGGTAGGTTTTTAAAATTAAAATACAGAACGTAGGTACGTTTGAACATTTTATTTCGGTTGTTCCAATGTGTTACATGTACCTTTGAGAACTTATCATTTCTGAGAACGCATGCTGTTACCGCGTGATTAACTGTAAATACCACATTAATGCAATAAATGCTCAAAATGATGTCCGTCAATCTCAATGCATTTGGCAATACGTGTGACGGCATTCCTCTCAACAGCGAGTAGTTCGCCTTCCGTAGTGTTCGCACAGGCATTGACAATGCGCTGACTGATGTTCTCAGGCGTTGTCGATGGATCACGATAGCAAATATGCTTCAACTTTCCCCATAGAAAGAAGTCCGGGGACGTCAGACCCTGTGAACGTGCTTCAACGAACAATCCACCTGTCATGAAATGTGCTATTCAATACCGCTTCAACCGCACGCGAGCTATGTGCCGGACATCCATCATGTTGGAAGTACATCGCCATTCTGTCATGCAGTGAAACATCTTGTAGTAACATCGGTAGAACATTACTTAGGAAATCAGCATACATTGCACCATTTAGATTGCCATCGATAAAATGGGGTCAATTATCCTTCCTCCCGTAATGCCGCACCATATATTAACCCGCCAAGGTCGCTGATGTTCCACTTGTCGCAGCCATCGTGGATTTTCCGTTGCCCAATAGTGCATATTTTGCCGGTTTACGTTACCGCTGTTGGTGAATGACGCTTCGTCGCTAAATAGAACGCGTCCAAAAAATCTGTCATCGTCCCGTAATTTCTCTTGTGCACAGTGGCAGAACTGTACACGAAGTTCAAAGTCGTCGCCATGCAATTCCTGGTGCATAGAAATATCGTACGGGTGCAATCGATGTTTATGTAGCATTCTCAACACCGAAGTTTTTGAGATTCCCGATTCTCGCGCAGATTGTCTGCTACTGATGTGCGATTAGCCGCGACATTAGCTAAAACACCTTGTGGCTGAACACTTCCTGTTTCCTTAAATAACGTAACTATCCGGCGAACGGTCCGGACACTTGGATGGTGTCTTCCAGGATATCGAGCAGCATACATAGCACACTCCCGTTGGCCACTTTGATCACAATAGCCATACATCAACACGATATCGATCTTTTCCGCAATTGGTAAACGGTCCATTTTAACACGGGTAACGTATCAAGAAGCAAATACCGTCCGCACTGGCGGAATGTTACGTGATACCACTTACACATACGTTTGTGACTATTACAGCGCCTTGTGTCACAAAGCGAAAAAAGTGGTCGAACTAAAACATTCATATTGCTTTACGTACTACATGAGTATCTAATGAATAATGGGGGTTCCTTAAAAAAAAACAAAAAAAAACGCAATTGATATCCGTTTGAGCTATGGCAGCGCCATCTAGCGGGCCAACCATAGCACCATCTGGTTTCTCCCTTGAAGCTAGACAAGTTTCGTTCTTTGTAGTTTTTTCGTTTGACGCTTATTTCGTGGGATATTTGGCCCGGTAACTATCAATGGACCACCCTGTATAAGAGAACAAGTGTCTGGCGCAGCTGTCAGATCGGTTACTGCTGCTACAATGGCAGGTAATCAAGATTTAAGTGATTTTGAACGTGGCGTTACTGTCGGGGCACGAGCGATGAGACACAGGATCTCCGAGGTAGCGATGAAATGAGGATTTTGCTGTACGACCATTTCACGAGCGTACCGTGGATATCAGAAATCCGGTAGAACATCAAATTTCCTACATCGCTGCGGCCGGAAAAAGATTCTGCAAGGACGGGACCAACGACAACTGAAGAGAATCGTTCAACTTGACCGAAGTCCAACCATTCTGCAAATTGCCGCATATTTCAATGCTGGGCCATCAACAAGTGTCAGCGTGCGAACCATTCAAAAAACATCTTCGATATGGGCTTTCTGAGCCGAAGGCCCACTCGTGTACCCTTGATGACTGCACTACACAAAGCTTTACGCCTCGCCTGGGCCCGTCAACACCGACATTGGACTTTTGATGACTGGAAACATGTCGCCTTGTCGGACGAGTCTCGTTTCAAATTGTATTGATCCTATCTGATCACTTGCGTCCATCAATGGTTCAAATGGCTCTGAGCACTATGCGACTTAACTTCGGAGGTCATCAGTCGCCTAGAACGTAGAACTAAGTAAACCTAACTAACCTAAGGACATCACACACATCCATGCCCGAGGCAGGATTCGAACCCGCGACCGTAGCGGTCGCTCGGCTCCAGACTGTAGCGCCCAGAACCGCACGGCCACTACGACCGGCCATCCATCAATGTCCCTTGTGCATTCCGGCGGACTTTGACAATTCCAGTAGGACAGTGCGACATCCCGTACGTCCAGAATTGCTACAGAGTGGCTCCAGGAACAGTCTTCTGAGTCTAAACACTTCCGCTGGCCACCAAACGCCCCAGACAATGAACATTATTGAGTATATCTGGGATCCCTTGCAACGCGCTATTCAGAAGATATCTCCACGCCCTCGTACTCTTGCGGATTTATGGAGAGCCCTGCACGATTTATGGTATCAGTTCCCTCCAGCACTACTTCAGGCATTAGTCGATTCCGTGCCACGTCGTGTTACGGCTGTTCTACGTACTCGCGGGGGTCCTGCACGATATTAGACAGGTGTACCAGTTTCTTTTGCTCTTCAGTGTATAAAACTAAATGAAAAGTCCAATAATCCGCAATAGCTGTATTTAAGTCGATTACAGACTCATACAATCGGTTTCGCAACTTGGAAGTTGCCCGAGCCAAAGGCTGAGCAGTCTTGTGCGCTATCTGCTGCGCTACGAGAACTGACACTGATTGTATCAACTGTACATGGCGTGCCGCATGGCATTATTGGCTAATTCAATACTAATTAACTCGGAAACGGCGTAAGGCATCTAATTTTTTTCTTAACAATTATTTCTCAGCACAATGTACCTTGCAACTCCCTTACAAACTTTTCCGACTATTTTCGACCACCCTGTGTATATGGGGATAACATTGGATTCCCTATAGTCTACAAGTGGGTGCTGTGATGGTTAAAAGTACCGTCCCTCGTAAAGATGGCCTCATCCGTGAATATATGAAATGTGCAATGAAATAAGAACCAAACGAAATAATTTGATATAAAAGTTAACCTATCACAGCTGAGCTAAGCAATGTCTACAGTTAGCGGCTGCCTGTTCTCAGCGAGTGGAAAGAGAGCTTCACAGTTAGTCACCGATTAGTGCAGACGTGTGTAGTCTGCGTAGCGTGTGTAGTTGATAGAAAAATGCTAGTATTTGCTGATACATAGCGGATTCGGCACATGTTTCGAGTAATGCCAATGTTTGTGACAGTGTGAAGGAACGATAAAGATGATTCAGTAATCAAGATTACGCCTTGAGATTCTGTACTTGGATGACGCAAAGTATAAAACAAAAAAGCCATCATTCCCAACCCCGTGCGTGAGTTTCACCGCTGTCGAGACGCCGCAAGCTCACAATCTCCAGTAAATCAGCGAGCGGTACATGGCACATCGTATGGAGCAACCTGCGGGTTCCGGCCGTTCTCTCTCTCTCTCTCTCTCTCTCTCTCTCTCTCTCTCTCTCTCTCTCTCTCTCTGTGTGTGTGTGTGTGTGTGTGTGTGTGTGTGTGTGTGTGTGTGTGTGTGTGTGTGATAAGCGCAGAGGCAGAGCGCTGGGGGCGGTGCCTGGCCGGCTGCCATGCCGCAGCAACAGTTTGGCCCTCTGCTTCCCTACCCGTCCCGTCCAAATGGACGAGCCTCTTACTCGACGCAGAAACTCCAGCCACAGCCATTTTATACGCCCGTACTTGTTGAACTCTGCGTGTATCACTTCTCATTCTCCGCGCTAACTTTATACGCAGCTTCCTACCGCGACGCTGTTCCATCTGGCCAGTTGGGCTGATCTTCTTCTGTCTAAGTCTCGAGGTCTATTTCAGATATACGGGCTAGTGGATGTGTTCCAACATGATGGGTATAAAACTTCCTGGCAGATTAAAACTGTGTGCCCGACCGAGACTCGAACTCGGGACCTTTGCCTTTCGCGGGCAAGTGCTGTACCATCTGAGCTACCGAAGCACGACTCACGCCCGGTACTTACAGCATTACTTTTGCCAGTATCTCGTCTCGGTCGGGCACACAGTTTTAATCTTCCAGGAAGTTTCATATCAGCGCACACTCCGCTGCAGAGTGAATATCTCATTCTGGAAACATCCCCCAGGCTGTGGCTAAGCCATGTCTCCGCAATATCCTTTCTTTCAGGAGTGCTAGTTCTGCATGGTTCGCAGGAGAGCTTCTGTAAAGTTTGGAAGGTAGGAGACGAGGTACTGGCAGAAGTAAAGCTGTGAGTACCGGGCGTGAGTCGTGCTTCGGTAGCTCAGATGGTACAGCACTTGCCCGCGAAAGGCAAAGGTCCCGAGTTCGAGTCTCGGTCGGGCACACAGTTTTAATCTGCCAGGAAGTTTCATATCAGCGCACACTCCGCTGCAGAGTGAAAATCTCATTCTGGATGATGGGTATAGTTTAATCTGTCACTGATACGGACGGAAATAAATAAGAGGAATGTTCATCTGTCTGGTTCAAGTCTTTCAGTTGGACGCCACTTAGAAGTCAGTGTCCACTTAACCTACCCCAGTGTCCCTACCCGGGAAAGAGAACATACGGTTTAGCGTCGAATCTCAACTCATGTCGTTCCTGGCATAGTTACACATCATTGAGAGGTGAAAGCTGGACCGAAAAATTCCAATGTATGGCCGGTATTCGACCCCACGAGCTTTCAGTTTCCAGGCATGCGCTTTACCACTAGACCACCAGAACATTACAGACAGTAGACCACCAAAACATTATAGACGGAATGTGAGGGTGAGCCAATAAAAACATTACAGACAGTAGACCGCCAAAACATTACAGACGGAATGTGAGGGTGAGCCAATAAATAAGTCGCAAATGCTGGAATGCTGTGTACCTTTTCTCACCCGTGTGTTTCTAGTATTTAGGAGTTATATTTCTACCAGGTACGTGCTAGCTATGCAACGTTAACGTACATAAAAATGTCGTGATACAAAGGTTCAGATTCGTTTTTTATAGGAGACTAGCTGAACGCCCACGGCTTCGCACGCGTCCACATATATTATACATATTTCACGTGCATTTAACATATTTCACACATATTTCACGTGCATTTAACATATTTCACACATATTTCACGTGCATTTAACATATTTCACACATATTTGTCCACATATTTCATTCTTATTGCTAGCAAATTTCGCCCTGTAGTTCCATCTGCAGTCTGAGGCTACGGTCGCAGGTTTGAATCCTGCCTCGGGCACGAATGTGTGTGACGTCCTTAGGTTAGTTAGGTTTAAGTAGTTCTAAGTCTAGGGGACTGATGACCTCAGATGTTAAGTCCCATAGTGCTTAGAGCCATTTGAACCATTTTTTGGAGTATTCTGAAGGAAGTTTTAATTCAAGTAGTAACTGATGCCCGTTCGAGAAAACATACTGCCACTGGCAACTGTATAACTCCTCGTTGTTTTACACTGTGAGACTATGCAAAGGACACTGAACAGTAGGACGCGATATTTAGCCCCGAAACACCCTGACAGAACTGTTGGCTAGCTGTAGTGCTCATTCTCACCATGTGGTTAAAGCACTGGAGAACGTAAAATAAAACACGAATATCGCTTCGTACTTTTGAAGTACTCCAGGTTACCAAATTACGAGGAAGGCGTACCAACAGAGCGTGTTCATACATTTCAGTGTGTCATCCTCTCTCACAATCACCCCCAGCCCTAGCGATAGTGGGGGTACATTCCTTCCACAGCATTTTCATACAGGGCACGAGTCATTTATATACCAAATTTGTTTGAAAGTGTTCGAGGCATTCCTGACTTTCGATTTTATGTCTCCGCTTTGCACCCTTAACCATCAGTCATCGGTGTGTTAGGGGTGTCTTAACTGCACAGTAAGTTTTCCACAAAGGAAGTGATACGTCTGCCAGTTTTAGTAGAAATTCCTTCAGGCGCTTCGGAGATGTGCTGATACGTGTCCTCTCTGCACCAATAAGTCCAGCGACCCCGAAAGCTACGGATTTGATATTAATATCGCTAGTTATTGATCATTTTTACACGCCATATCTTCTCATCCCTACGTCCACTGCTAGGGGTTCATATGGCTCTGAGCACTATGGGACTTAACATCTTAGGTAGGGGGTTGTTTGGGGAAGGAGACCAGACAGCGAGGTCATCGGTCTCGTCGGATTATGGAGCATCGGGAAGGAAGTCGGCCGTGCCCATCCCGGCATTTGCCTGGAGCGATTTAGGAAAATCACGGAAAACCTTAATCAGGATGGCCGGACGCGTAACATCTTAGGTCATCAGTCACCTAGAAGTTAGAACTACTTAAACCTAATTAACCTAAGGACATCACACACATCCATGCCTGAGGCAGGATTCGAACATGCGACCGTAGCGGTCGCGCGGTCCCAGACTGAAGCGCCCACTGCTAGGGATTTTTTGGTATATTACCCCTAGAATATTTTAATAAGTCATGTGTATACAGAATTTGACTGAAATTGCTCCAAACGTTTCTGAGTTCAGAGTGTATTTCTCCCTCTTTTCATCCCGTGGCTGATGGTTGGTAGGTGCGGTTCTTATTCCCACAGAAACATTCGCGGACGCGCTCACATCAGCTCACCGGAGTCACATCGTAATCGAATGATTGGGATAGGAACGCATAGATGACGACCAAACAAATAAATTGTTTTTTTTTTTGTTTTGTTTTTTACATGACGTTATGTTCGGTACTTCTTCGCTTATAGACAGTCAAGGTTATTGCGTTAGTTCTTTTCTTTCCAGTCTATGCAGTTAGTTGCGCAAAACGAAATTCAGAATTAAAACAAATATTTCGCTTTGTTAGTGTCACGACTGCGCTCCAGGCTTCTCCAGGTGAAAAGACGACGAGCAGCACGTGCCTGGATCCCCGCCAAAACTGCGCTGCTTGCGACACGTTCACGGTGCGCTGGCTAGTGAGAACTGTATTTCACGGAAACATGTGTTCAGTTGAATACAGCAAATTAATAAAGGACTAAAACGGATACAAACAGTGTCCTGGTGGCCCTGTGGAGTTTACCAGAGATGCCTCACTCCAACCTGCAGCGTAGGTCAGTAGTGGATTCAGTAGAAGCGTTTACGTTTCCACACGCACGAATTAAGTAACATGAAAACCAAGAGTCTCAAAGATGACCCAAAAATTACGAGCCACTTTCAACACAGGGTGCTTGTCGGTTGTTTGCGTGCGGTTCTGTCCAAGTGGAGTGGATTTCGACCAGCCCGAAGACTCCTGTAACCTGAGCTGAACTGTCCGCCATGTTTTCACCAAAGTATAGGACATTCACACTTGTTTACATATGAGTCACTATGTGAGTTGAGATTTCTAATGAAATGTATTGAAGAATTCGTTGTAAATATGTGTAGCTGGTCACCTGCAAACTGTACTAACCGTTGCAGAAATGGTTTTCACGTCTTCAGATTTCCAAGTGACACCGAACTAAGAAAACTATGAATCATAAATTGCCGCACTGATAACTAGAAACTTGTACCTGGCATTCAATTGTGTTCATTTTGGCAACATGTGTTCCAGAAACTGTATTACTTGCTAATGTTATACCTCGATGGACGATAGAGCTACAAAACTATTTTCTCATACTTCTCTATCATTTATTCATTGAGTTGTACCAACCTATCATCAGGACACAAGATGAATACCGGTTAAATGATAGATAAAACTATTAGCAAAAATTCGTTTCACTGTGACATGAAACTATATTTTTCCCCTCCGTCCAATTAAAAATGGTGCATTTATTAAAGCACCTACTTAAGATTAAAAAATAAACACCACTATTGCAAGTGCATATGTGCTAGCAAAAACTAATTAATAGGCACAGGTTGCTATTGCATAACTCCCGTGTTTGAAGACATTAGTACCGAGGTTATATTTAATATTTACAAACAACTACTCCAGTTCCAGGTCTATATTTGTATAGCTGTGTAATATTATATTTCAATTTTTCTGTTATATGAAAAGAAAATTAAATATTTCTATAGACATTAACTACTGTTCATTACACTTCATACATGCAATATCAAGTATTTTGTAACAAGTTGCCTGATTAGTTTAGCCGCCCACAATTTGAACATTGCAGAATCATCACAGTTGAGGAAAACATGGCGGACGATTCTACTTATTACACAGGAGCTCTAACTAGCCCGCTAACGTTCTAACCAGACAAAGGCGCGCGTTCACGCGCTGTCCCTACCTGCTGTCAACGGCACATCCGACATCTTTCGTAAGTCCACTGACAGAACCGACAAACCACAGGAAGTTGAGTAAGGCAAGATGTAACGAAAAGAAACGTACACCAAAAAACCTTCCAACGTACGAGGAAATTGCTGAAGAAGCGGCATTCCTCGCCTCTACACTACTGCTTAGCGACACGAGTTCTTAATTTCCCCCGGCGCATAAAATGTTCCAGCCGTTTAACGTCGTCGACAATTGCCGATGTTTTGAAGCGAACACACCCTGACAGTTTCCAGGTAAAACTGCAGCAAGTAAGCGCTGTGCAAGCGAATTTAAAACCTCGGTTTTCACAGAAACTCCGTAAAGATAACACACGCACAAACACACACACACACACACACACACACACACACACACACTTACTTACACATACACACCCTGTAAACACTAACGCCATAACAAGCCAAAGGTGACGGATGTCAGAAGTTACCGATAACGGAATTTGTGTGGTATATCGGCCAGTCCATCAGGACTGTAGAGGACCGGTGTATTGAGCATAAGCGGCACACACGCTTACAACAGCCGAGCATCTTAGGGAATATAGCAACACAGAGATTGTAGCATGCACTTCCAGCTATTGGGATACTGTTATTAAGGAATCTATTGAAATTAAATTAGCAAGTAACGGTATGGTGGTTTTTGTTTAAATTCTGCATCGAACCTGCTCTCTGACTTGTCAAGAAACAGAGGGACAGTGTTTATGCTACGTCACCCGTTAATTATTAATTTCACTATTGAGAACTTCTAATTTCACTATTGAGAACTTCTGCCATCAATCTCTTTGGTTTGAGATTGTACTACTGTTTACACTGTGTGTGTGTGTGTGTGTGTGTGTGTGTGTGTGTGTGTGTGTGTGTGTGTGTTTTATATTATTGTAAATATTTTGAATGGTGGGAAATGGAGAGAGTATTTTGCTGTTAACTATGGTACCTGAAGTTTTAGAAGATGTCGTTTTTTAGCCTCGCGCGAGTACGCCATTTTTCGACGTAAGCGCACGTTGTTCTGTGCAATGACGTGTCGGATACTTGAAAGAAGCGATTAGTAATTTTGATACACTTTTCTGGGAAACAAAAACTGCGATTTTAATCAAATTTTCACCGGATAGCGTCTGAGCTGCGATTTCAACAAGGTTAGCGAAGGGACCTACGTTTGGAAATAAAGCACAGCGAATTACCATTCAGTGGCGAATATTAGTTTGCTGATTACAACAACTTCTTTAAAGTTCCTTTGTCCTGTGGAACCGTTGATGATTTCTCTGAACATTTGTACTAAAATGACAATTAAACATTTATGAACATAGGGCATGAGAAATTGACCATTGATTGCTATTTAATTAACAAGTCAAATAACTGCATTCAGCCAGCCGGAGGTGGCCGAGCGGTTCTAGGTGCTACAGTCTGGAACCGCGCGACCGCTACGGTCGCAGGTTCGACTCCTGCCTCGGGCATGGATGTGTGTGATGTCCTTAGGTTAGTTAGGTTTAAGTAGCGCTAAGTTCTAGGTGACTGATGACCTCAGAAGGTAAGTCCCATAGTGCTCAGAGCCATTTGAACCATTTGAGAAGGGCATCGCTGTCACATTTTTCGAAAACCAAAGAACATTAAAGTTAAAGATATGATGTGAATTAACTGAGACATTCTGTTGGCGCCCTGTCGATACACAAATATTAAATAGTATGGAGTTCTATAGAGAAAATGCGCAACCTTATATATTCCAAAACTCAAAGCGTATGTACGGTATTTTTCCGGAGCTAATACCTCGGGTTATATCGGTTACAGAAAAGTAGGAGCAAATATTTTGGATAGCCCTTGAGTAAGGAACAATTTATATACCCAACACAAGTTCGTCTTACTGGCAGTATAGGGTCAAAGTTTGAATGTTACACACTACCTCCAGCTTAGGAAAATGGAACAAATCGGCTGGTTCTTTCTGCATTAGCATGAAGGGGCTCATTGAGGCACAAATACAGTTTCAAAGTTACCCTGCTTGGCAATATAAAATACGCACCTAACATCAGGCGGTAGGCGAAACGTAGTTTATAAAGTGATGCAGCACAGAGAGTGATGCTGTAAAGTGTCTTCGTTTCTGGAAACCTCAGTTAATAGTACGCAAGCAGATGTAGAATTTTTGTCCACATAAAATCCGGCCTGAAATGTAAAATCATACATTAATTTTAATTTTAATAATCAACAACCTCAGTTGCACCGTTTACCTAGAATTTACCTACGTTTCAGTTGAGATAATCCAACCTTCTTCAGAATTATTTTGAAGAACATTGGGTTATCCCGATTGAAACCTTGGTAAATTCTAGGTGAACGTTGCAACTGAGGCTGTTGATTATTAAAATTAATATTTATACAGTTGCTGACAGGGCCGCGAAATGTTGAAGATATTTAAAAACATATAGTTTTTTTGTTTGTTTAATTTCACATAAGTAAACTATCAAAATGTTCAAAAAAATGGCTATGAACAGTATGGGACTTAACTTCTGAGGTCATCAGTCGCCTAGAACTTAGAACTACTTAAACCTAGCTAACATAAGGACATCACATACATCCATGCCCGAGGCAGGATTCGAACCTGCGACCGTAGCGGTAGCGCGGTTCCAGACTGTAGAGCCTAGAACCGCTCGGCCACCCCGGCCGGCTCACATTAACATGCCAAATCCGTATTAACCACGCCAACCCCGCGCACAATGCGGGACAAAGGCGGAAGCGATGGAATAGTACATGTTAAAAAGAGGGCGAATATGTTTGCATGACATTTTTGTGAGAATTTTTAAAGGTGCTGTGGAAGGTAGAATGAGGCAGCTGGTACCCCACTTTTGAGTCACAGTCTTCTAAAAGAGGGAAACGGTTTTGCCGCAGTGGATACACCGGTTCCCGTGAGATCACCGAAGTTAAGCGCTGTCGGGCGTGGCCGGCACTTGGATGGGTGACCATCCAGCCGCCATGCGCTTTTGCCATTTTTCGGGGTGCACTCAGCCCTGTGATGCTAAATGAGGAGCTACTCGACTAAACAGTAGCGGCTCTGGTCAAAGAAAACCATCATAACGATCGGGAGAGCGGTGTGCTGACCACACGCCCCTCCTATCCGCATCCTCAACTGAGGACGACACGGCGGTCGGATGGTCCCGATGGGCCACTTGTGGCCTGAAGACGGAGTGCTTCTAAAACAGGAGGGCATTATCCTTTTGGTGCTCCGACAGGAACACTTCTCCGCTGCTACGAGATTCTCGGAAAATATTCCTGAAGAACCTCGAAACTTTTGTCGGTGCGAGTTAGGATCTTCTCGGTAGTCGCGCAGCCCAGGCAGCGCTGGAGCCGACACTCAAGACGGCGAGGGTGAACGACCAGCCGGTCGCCAGGGGCGCCAGAAGTGCACGCCACATCAGCCATTCCGCCGCCGGCCGAGGAGCACCGCCGGAAGGCGGCGGCGGCCTTCCTCGAATTAAAATCGGCTCATCGGCGGCGCTGCGCCGGGCAGCACCGAGCGCGCCTGCCTTGTTAAGCGTCCGCTTCCTATTTGTATGGCGGCTGCAGCCGCAGCCGGCAGAACTGGTTTTAAAAGGGGGACTCGTTTAATGGCAGCGTCAGCGAGGCCCGCCCGCCTATCGGGTTTAAATTCCCCGCTCCGCGCGGGGCGCGCTGTTTGGGTTCACTGAACTCGCCGCGGACTGTTATCGCACTTGCCTGCCTACGTGCCTGCTTGCGAAGTCCCCTCGCTGACGATTCACCCGCTCGCACCTCTTCTGCCAGAAACTGCGTATGCGCAAATCTGCAGCGTACTTTGCTGCATCACTGTCTCCATTAACACTATTCAACAGACAGTTTGCATCTGGGATGCCACATATCAATCGGTATGTACATTGAGGTGACGAAGTCACGGGGTATAGTCTGTCTGTAAACTCAAGAGCGAGCAGCGCTTTTGGTGGGGGAAGTGGCCTTTCACGGAAGAACGCTGCCACCTACAGGGGCACCCAAAATCTCTTGCCTGTTATTTGTCTAGCGGTGTAGATTGGCGTGCAGTGATATACGTTGGTTCTGTTCGTGGGATCTTAGTTGCCGGTGTCAATGAGTTAACTTTGTGTATTTACTGATATACTTCGATACTCGAAAGTGATGGATAATAGTCTAGCATTGCAAGAAAATGTGCAGAATACCGAGAAGAGGAGGTATTTGCGGAGTAACGAGCATTCGATCGTCTATAATGTTATTACAGCGTGTATTAAAGAGGCGACCCAAAAAGAAGTGTTGGCTAATATTACCAGTCCCAATCAAAGGGCTGCAATCTATGCAAACGTCAGGCTCCCCAATACGACGCATAAGGAAGGAATGCAAAAATAAGCCGCATGGTTCACTGGAATCACCACGGGAGGAAAACCATCATTATAGACAGTTTCAAAATCACGTAAAACCTTTGATGCTTGTGGAACACTAAATCTCTATCTCGGTTACTATTCATCTGATTCTAAGACATAGTGCTTAAAACATGTGCGCAATAGCTATTTTAAACACTGGTGAAATTTTCTTCGAAACATGTACACTGATTCTGGACTTCTAAGCAACAAGCTTGACATACGAAGTACGTTCCCGTATTAATTTTTATTTTTTGGTAAGAACTTTATTTGTTAATCTACAGCAATGTTATCCTCTTCAAAATATTCCTCATTACATACTATACACTTATGCCAGTGCTTTTTCCAGTTCCCGAAACACTTTAGGAACTGTTTCTTGGGGATAGTTTATAGGTCTCTTAACTGTGCATTTTTAATCTCATCCATGCTTGTAAAACCGCTGTCCTTAAAGGCCTGCTTTGAAATGTTTGTACCACTTGTCTTCCCTTGGCTTACCCATAACAGGTTCACCAAAAGCAATATTTAACATTTCTAAAAATTTCTGCTACGGTCGCAGGTTCGAATCCTGCCTCGGGCATGGGCGTGTGTGATGTCCTTAGGTTAGTTAGGTTTAAGTAGTTCTAAGTTCTAGGGGACTTATGACCTAAGATGTTGAGTCCCATAGTGCTCAGAGCCATTTGAACCATTTTTTAAAAATTTCACACACTTTATTCCATTCTTATAACAAAATGTAATACAGATTCTGTAATTTATTTTACACAAAACAAATAAAAGTTGATGCTACCAAAACACATGTAACCTTTCTGACAGCTGACAACAGAGTAAATACCCAATATGGATAACATTGTACACATACTTTTGAGGCATGTTTATGAAGACAGTGACAAAAAAGTAGTGCAAATCTGACTAGTACAACAAATAAAATTATAAATTTCTGCTTACTTTTTAAACACTCTTCATGTTGCAAAAATTGTTAAGTTTTAATGTAGTCCTTCAAAGAAAACTTCTACATTTTAGTAGGAACACAAAGTAAGAACAAGCCTTAAATTCTACAGACTGATTACATTATAGAGGAACATACATTCAGATCAACAGGAATTTGGTTCTATGTTTGTACTAGAATCCTGACTTCCGTTCTTGTGTTAATATTATTTATTTTATGATGTTGTGTTTCAGAAGAAACTATCGTTTTTTTTTTGTATTCCTTATGGTCTTAATGCATTTGTATAAAGATAAACGCAGCCGAGAAGTATCTTATCTGTACACGGCGTCGCCACAGATTTAAAACGCGCGCCGCGGCAGGGCCGGTATTAACTTTGTGAAACAGCCTGTAGAAGCGCCTTGTGACGTAGGTGGGTTGGCAGGGTGGGTACTCTTTCGCTCGCTCCTCAGTTTACCGACAGACTATAGCGATATGCGCATATACAGTTGTGGAAATAAGTATTCATACAGTAGGTGGTGACAAACTACGATGGTGTGTTGGGATAGTAAATCACCCACAGCGCCGATACCAATAAGTACGATGATGTAGCGTCAGATAACCATGTTCTTAAAATGAGATTTTCACTCTGCAGCGGACTGTGCGCTGATATGAAACTTCATGGCAGATTAAAACTATCTGCCGGACCGAGACTCGAACTCGGGACCTTTGCCTTTCGAGGGCAAGTGCTCTACCAACTGAGCTACCAAAGCACGACTCACGCCCCATCCTCACAGCTTTCCTTCCGCAATATCCTTTCTTTCAGGAGTGCTAGTTCTGCAAGTTTTCGCAGGAGAGCTTCTGTAAAGTTTGGAAGGTAGGAGACGAGGTACTGGTACCGCAATATCCTTTCTTTCAGGAGTGCTAGCTCTGCAAGGTTTCGCAGGAGAGGTTCTGTGAAGTTTGGAAGGTAGAAGACGAGATACTGGCAGAAGTACAGCTGTGAGGACGGGGCGAGGGTCGTGCTTGGGTAGCTCAGAGGGTAGAGCACTTGCCCGCGAAAGGCAAAGGTCCCGAGTTCGAGTCTCGGTCGGGCACACAGTTTTAATCTGCCAGGAAGTTTCAACCATGTTCTCGGTAATGAAGCTTCCCGTATGCCATGAATCTATTCTGGGAAAATATGTTACACTCCGCACGCCCTACGACAGGGCAAAATGTATTCATACAGCGGACTACTTTCAACCAAACAAACGGCTGACGCAGCCCCGGAGTGCATGCCACACTTGAGTAGTAGTGTGGCGGCGGTGAAGCAACAGCACGTCGGACGTGGGTACCGTGGAACAGCAGAATGGGCCGCAAGGGGAAGGAAACGACCATTGAGGAACGAAACATCGTTGTCGCCCAACATCTTCAACATAAGTCGTATGCCGAAATTGCGATCATCATAGGACGAAGCCGAGAGACTGTGCAATCTATCATTAAGCGATATAAGGACAGACATGTAGTAATAAACAGTGAAGGACACGGTCGTACACAGAAGCTTACAACAAGAAAGACCAGAATGCTACTAACAAGGGAACCTCCCCATCGCACCTCCCTCAGATTTAGTTATAAGTTGGCACAGTGGATAGGCCTTGAAAAACTGAACACAGATCAACCGAGAAAACAGGAAGAAGTTATGTGGAACTATGAAAAAAAATAAGCAAAATATAGAAACTGAGTAGTCCATGCGCAAGATAGGCAACGTCAAGGAGATTGTAAGCTGAGGAGCGCCGTGGTCCCGTGGTTAGCGTGAGCAGCTGAGGAATTAGAGGTCCCTGGTTCAAATCTTTCCTCGAGTGGAAAGTTTAATTTTTTATTTTCAGACAATTATTATCTGACAAACTCTTATGTTTTCATCACTTTTTTTGGGAGTGATTATCACATCGACAAGAAAACCTAAATCGGGCAAGGTAGAAGAATCTTTTTACCCATTCGCCAAGTGTACAAGTTAGGTGGGTCGCCAACATATCCCTGTCATGTGACGCACATGCCGTCACCAGTGTCGTATAGAATATATCAGACGTGTTTTCCTGTGAAGAAATCGGTTGACCTATGACCTTGCGATCAAATGTTTTCGGTTCCCATTGGAGAGGCACGTCCTTTCGTCTACTAATCGCACGGTTTTGCGGAGCGGTCGCTAAACACAGACACTAAACTTATTACAGTGAACAGAGATGTCAATGAACGAATGGAGAGATCATAACTTTGCGAAAATAAAGTAAACTTTTTTCTCGAGTGAAGACTTGAACCAAGGACTGCTCGTTTCGCAGCCCCTCACGCTAACCACGGCGCTCCTGAGCTCATACTATCCTTGATGTTGCATATCTTGCGCATGGACTACTCAGTTTGTATATTTTGCTTATTTTTTTTCATAGTTCCACACAACTTCTTCCTGTTTTCTCGATTGATCTGTGTTCAGTTTTTCAAGGCCTATCCACTGTGCCATCTTATAACTAAATCTGAGGGGGGTGCGACGGGGAGGTTCCCTTGTAAGAATCATCAAGAAAAACCCGAAAACAGCGTCGGCACTATCCGCATATGTACATGACCACTTCCGAAAGGACATCACTCCAAGGGCAGTTCGTACCATTCTCAATCGTTCGTCCTACAGAGCCAGGGTCCAGAGAGGAAAGCCCTATATCAGCAAAAAGAAAAGGAAGTGGCGGATGGAATTCGCGAAACAGCATGTATCTAAGACAGCAGACTTTTGGGATACTGTATTGTTTAGTGAGGAAAGCAAATTTAATATCGTGCACAATGATGGTAGGATCTTGGTCTGGATGTTCAGATGTGTGTGAAATCTGATGGGATTTAACTGCTAAGGTCATCAGTCCCTAAGCTTACACAGTACTTAACCTAAATTATCCTAGGGACAAACACACACACCCATGCCCGAGGGAGGACTCGAACCTCCACCGGGACCAGCCGCACAGTCCATGACTGCAGCGTCTTAGACCGCTCGGCTAATCCCGCGCGGCTCTTGGTCTGGAGAAGACCGAATACAGACCTCGACCGAAACAACATTCAACTCATGGTGAAGCACGGAGGTGGTGGAGTGATGGTATGGGGCTGTATGTCAGCCTCCGGTGTCGGAAAATTAATGCTTGTGGAAGGTACCATGGACAGATTTGTATATATGAACATTCTCAAACAGAACTTACAACAGAGTGTTGACGCCTTGGGTCTTCCTAGAAATTATTACTTCCAACAGGACAATGATCCCAAACATACGGAGCAAATTGTCCGATTGTGGTTGCTCTACAGCACTCCACACACTCTTAAAACGCCAGCGCAGAGACCGGACCGGAATCCCATCGAACAGTTGTGGATTGAGCTGGAAACACGACTGAGAAAACACGACATCCGGACCTTATCGTGGAGTAGCATCACTTAACGCAGTCTTCATGGTTGTTGCTCTTGTGTCTGCAAGACGGCTCAATTTTTGGCACTATATGTCAGCAGTATCATAGCTAACACTTGGTTCAAGAATCATAAAAGAAGGTTGTATACATGGAAGAACCCTGGAGATACTAAAAGGTATCAGATAGATTACATAATGGTAAGACAGAGATTTAGGAACCAGGTTTTAAATTGTAAGACATTTCCAGGGGCAGATGTGGACTCTGACCACAATCTATTGGTTATGACCTGTAGATTAAAACTGAAGAAACTGCAAAAAGGTGGGAATTTAAGGAGATGGGACCTGGATAAACTGACTAAACCAGAGGTTGTAGAGAGTTTCAGGGATAGCATAAGGGAACAATTGACAAGAATGGGGGAAAGAAATACAGTAGAAGAAGAATGGGTAGCTCTGTGGGATGAAGTAGTGAAAGCAGCAGACGATCAAGTAGGTAAAAAGACGAGGGCTAATAGAAATCCTTGGGTAACAGAAGAAATATTGAATTTAATTGATGAAAGGAGAAAATATAAAAATGCAGTAAATGAAGCAGGCAAAAATAAATACAAACGTCTCAAAAATGATATCGACAGGAAGTGCAAGATGGCTAAGAAGGGATGGCTAGAGGACAAATGTAAAGATGTAGAGGCTTATCTCACTAGGGGTAAGATAGATATTGCCTACAGGAAAATTAAAGAGACATTTGGAGAAAAGAGAGCCACTTGTATGAATATCAAGAGCTCAGATGGAAACCCATTTCTAAGCAAAGAAGGGAAAGCAGAAAGGTGGAAGGAGTATATAGAGGGTCTATACAAGGGCGATGTACTTGAGGACAATATTATGGAAATGGAAGAGGATGTAGATGAAGTTGAAATGGGAGATTCGATACTGCGTGAAGAGTTTGACAGAGCACTGAAAGACCTGAGTCGAAACAAGGCCTCGGGAGTAGACAACATTCCACTGGAACTACTGACGGCCTTGGGAGAGTCAGTCCTGACAAAACTCTACCATCTGGTGAGCAATATGTATGAGACAGGCGAAATACCCTCAGACTTCAAGAAGAATATAATAATTCCGATCCCAAAGAAAGCAGGTGTTGACAGATATGAAAATTACCGAACTATCAGTTTAATAAGTCACAGCTGCAAAATACTAAAGCGAATTCTTTACAGACGAATGGAAAAACTGGTAGAAGCGGACCTCGGGGAAGATCAGTTTGGATTCCGTAGAAATGTTGGAACGCGTGAGGCAATACTGACCTTACGACGTATCTTAAAAAATAGATTAAGGAAAGGCAAACCTACGTTTCTAGCATTTGTAGACTTAGAGGAAGCTTTTGACAATGTTAACTGGAATACTCTCTTTCAAATTCTGAAGGTGGCAGGGGTAAAATACAGGGAGCGAAAGGCTATTTACAATTTGTACAGAAACCAGATGGCAGTTATAAGAGTCGAGGGGCATGAAAGGGAAGCAGTGGTTGGGAAAGGAGTGAGACAGGCTTGTAGCCTCTCCCCGATGTTATTCAATCTGTATATTGCGCAAGCAGTAAAGGAAACAAAAGAAAAATTTGGAGTAGGTATTAAAATTCATGGAGAAGAAGTAAAAACTTTGAGGTTCGCCGATGACATTGTAATTCTGTCAGAGACAGCAAAGGATTTGGAAGAGCAGTTGAACGGAATGGACAGTGTCTTGAAAGGAGGATATAAGATGAACATCAACAAAAGCAAAACGAGGATAATGGAATGTAGTCAATTTAAATCGGGTGATGCTGAGGGAATTAGATTAGGAAATGAGACACTTAAAGCAGTAAAGGAGTTTTGCTATTTAGGGAGTAAAATAACTTATGATGGTCGAAGTAGAGAGGATATAAAATCTAGACTGGCAATGGCAAGGAAATCGTTTCTGGAAGAGAAATTTGTTAACATTGAGTATAGATTTAAGTGTCAGGAAGTCGTTTCTGAAAGTATTTGTATGGAGTATAGCTATGTATGGAAGTGAAACATGGACGATAACTAGTTTGGACAAGAAGAGAATAGAAGCTTTCGAAATGTGGTGCTACAGAAGAATGCTGAAGATAAGGTGGGTAGATCACGTAACTAATGAGGAAGTATTGAATAGGATTGGGGAGAAGAGAAGTTTGTGGCACAACTTGACTAGAAGAAGGGATCGGTTGGTAAAACATGTTTTGAGGCATCAAGGGATCACAAATTTAGCATTGGAGGGCAGCGTGGAGGGTAAAAATCGTAGAGGGAGACCAAGAGATGAATACACTAAACAGATTCAGAAGGATGTAGGTTGCAGTAGGTACTGGGTGATGAAGAATCTTGCACAGGATAGAGTAGCATGGAGAGCTGCATCAAACCAGTCTCAGGACTGAAGACCACAACAACAACATGTCACCAGTGATGGTTACACCTCGGAGAAGCAATTCGTAGTGCACCACACTTTCGCTGTTCCACCAGATGCATAACATCTTCTGTGGATGCGCGCAGGTCTTTCAATGGGGAGTTGCTGCTTTGTGTGGACTCAACTATTCCTTTCTTTTCCCTAGTTTATCATAAAGACACCACTTCCCGTCACCAGTAACGATACGGGATAGGAATGGTCGGTGTTGTTCACGAGCCATTTGCTGAGGAGCAGGCAGAGCAGCTCATATGACCATCTGCTGATTTTAGTGATTTACGGTTAGAGCATGTGGTACCCACGCACCTGATTTTTGACCCCTTCCCGTTGAATGCAAATGTCGCACGATGGTGGAATGATCCAGATCATCACATTTACCAGCTCGAGTATACTGGCATGGGTCATTGTGGATGAATGCGTTTAAATGGCTCAAATGGCTCTGAGCACTATGGGACTCAACATCTGTGGTCATCAGTCTCCTAGAACTTAGAACTACTTAAACCTAACTAACGTGAGGACACCACACACATCCATGCCCGAGGCAGGATTCGAACCTGCGACCGTAGCAGTCGCGCGGTTCCGGACTGAAGCGGCTACAACCGCTTGGCCACCGCGGCCGGCTGCGTTTTAATGATCTTCGTCAAACAACGAAGGTATTCCTGGATGTGGAGAGTCACTAATTTCAAAACGATCCTCCTTAAAATTCAAAACCATGTTTCTGGCTGCTTGCGCTGCTTTCACCTCTATTGAACTCAGACACAAGAATATGTCGGAGTTGTACTGATTTCTCTAATAGGCACTCGATTTTCTAGCGTCCCCAGCTCCACTTAGTATAAACAATCGTGTTGGAAGAACATCCGCAACTGAGGATTTTAGCAGAGGTTGAAAATACCGCTTCAGTTGTAAATTTCTTTATTTTCACATGACCGGTTTCGCACTGTTATAGGCCCATCTTCAGGTGTCCTACTGGAAATAACAAAAGACGGGAGATAATTTTCACACTCCGCAACACACATAAAAAACAAAAAAAAATTCTCTAAAAAGTTTTAAAAACTTTTAAAAAACATTTCGTTACCGCCGGTCGGGCTACGTGTGTCTTTTCTTATTTCCAGCACTGCACCTGAAGATGGGCTATAAGTCTACATCTACATTTATACTCCGCAAACCACCCAACGGTGTGTGGCGGAGGGCACCCTACGCGCCACTGTCATTACCTCCCTTTTCTGTTCCAGTCCCGTATGTTTCGCGGGAAGAACGACTGTCGGAAAGCCTCCGTGCGCGCTCGAATCTCTCTCTCTAATTTTACATTCGTGATCTGCTCTGGAGGTATAAGTAGGGGGAAGCAATATATTCGATACCTCATCTAGGAACGCACCGTCTCGAAACCTGGCGAGCAAGCTACACCGCGATGCAGAGCGCCTCTCTTGCAGAGTCTGCCACTTGAGTTTGCTAAACATCTCCGTAACCCTATCACGGTTGCCAAATAACCCTGTGACGAAACGCGCCGCTCTTCTTTGGATCTTCTCTATCTCCTCCGTCAACACTATCTGGTACGGATCCCACACTGATGAGCAATACTCAAGTATAGGTCGAACGAGTGTTTTGTAAGCCACCTCCTTTGTTGCTGGACTTCATTTTCTAAGGACTCTCCCAATGAATCTCAACCTGGCACCCGCCTTACCAACAGATAATTTCATATGATCATTCCACTTCAAATCGTTCCCTACGCATTCTCCCAGATATTTTACAGAAGTAACTGCTACCAGTGTTTGTTCCGCTATCCGAAACAGGTCCTGTGAAAAAAACGACATTTGCAACTGAAGCGGTATTTTCAAGCTCTGCTCCACTCACTATTTCAAAATGACAACAATATGTAAACTGAAACAGCGACAGTGGGCTGCAGTACAAATAAAATATGACAATCGGTAATTAACTCCATAGCAACCGTAATACCAACATTCAAAACCAAAACGCTACAAACGTATGCACCAACCTAATATAAGGGACGTGGTCGGGTTTTTTTACTGCACGTCGGGAAAGTGTTTCGACATAAAATGTGTTTTATTACCAATAGCTGAAGGGCAAACACAGGCAAAGGAGATCTATATTTTGACTATACAGGGTGAAAAGTATTTAAACCGACAAACTCTGGGGTGTTGTAGGGGACATCAAAACAAATATTTTCCCCTAATGTCATTTTTTTCCTATGAGGATTATTTAAACCGGTAGAGGCCATATTACGCTCTTCAGTTATTAGAGGCCGCATTACGATCTTTAGTTGTTAGACGCCGCATTACGATCTTCAGTTGTAGGCAACTGCTATCCACCAGTGTAGTAGTGCATTGTCTCTGTTTACTAATGGAGCGAGACACCTGGAGTGAGTACACTAATATGGTTGGTGCATACTATGTAGCGCACCACAAGCTGCACAGCGGGTTTATCAACAACAATATCCCAATCGCCGTATCCCGCATCATACGACTTTTGCTGCTGTGTACCAACGTCTGCGTGAGACCGGGTCATTTTGCATATTACCTGGACAGGGACGCCGTCGCACGGTAAGAACGCTGCAGTTTGAGGAAGCTGTCTCGCAGCATGTGGAGCGGGATCAGCACTCGTGCAATTGCACGTAACATGGGGACGAATCAGACGAATGTAAGAACAGTCCTTCGAGAGCAATTGTTACGTCCATTTCGCATACAGCGTGTCCACAACCTGGAACCAGTTGATTATCCACCCAGAGCACAGTTTTCGCAGTGGTACGTGGAACAGTGTGAAATGCATCCTACATTTCCATCCTCTGTGTTATTTACCGATAAAGCAACATTCGGGCGTGATGGAGTCTTCAACATGCACAATTCGCATGTTTGGGATGGGAATACCCACATTCTACAATTAATAGCGGTCATCAAGTGCGGTTCCTCGGTAATGTGTGGGCCAGTGTTGTTGGCGACTGTTAAACTGGGCCGTATCCGTTACCTAGGTCATTAAATGGCAGGCACTATTACTATTTTCTCGCCAGAGCATTGCCCGAATTGTTGGAAGACGTCCCGCTCCCTACAAGACAACGCATGTGGTTTCAACATGACGGGGCGCCGGCACATCTCAGTCGTCGTGTGCGTCGACTCCTGGACCGCCGGTTCCCAGAAACGAGGATTGGCAGAGGTGGTCCTGTACCATGGCCTGTTCGATCCCCAGACATTTCCCCTCTGCACTTTTTTGTTTGAGGAGAGATGCGCAACCGTGTTTATGTAACTCCTGTTGCATCAGAAGAGGATTTGGTTGACTGGATGGTAGCAGCAGCAGCAGGAGCAACAGGAACAATTGCCGCGCAGGATTAGCCGAGCGGTCTAAGGCGCTGCAGTCATGGACTGTGCGGCTGGTCCCGGCGGAGGTTCGAGTCCTCCCTCGGGCATGGATGTGTGTGTTTGTTCTTAGGATAATTTAGGTTAAGTAGTGTGTAAGCTTAGGGACTGAGGACCCTAGCAGTTAAGTCCCATAAGATTTCACACACATTTTTTGAACAGGAACAATTCAGGGTACTCCTGGGGTTTTTGCCCGTGTCAGACAGAACATGATCCGACGGTGTAACCTTTGTTTACTTGTCAATGGAGGCATTTTTGAAAATCTACTGTAATTGAAATTGGGTTTTGTTAATTTGTTGTGTTTTGGTCATAAAAAAATGGAAAAGTGTTTGTTGGTTTAATTAATTTGCCGCGAGAGAAATCTTCCTCTACCGGTTTAAATACTTCTCATAGAGAAAAATGACATTAGGGAAAACTATTTGTTTTGATGTCCCCTACAACCTCCCAGAGTTTGTCGGTTTAAATACTTTTCACCCGGTATAACCTCCCTACGTCGGAGAAATACTGGCGGCGTTTACCGCACAATGTAAAGATCCTATGTACGGGTTCCGGCTTAAATAGCGATGGACTCATTACGAACTTTGCAGCGAAATACGTGACCTGTACAGGGAGCAAGAGACGAGCACGCATATTCCGTACGAAAAGGGCGGCGCTGCAGCAGGAAGCAAGAGGGGCGGGCACAGCGGTGGCGACACGCTTTTAATTAGGAAAGCGATGCAGTGATGTGGCGCGCGCGGTCCCAGCCAGCCCGGCCGGCTAACGTGTTTTTGATGGCGGCTCGTGTCCAGGGCGCTGGCGCCAACGCAGCCGGACGGAGCGGACAAAACTCGTGCACGGCAGGCTCATTTAAAACGCCACTAATTCGCTAACTATTATCTCGCCAAACTTCTGACCTGCGCAAAAAGATTAACAGGGGTTACTACTCGCAAGAACAGCCGCCAGGAAAAGAGTTTCTACAAGCGTCACTGTTGGAAATGAGCAGCGAACCGTAACTCGCACATGCGGAAGTTGAATAAAAGAATATGCATAGCCCCTTTAGGCCACGAGTACATTGCACATTTTGTTCATGTCATCGACTTCACTCTGTGCACACCCAAACAAATACATTTTCACAGATTGTTTTGTCTGGAACACGTTGTTGTGGCTTCTGTCTCAAGATGAGCTTGATGCAGCTCTCCATGAAGACAGGTCGTGCCATGAAGTATTTTCCTTAGTCTGGGTCAGCACGTGTTCGTAACTTACTCGATCTACCCATCTATCCTCAGCACCCTTATGTACAGTAATGGCCATTAAAATTGCTTCGCCATGAAGATGACGTGCTACAGACGCGAAATTTAACCGACAGGAAGAAGATGCCGTGATATCCAAATAATTAGCTTTTCAGAGCATTCACACAAGGTTGGCGCCGGTGGCGACACATACAACGTGCTGACATGAGAAATGTTTCCAACCGATTTCTCATACAGAAACAGCAGCAGGCCGCCGTTGCCTGTTGAAACGTTGTTGTGATGCCTCGTGTAAGGAGGAGAAATGCGTACCATCACGTTTCCGACTTTGATAAAGGTCGGGTTGTAGCCTATCGCGATTGCGGTTTATGGTATCGCGACATTGCTGCTTGCGTTGGTCGAGATCCAGTGACTGTTAGCACAATATGGAAACGGTGGGTTCAGGAGGGTAATGCGGAACGCCGTGTTGGATCCCAACGGCCTCGTATCACTAGCTGTCGAGATGACAGGCATCTTATCCGCATGGCTGTAACGGATCGTGCAGCCACGTCTCGATACCTGAGATGGGGACGTTTGCAAGACAACAACCATCTGCACAAACAGTTCGACGACGTTTGCAGCAGCATGAACTATCAGCTCGGAGACCATGGCTGCGGTTACCCTTGACGCTGCATCACAGACAGGAGCGCCTGCGATGGTGTACTCAACGACAAACCTGGGTGCACGAATGGCAATACGTCATTTTTTCGGATGAATCCAGGTTCGGTTTTCAGCATCATGACGGTCGCATCCGTGTTTGGCGACATCGTGGTGAACGCACATTGGAAGCGAGTATTCGCCATCGCCATACTGGCGTATCACCCGGCGTGATGGTATGAGGTGCCATTGGTTACACGTCTCTGTCACCTCTTGTTCGCACTAACGGCACTTTGAACAGTGGACACTACATTTCGGATGTGTTACGTCCCGTGGCTCTACCCTTCATTCGATCCCTGCGAAACCCTACATTTCAGCAGGATAATGCACGACCGCATGTCGCAAGTCCTGTACGGGCCTTTCTGGATACAGAAAATGTTCGACTGCTGCCCTGGCCAGCACATTCTCAAGATCTCTCACCAACTGAAAACGTCTGGTCAATGGTGGCCGAGAAACTGGCTCGTCATAATACGCCAGTCACTACTCTTGATGAACTGTGGTGTCGTGTTGAAGCTGCATGGGTAGCTGTGTCTGTACACGCCATCCAAGCTCTGTTTGACGCAATTCCCAGGTGTATCAAGGCCGTTATTACAGCCAGAGGTGATTGTTCTGGGTACTGGTTTCTCAGGATCTATGCACCCGAATTGCGTGAAAATGTAATCACATGTCAGTTCTAGTATAATATATTTGTCCAATGAATACCCGTTTAACATGTGCATTTCTTTTTGGTGTTGCAATTTCAATATCCAGTGGTGTAACATCACATTTCATAAGTTTCTACTTTCTTCTTGTCTCAACTGTTTTATCGAGCATCTTTCGCTTCCGTAAGAGGCTATGTTCCAGACAATACCAAACATATAAATATATATTCAATTTTAATAAATTTCTCTTTTTCACAAACGCATTTCTAGCTTCTGCCAATCTGCATTTTATATCCCCTCTACTCCAATCATTATCAGTAATTTTGTTGCCCAAATAACAAAGCTGATCTATGACTTTCAGTGTCAGAATTGCTAATTTAATTGCTTCAGATCGTCTGATTTCAAATGGTTCAAATGGCTCTGACCACTATGAGACTTAACATCTGAGTTCATCAGTACCCTAGAACTTAGAACTACTTAAACCTACCTAACCAAACGACATCACACACATCCATGCCCGGGACTGGATTCGAACCTGCGACCGTAGCAGCAGCGCGGTTCCGGACTGAAATACCTCGTATATAACATTTTGATCTTCTGATGACTTTGCTAGACAATAAACGACAGCATCATCTGCAACCAATCTAAGAGGGCTGTTAAGATTGTTTCCTAAATCATTCATATACAGATTAAGAAAAGCAGATGGCCTATAACGCTTCCTTTGGGAACTTAGATATAACTGCCGTTTCACTCGATGGCTTCCCGGCAGTAACAACGAAAAGTGACTTTTATAACAAGAAATCACGAATCCAGTCGCACAACTGAGGCGATCCCCCACAAGTGCGCAATTTGATAGAAGGCCATTAGTTAGATACGGTCTCAAAAGCCTTCTGGGAATCTCAAGATATTAGATCACCTTGAGATCCCCTGTCGATAGCACTCATTACTTCGTGTGAAGAAAGAGCCAAATGTGATTCATAAATACAATATTTTCTGAATCCGCGCAGGATGTGTGTCTATAGTTGTTTCCTTCGAGATATTTCGTGATGTTGGAACATAGTGTACGTTCTAAAATCCTACATACTCCCGGAAATTTACTCCCCATTGTAAGTCGATAGTCTCGCGCTTATCACGTGCCGCTTTCGTTGGTGGCGCTAGTTTCCGTGGAGAATGGGGTAAACATTGGGGTGGCGCCCCTCTCAAGCAACAGCGGCACAATTTATTTTTACTGCGTAATTACATGCCAGATCAACAAAGGCGTACGTCCCTCAATTTATCTCATACAGATCTGTTAGTCTTGAACAAACACCACAGCACTATTAAAAATACAACAGTGATTGTTATTCGGCCGGCAGGTATGGCCGAGGGTTCTAGGTGCTTCAGTGTGGAACCGCGCGACCGCTACGGTCGCAGGTTCGAATCCTGCCTCGGGCATGGATGTGTGTGAAGTCCTTAGGTTCGTTAGGTTTAAGTAGTTCTAAGTTCTAGGGGACTGATGACCATAGATGTTAAGTCCCATAGTGCTCAGAGCCATTTGAACCATTTGAACCAAGACCGAGCAAGGTGATGCAGTGGTTATAGCACACTGGACTCGCATTCGGGAGGACGACAGTTCAAACCCGCGTCCAGCCATTCTGATTTAGGATTTCCATTTTTTTCCTAAATCGCTTTAGGCAAATGCGGAGATGGTTCCTTTGAAAGGGCACGGCCGACTTCCTTCCCCATTCATCCCTGATCCGCTGGGACCTCGCTGTTTGGTCCCCTCCCCCCAACTCAAGCAACCAACGTATGAGAGATGCTGCAGTGTTCGATTATATTTTTATTACAGTAACCCTATTTTGGCATGATTTCCGTCTTCAGGTTATATCAGGTGGTCTTGATATCGATGTCTCAGTTGCTATGACGTTATATCACTGTATATGTTCGCTCCTTTGACGTTGGTGAAACTATAGTAGATGTTAAATTTTTGCTGGAGCATCTATTTGTGAAGTTGTCGAATCATGAAAGTTTATTTCATAATGACGGTACTTGACAGCCGTATTGACATTAGAGGTTATTGTAATAAAAAAAAGTAATCGAACACTGCAGTGTCTTGGTTTCGTAGCGTAATATACTCGAATAGTATATTATATATAATATATTATATATAACTATTTATCGTTGCTTCAGGATGTGTCCAATCGACCGATCCCTCTTTTCAGTAATGTTGTGCCGTTAATTTTCTTTACTCTCCAGTTTGCTGCAATATCTGATCACTAGTAATTCGATCTGCCCATCGAATCTCCAGCATTCTTCGAAAACACCCAATTTTACAAGATAATTTTTTTTCTTGTTTGAACTATTTATCGTCTGCCCAAGACTACACTTCAGACAAATATCTTCGTAAAAGACTTCCTGACACTTAAATTTATATTCGATATTAGCAGACTTATGTTGTTCACAAACTGTTTTCTTGTTATTGCCAGTACGCATTTTATATCCTTCCTACTTTTGCTCTTGTCAATTATTTCGCTGCCCAAATAACAACACACTGCCACTACTTTCAGTTTGTCACCTTCTAATCTCATTCCGTCGAGAGGAAAAATAAAATATTTGCTTCTTCGTCATAGTTATTGCTCATGCCGTAGAGTTGGAACGTTGAATGTTGTACGTAATTGTAGGCTGTGCGAAACCAGGTTTTTTTTCTGGGCATATGGGCGAATTCATTCGTAGAGGTCGCGCCTGCAACAGCGAATGTCAAACAGCGATGAAATTGCGCCGACAAAGGCGGGCTGGGCAGAGATGAGCGTGCCGGACACCGGCTGTCACAGATAGCGCACACAGCGATAAAACTGGGCGTGACGTATTGACAGTTGGCGCGTGCAATCAGATACGGCGGTGTCACGCCGGTGCGATACGCGGCGACATGGGCGTGTGTGCCTCTCTCGCGTGCTTCCCAGAAACGCCGTTATCACCACCTCCCGTAGCTTAAGGACGCTAGAATTTTGTTAAGCTTCTAGATACCACCATTTTCCGTCTGACAGATGAAGCACGTACATGTGACCTGCATAACGACCGAGAGGGGTCTTCCAAGTAGTACAGTTGCTTTCGACCATGCACCACATCGTCCACTAATAAACAAGGTACGATCGTACTGAATTTCTCAGACATACGGTTAGATTCAGCTGCCTCAACCGCTGGGTTTTATGCAACCTGCAATGCCTTCAGATACCAGATTTTCATGTTCTCTCGCTCGTTATGTGCAAACTGTTAGTACTACAGTAAAAATTAACAGGACTTTTCTGTAGGAAAATTATGTAGAAAAATTTTGTACTAGGATACGTTTTCACTAGAGGCCATAGTTTTGGAATTATTCAAGAAAAACGTACAAATGTAACTTCAAAGGTGTATTTGCATTGGTTTTAAAGGTGTTGCGTCTTGCATGAAACGTCAGTGGATCTTTGACTAGCAGGAGCCAGCATTCCTGTGGCTGAACATGAAGCGTACAAGCTTGTGAGACAATGCACCGCAACCGCACCCGCCCCCCCCCCCCCCCCCCGCACTTGACATAAATATATCACTAGACAAATATATTATACTAGAACTGACATGTGATTACATTTGCACGCAATTTGGGTGCATAGATCCTGAGAAATATGTACCCAGAACAACCACCTCTGGCCGTAATAACGGCCTTGATTCGCCTGGGCATTGAGTCAAACAGAGCTCGGATGGCGTGTACAGGTACAGCTGCCCATGCAGCTTCAATACGATACCACAATTCATCAAGAGTAGTGACTGGTGTATTGTGACGAGCCAGTTGCTCGGCCGCCATTGACCAGACGTTTTCAATTGGTGAGAGATCTGGAGAATGTGCTGGCCAGGGCAGCAGTCCTGCAACATGCGGTCGTGCATTATCCTGATGAAATGTTGGGTTTCGTAAGGATTGAATGAAGCGTAGAGCCACGGGTCATAACACATCTGAAATGTAACGCCCACTGTTCAAAGTGCCGTCTGTGCGAAAAAGAGGTGACGGAGAAGTGTAACCAATGGCACCCCATACCATCACGCCGGGTGATACGCCAGTATGGCGATGACGAATACATGCTTCTAATGTGCGTTCACCGCGATGTCGCCAAACACGGATGCGACCATCATGATGCTGTAAACAGAACATGGATTCATCCGAAAAAATGACGTTTTGCCATTCGTGCACCCAGGTTCGTCGTTGATAACACCATCGCAGGCGCTCCTGTCTGTGATGCAGCGACAAGGGTAGCCGCAGCCATGGTCTGATTGTCCATGCTGCTGCAACCGTCGTCGAACTGTTCGTGCAGATGGTTGTTGTCTTGCAAACGTCCCCATCTGTTGACTCAGGGATCGAGACGTGGCTGCACGATCCGTTACAGCCATGCGGGCAAGATGCCTGTCATCTCGACTGCTAGTGATACGAGGCCGTTGGGATCCAGCACGGCGTTCCGTTTTACCCTCCTGAACCCACCGATTCCATATTCTGCTAACAGTCATTGGATCTCGACCAACGCGATCAACAATGTCGCGATACGATAAACCGCAATCGCGATAGGCTACAATCCGACCTTTATCAAAGTCGGAAACGCGATGATATGCATTTCTCATCCTTACACGAGGCATCACAACAACGTTTCACGAGGCAACGCCGGTCAACTGCTGTTTGTATATGAGAAATCGGTTGGAAACTTTCCTCATCTCAGCACGTTGTAGGTGTCGCCACCGGCGCCAACCTTGTGTGACTGCTCTGAAAAGCTAATCAGTTGCATATCACAGGATCTTCTTCCTGTCGGTTAAATTTCGCGTCTTTAGCACATATTGGTGGTGTAGCAATTTTAATGACCAGTAGCGTAAAAAGGTTTTTGAATGGATGCCAATTGGAACAAGACAGTCCGGAAGGCCACGAAAGTGGTGGAGAAGTATTTAGAAGGAGAAATAAAATATCTTAGAATCAGAGGATGGCGGAGAACTGCACTCGAGAGGGCATAATGGAGGAAACTTGTTGAAGAGACTAAGACCCGTGCAGGGTGGTAACGCCATGAGAAGAAGTATCCTGCTTGCTAGGCGACGATGTTTGAATGCTTTTGACAACTTGGGTGCATGTGCAGCATCTCCTTGCCCGCACTATCTGATAGTCTGCCGTAAACCAGGAGCGGGAATTTAACGGTGGGCTGGCCGGGCGAAGCGCGTTCAGCAGTCTACGCGGAGGCTGCGATAAGCCACGGAGAGAGAGCGGGGAGGGGGGGGGGGTGCCCCGCCCTAACACGTTCTTCATTAATAGCGCCGTAATTACCCGAGCAGGCCCCGAGGCCATTAGTTTTATGGCGCTTATTGAGTTAGCGGCTCGCGCTGCGCTAAACAGGTAGGCGCGCACCTCCGCTCTCGCTCGGGCACGACACACGACCACGATCGCACCGCGACCACCACCACGACCACGCGCCAAAGTGATGGCGACGCAGCTACCTGCTCCTGCCCCGAGGCTCTACACGCCGAACCTGCCGCAGCACGGACAAACACGTACTCTCTCCCTACCACGGAAATATCAGACGTGTCTCTCCAAGCAGGAGTAACGGACCATTAAACTGGTACTGGTGCACTCGCATACTAATACTGCGTGAACTGATAATCTACTGTGGAAAACTCCCTATAAGGATTGTAGCATATCGCTTTCGAAACAAGCGGTCATACAGAGGGGTCCAAAAAAATGTATCCACTGTTTAAAAGTCCGTAACTGGCAAACTAATTGACGGAGTTGTCTCATCTTTGGTGAAAGTGTACCTTAAAGTCCAACTTAAAGATATGACTGTAGGTGTTCGAAATGGTCACCATTAACATCCACACACTGCCCAACTGCAGCACGAATTACTGACTGCAACGTGTTCTGTTGGATATGTGCACATGAATGTACGATGGATTCTCGAAGATCATCCAATGTGCGTGGATTTCGTTGATAAACGACGTCCTTTAGTGTTACCCACAGGTAAAAGTCCAGAGGAGTTAGGTCTGGGGAACGTGGTGCATACTCCACAGCACCTCTACGGCCTATCCATCTTCCCGTCGTGTGTTACAACAATTCACTCGCTCACCACGTAAGTCTGTGAGACAGTGTGCCCGTGAAACTGGAGTGAGTCGCTCAAGCGTTCGGCGAATTTTGAAGACAGCAAAGTGGAAGTGCTACATCCCACGATTGCTACACGCAATGAACGAGGACGACCCAGATCGTAGAATGGCGTACTGCGAGTGGTTTAATAACATGGTGCGCAACGATGAAGAGTTAGCAGAGAGTGGTCTCATGAGGCACAGTTCAAACTCAATGGTACAGTAAATCGCCACAATTGCATCTACTGGGCCGCCGAAAATCCGAACGTCCATGTACACTAAGCCGTGAATTTGCCAGGAGTAAATGTGTGGTGTGGGTTGTCTTACCGGGGCTTGATTGGGCCATTTTTCTTTGACGGCACAGTTGCCGGTGAGGTGTACTTTCAGAAGCTTCAGACATCCATTTTACCTGCCATCCGAGACTTGTATGGAGACGGAAGAGTTTACTTTCAACATGATGGTGCCACAGCCCACTATCAAAGTCGTGTTAGGGCGTATATCGACGAAAATCTACCAGGAAGATGGATAGGCCGTAGAGGTGCTGTGGAGTATCCACCACGTTCCCCAGACCTAACTCCCCTGCACTTTTACCTGTGGGGAACACCAAAGGACGTCGTTTATCGATAAAAGCCGCGCACATTGGATGAACTTGGAGAAACCATCATGCATTCATGTGCAAATATCCAACTGAACACGTTGCTGTCAGTAGTTCGTGCTGCAGTTCGGCGGTGTGTGGATGTTAATGGTGACCATTTCGAACACCTACAGTGATATTTTTAAGTTGGACTTTAAGCTACACTTTCATCAAAGATGAGACAACTCCGTCAATTAGTTTGCCAGTTATGGGCTTTTAAACAGTGGATACATTTTTTTGGACCCCTCTGTAGATTGCAGCGGTCCTCTGACCTTTGAACAGCGAGGCTATAGAGCCGCCGACGGACGCTTCTTCGCTCTCATTCAGTAAACTGCAGTCGACAAGACCGATTGAACAGCAGTTGTAGACTGCTGAAAGTGCGAAATGTCAGACTGTAAGGATACAGGAAAAAAAACAAGAGATAATTACATTACAAATAATTTTAATCGAAGTAATGCAAATTATGTTAGTTTTACGTCGTTGGTAACGTCTGGCAGAAAAAGTGTTGCAAATACTTAGAATTTTAACAAATTTAACAATGAAAAATTAGGTAAAGAGGTAAGAGCCGTGCTTCCCTTCCAAGAAACCACTGATTGTGCACAGACTTCCTTCACTTATTTCTGTACAGTAATACCCGTATTAGCCGGCCGTTGTGGCCAAGCAGTTCTAGGCGCTTCAGTCCGGAACCGCGCTGCTGCTACGGTCGCAGGTTCGAATCCTGCCTCGGGCATGGATGTGTGTGATGTCCTTAGGTTAGTTAGGTTTAAGTAGTTCTAAGTCTAGGAGACTGATGACCTCAGATGTTAAGTTCCAAAGTGCTCAGAGCCATTTGAATACCTGTATTGACATCACTGACCGAAGAGAAATAAAATTCCGTGTGTTTCACTTTAAGCAAATCGAAATTTTGTTCCTGAAATTCAGCTTAACGATAATAGGTATAGATGTACTACCCAAAGAGGTAAATGAAAATCTGTGCCGGACCGATACTCGAACCCGGATTTCCTGCTATCGCGACCGGTCGCCTAACTACATAAAAATTGTCTAATCAAGTAACAACATGTATAGAGTTTTGAATGTATCAAGACGACCATATACAGTCAAGTAACATTCGTTACATTGAGGTAAAAGAAATGTATTATATACAGTGAAACATTACAAATGCAAATATGTCACGAAATATTTATTGCATTGCTTTAATCTGTGCACACAATATGTTTGAAAATGTTTTATCTTCTAACATAAAAATAAAAATATTAACTGCAAATGGTTCAAATGGCTCTGAGCACTATGGGACTTAACATCTGAGGTCATCAGTCTCCTAGAACGTATAACTACTTAAACCTAACTAACCTAAGGACATCACACACATCCATGCCCGAGGCAGGATTCGAACCTGCGACTGTAGCGGTCGCGCGGTTCCAGACTGAAGCACCTAGAACCGCTCGGCCACTACGGCCGGCTATTAATTGCAACTCTAACGGAAACCTCACTTAATAAATTACCGAATATATGAAGTTGCTGATCCTGATATAAACACAGTGTTGGAGTTGCGTCATTTTCTTGTTTCTCTGTAACGAACAAGAAGCTTCAGTTCGTGATGTAGTACTGCAAAAGCTTCTGGCTCCAGTCGAACTTTCTAAAAAATGGGAGCTGTACCAAACAATTCGTGATGAGCAGCAGCAAACTGCCACAAATTGGTTTTCGTTTACTTTATTGAAAAAGCGCCGTTACCGGTTTATATAGATACGATTCATCATAAAACAGCTTTCACCCTTTCATCAAAACATCTTTTACGTTTGGCGATTTGCCCTAGGATAAACTATAGTGCACATTTACGAAAGTGTAATACAGACGGTTGTACAACAGACTTGAATTAGAATGGAACTTAACATGAAATGTCTACCTGGAACTTTCGTTTTTACGAGCATTATTATACACTTTCGATGGGTTACAAAACAAATTACTAGTGCGCGCCACGTGTTTTGACCCACTCACATATGACAACACATGTGGAATGGCTGCAAAGCACACGAATATCAGAGATGCTGCAGTGCAGTGATAAGTTACAAAGATACAGCATTCCGGTAAAAGGATGCATATATTACTATTTTATTAAATTCCAAACGTATTTTTCATTAAATATAGCGCGTTAAATGCAGAGAAAGAAATGAGATTTAGTGAATACAGCGTTACAGACTTACTTTACAGAACGATAAAGAAATGAATGTGGATAAGAAGGTACTTGAAAACATCATGTGTTATTTGACCAATGCCGACGAAAGTCAATTAAAATTTGTTAATATATGGCGCCATAAAAATATTGGTTATAGAAGATGCATACAACATTATAAGGTTTGTTACTTGATCTGCTGATAAGCGGAGAGACTTTATTTACACTGGAGTGCGGAAATTACTTTCAGAAAGTTTTTCGAGAAAACAGTGTTAGCCAACGTGGCAACGTCAGCAATCTGTGTACCAGAGAGAAGGATAATAACAAAGTGTTTATACGGCATAAAACACGTGAAACAATAGTCGCAAGGCAAAAAATGGTCACGAACAACACGACTGCGTGGAAACCAGTGGAAAGTTCTGTGAATGGACGGGTCTCAACCTGTGGTAACATAAGGAAAAACTGTTAAAATAAGCAAGAGAGGTGAAGACAAAATAATCGATTCTCACTTTAGATGGTTGGTTGGTTGGTTGGTTGGTTGTTTGGGGAAGGAGACCAGACAGCGAGGTCATCGGTCTCATCGGATTAGGGAAGGACAGGGAAGGAATTCGGCCGTGCCCTTTGAAAGGAACCATCCCGGCATTTGCCTGGAGCGATTTAGGGAAATCACGGAAAACCTAAATCGGGATGGCCGGACGCGGGATTGAACCGTCGTTCTCACTTTAGATGTGTTTCGAAAAATAACATACGCGCTTCGATTAAGAAGCATTTGACTGTATCAAAGAACACAAAAATGCTGTATACTACTTATTAAAACGAAAGCTTTCGAGGTTGTGCTGCGCCCGGAAAATTTGACACCACATAACTTATTGCCTTTCTTGAGGCGTGAATAAATATATCATAGACTCTTTTTCTTCTTATTGCACTTGATGTAAAGCTCTGTTGTTTGAGGAGCTTTCATATCCCATAATACACTTGTTGTAGCTGGGATTCAGTCATAAAAAACGTTTTGAAGGACATCATCTTTACGCCAGTGACTGTTATAAGTTTTTATTACACACTACTGCAATGTATTTAACAGGATTGACAACGACATACAAATGTGTCAGCTTACATTACGTTGACATGGCTTAAAGCCGTAATATCAGCACTTGATAATGGCCTAAGGCCGAAATTGCAATAGTGTGTAATAAAAACTTATAACAGTCACTGGCATAAAGATGAAGTCCTTCAAAAAATATCCCATAATGCTACACCCAGTCAATAAAACGACCTTCCTCAATGACTGTACTTGATCTCCTGTTGACACAACTGAAAACTGTTGTTGTTATGTGTCTGAAGTTTTATGAAGTTCATAACGCTTGTCTGTCCTGTGCAAGTTTTATCTCCTCCGGTGTCCCCCAACAGTTTTTATTCTCCACACTTTCCTCTATTAACAAACTGACTACTCTTTGCTGCCGCTACTTGTGTCTTGTCAACTGGTTGCTTCATGAAGTTAAGTCACGCCACAAAGCCCCTTCTCCCTGAATTGCACAAACTCATCATTACTTACTCGACCTATCCGTCAAATCTCCAGCGTTCAAAATATTTTTATGTCTTTTTGTCTATATTCTTTATCATCCACGTTTCAAAGGCTACACTTCAGATACTTTCAGTTCACTGAAGTACCGCAAAAACATGTATTGTGTTTGTTATACATTTACACAGCAGATGAGGACGGATATTTCGAAACAAACTGTAAGTAATCCCACAATACAGTTGCAAAATATTTTAGCACAACGAAATTACGTTTATAGATACAGTGATTTGTTAACTCGACAAACAGACTCATAATAACATCATGTAATCGCAGAAGACAATCTACCAATTACAGAGGATCCTACATAAATGTAATACAAAAGTTAAAGTAATGATAACAGCAGACAGAGAATGGTGGAGATGAATTTTTTGGAAGAATTGTGACAGGTGATGAATCATGGCTCAATCATTTTTCACCAGAGACGAAGAGGCGATCAATGGAGTGGTATCATGCAAATTCACCCAAGAAAAAAAATTCCAGACCACACCTTCTGCTGGAAAAGTTATGGCTACGGTTGGTCCAGAATTTTACCGTGCGGGTATACAGGCGGTGGTTCCAAGATGGCGTAAGGCAGTTGAGAGGGATGGAAATTATGTGGAGAAATGAAAATATTGTTCCTAAAGGATTTATCTACACACTGTAAAACTTTCAAACATGTAGAATAAAAGATGAATTTAAAAAAAAAATTGTGTGCATTTCTTTTGGAGTGATCCTCGTACAGTGGCCACATTCCTGCCAATTCTCTCTGCAGTATTGAGGAAGGAACATCCGGCTACTCATAGCCCTATTACAAGACTTCAAAGCCAGTGATGTGTTGATAACGGCGTCTTTGATGCCTTAAAGTCATTCTCGACTAACATTGACTCACCACGTCCAATCTCAAAGGCAACTAACGCTCATGAACGTTACAGCATGTATTTAAAGCATCCTCATAGTGACGCTTCTAGCGCCACTCTTATGCGACTGGCGCAATATTTGAATAATCGTTTTTCTGATTTAGAAACAGCTTACCAACTTCTTCCGTTTATATCGCACGACTGCTCCTTGGTGTAGCGATTTTTTGCGACAGTGTATTTTTAAAGAGCATTAGACGACATTTGCCTGATGGGTTGTGTGGGCCATGAAGTATCACTTGCTAACATTATGCGTCAAATGTTTCTGTGACCTGTTTTATTTCTTATTTTTCTACAAGCTATTTGTCCGTTTTCCCCCTTTTTAAATGTCTTTTATTGCAGCCTTTGATCACAATATCAATTCTTTAGACGATGACCGGTTTCAGTCCGTAATGACCATCCTCAGACCTATCATATACAAATATATACACCTAGTGAGCAGTGTCTCTTTCAACATAATACAGCAATACGTATCACAATATACTATCATACAACCAGGGAAATGTACAGATAAAATACGGTAAAACGTACCTTTTTTACCCCATGTCGTAAAGTGATAAAGCCATAATGGCATCGTCAAAACATATAAATATAATCAGCACAGCATCGTCACATAGATCTAAAATAAGGTGTAGAATAGGCCACATCGTGTAAAATACGTGTAGCAGACTTTTAAAATTGACAACTATCATAGAAACCAATTGTGATACATTAAAAGTCGAATACAGTTACTCATATAAAATTATTAAAAGGAAATATAAGAATAGAATAGGACCGATCCTTTTTATGGTGAATTTACGGCCAACAATTAATATACTTTATACATTGCCTGTAGCAATCTATAAATTGCCTGTGAAAGATAAAACGTCTATATGACAGTTGAAAAAAGGGCAGATCAATTATCAGTGCCTTCTGCTGGATCGGCCGCCACCGATCTTAAGAACTTAACCACTAGAGGGCTTTACATACAACGTGATATGTCTCCCACAGAAAACTTTTAAACAACATATTAACAGTCAATAAATAAAATTATATAGTCTGGTTATACATTCAGTGAGTAGGGAGGACATAATCAGTTGCAGGATTAGTGCGATTAATGTATGGAAGTAAGGCAAATGCCTACTGTACTCGACATAAATCATCAAGTAAGGGTAGGTATAAATACGCGAGGCATTATTTGATTATCTCCTCTCTTCTGCCTTCCCCACTCCCTGTCGCGTCTGCCCAGCATCCCCCCCCCCCCCCCCCCTATGGGTCCTCGTCCTCCATCGACTCCTTTCCTTTCCTTTTTATTTTCCGCATCATCTGTCCAGATTCCCCCCACCTGCCTTCGGCTGTGGTATGTCATATTTGTCAACTTTTTAGTGCAGTGTTGTTCGTCTTTCCAAAGTGTTGCGAACAGAAATCATGCTGTCACTGGGTGTGAATTTTATGTCTCTTGCGAACAGAAACCAGACTGTCGCCGTGTTTTTTAATTGTCTGTTCTTTTACCTGTCTGCTTCATATGTATTTTATTAGTATCATCATCCCTTTGTTTCTATGATTTATGTTCCACGATATTTTCCGCCATGTTACCATTTGAGTCTCCGATTTTATCGATTGTTTTTATTATTTATTATCTTCCTCTTTTTAAAAGAAATTCTGTAGGCTGCAGAGCGGCATAATAAGCTGCTGCCAGCCCGAAATCGAAACTCAATAAAGAAAAAAAGTTGATTATCGTAGCACGTTATCAAACAAAGCAAAGTAGGCATTGGGCACAAAATCGCTTTGTCCATTGAGTACCCTAGCGGGCTCACGCTTCTTGGTTTTGTAAATCTCCAACTCCTCCAACAAGTTGGGTTGTTTGGGGAAGAAAATGGTTCAAATGGCTCTGAGCACTATGCGACTTAACATCTATGGTCATCAGTCCCCTAGAACTTAAAACTACTTAAACCTAACTAACCTAAGAACATCACCCAACACCCAGTCATCACGAGGCAGAGAAAATCCCCGATCCCGCCGGGAATCTAACCCGGGAACTCGGGCGCGGGAAGCGAGAACGCTACCGCACGACCACGAGCTGCGGACGTTTGGGCAAGACCAGACAGCGAGGTCATCGGTCTCATCGGATTAGGGAAGGACGGGGAAGGAAGTCGGCCCTGCCCTTTCAAAGGAACCATCCCGGCAATTGCCTGGAGCGATTTAGGGAAATCACGGGAAACCTAAATCAGGATGGCCGGAAGCGTGATTGAACCGTCGTCCTCCCGAATGCGAGTCCAGTGTGCTAGCCACTGCGCCACCTCGCTCGGTGGTAACAAGTCAAGAGCGCGACCCTTCTCTGCCCTGTGTACAATACGCATACAACTCTCGATGTTGTCTACAGTGTGGCCGGTTTCTGCCAAATGCATTCCCAATGCAGTTTTGTTATGTGCGTGCAAATGCTCCCTGAATCTAATTTTAAAAGAATGGCCAGTTTGACCGATGTAAAATTTGTCACAACTACAACGAACGATCTTGTAAACCCCAGAACCGTCAAATTTATCAGAATCTTTACTCAAACTATGTTTTACACGGAGTTTCAGAGTGTTGTTAACTTGAAAACCACATCTAACCTTAGATTTATTCAAACACTTCTCTATTTTTTTCTTGGTGGTCCACCAATTGTGCGGTGAGCAGGCAGCGATGGTTTAGCCAGAGCACAAGGCGAACACTGCCACAGGACTGCGGCCTCTGCTGCACGAGGCGGTGTATCCTCGTGCGGCAGCAGCCCGCGCGGCCGGTCCTGCTGGCGAGACTGCAGTGCAGAGAGGAATCGTTGGCGCTAGGATGTCACCCGGAGCAAGTCCCGCCCGGCCACTCAGCCCTCCGGAACAAGCCCCACCCACTCACCCCCGGTTTTCCCGGTCTTTGTTCGGCGCCTGGGCATCGTTTCAGTTGACCCACGTGATTTACCGCGTTCGGCTGCACTAGGAGTGAACGTTAAATTAATATCTTGCCAAGCCTTAAATTTTGCCAGGTAGTTAAAAGACACGTTACAGAAAACGTGCACAATTGGCCTCAGCTCTGCCAGGTACTTCCACAGAAAACAGAGAAAACAATTTAGCACTGAATTCTTTAAAAAACGAGAACTCAGTATTCAGATGAATAGTCTATGAAGAAACATACTTCTACGTGAGAAAAATAACCCAAAGGTGAAACAGGAAAATCCTACCCTCAAAGAATAATTTGCTTGGATAGACAGGAACCACAGTATACTTGACACTGAAGTTTCAGAACTCAGACAATATATGTGAACCAAGCACCAATCTTCACTATACTTCCAAAGGGCATCACAATTACTTTGTTTTTGCTAGATCGATCCAAGCTGTCTTTGCGTGCTATTCACTGAATAGTTTTGCTGAAAAGTTTTAGAGGTGGAAGAAGAACTACCACAGTATGAAAGACATTTTACAGCCGTGAAGTACTGCAGCATTTATTTGCTCCATAACTGCTCTGTGACAAACACATCATTATTATTTTTAAAAATGGTTTGATTCACATTCACGAAATTAATAAATCGTTTTCGTTAAAAACAGACAGGACAAAGAACAACGACAGATTATTTTCCTCGGACGTTTGCAACAGCATATAGGACACTAATCACACAGAAACAGCCACAATTCTTTATAACCTCGTTTGTTCAAAAATGGTTCAAATGGCTCTGGTGCTCAGGTCATAAGTCCCCTAGAACTTAGAACTACTTAAACCTAACTAACCTAAGGACATCACACACACCCATGCCCGAGGCAGGATTCGAACCTGCGACCGTAGCAGTCACGCGGTTCCGGACTGCGCGTAGAACCGCGAGACCACCGCGGCCGGCACCTCGTTTGTAATGCGCAGATATGGCATTGGAAGAATTTACAAGTTAAAATTCACCTATTACCCATTCAAATACTAACGAAATATGTCATCTAAGCAAATAACTTACTGCTTTCATTAGGCATTTTTACTTTATGGCAGTCTTATATTCTTTAAATTTTCGTGAGCTACTGTGAGGGCCTACACAAATGAAACGACTTTGACTTATTTCTATATAACGTTGATTTTAGACAACAGAGTTATTCGACTGCATCTGTGGCTTCACTACCGACATGACAGATTCAAGACCATTGTTTTCTCGTATGTTTCCTCTGCTGTTTTCCTCAGATAAACGTATTATAATAAGTGAATTAGTTAATGAAAATCTGTCCTTATTGCCCTTAAATAACATCACTTTTTTTATTTTCTATTGCTGGCGATGCTTTCAGTTCTCTATAAATATTTTATTTCTTTAATAATGCAGATTCATATTATATTACTATCCACAAAAACTTAAATTTCTTATCATTACTGAATTTCATCACAGTGTAACATGTGTTGGACTGTGACGATAACAACTTTGATGCAGTGGAACTGGCGGCTGTTCAGGGGAGGGCCTTACACTATGGATAGGCATGGAGGGGGGTGAATGGGCGGGACTTGTTCCGGGTGAAATCCTAGCGCTAAGGGCACGTAGTGCAGAGCAGAGCGGGGCGTCGCGCCGTGACTGGGGCGGCGGCAGCCGGGCAGCCAGAGGCGGCGATCCATACGGCGGGGCTGCCCGGCAGTTCCTCTTTAACCCGGGCCCTCCGCCGCTTTAATCTACGCTGCAGCCGGCCCTCCGCACACCAAACAACTTTATCCGGCCTGCTGCCGCCCCCGCACCAAACGACAGTCGCCACCGAAAACGTCCGCCCTCCCGACCAGAAACACGCGCAGCCAACTCTCTCGGGAACACTACGTGAAAGCCTCCTGTTATGCGGTCCGATTTGCACTAGATGGCGCTCGATAGGGCTACATTTTTTATCGTCTGTATTCCGCACTATCGAGGCACATACCCATCACAAAGTAATCGTTACTCGTTAACTGGACATCGTTACTGATGTAGCCATTACATGTAAATACTACGGGGTGTTCAAAAAGTCTCTCCACAGTGCCGCATGATTGTTAGCCGCGCGTGCCGTATGCCGTCGTGAATATACTGAAATGGAACTCAGTGAAATACAAGTTATTAATTTATTGAATATTCTTGTTTACTTGCAAATTTTCACATTAAATGTTGAAAGTGTCCCCCCTGTTGTTGAATACACAATTCAATTCGCTAATCATGTTGCCAAACACAAGCTGTAACATTTCTTCTGTAACAGAAGCTGAAACGTCCCCTTAGAAAAATTAATGAATTACTGTGCTGGTAAGCCCCTTACATTATTTTCTTTTCGAACAGCTGAGCAGAACTGAACGTACTCAGACATTTCTCACTTTACTTATTCTGATCATCACTAAATTGACACACAATATTTTTTAGCGCAACGCCATCTGACTTTCAATAATCCCTACAAAAGAATGGCCCTGACTAACATTAACCTATACCTTTCACAAATCACTTACGTCACAAAAATCTTCGTTACTCAAACTACTGCAATACAGCGAGCGCCAATACTGCCAGCTAAATAAAAGATTCAAACTACTGAAGCCACTAACTACTGATAGGCATAGTTAGCAAATGTAAGATTTTGATAAGGAACAAACAATGTATTTACCTTAATATTGTTCAAAAGTCATACTATATATATATCAGTTCATGACATCCAGTCTTACAAATTTACTGTCTCTGTCCACATCATCCGCTCTCAAAACTCCGCCATCTCACTCCCCATATCCACCACTGCTAGCGGCTCACCTCCAACTGTGCAACGCTACGCGCTGTTAACAGCCAACTACCCAACACTACAATAGCGAACAACAGTGCAAACCAGCCACAGACTGCACACAGCACAGCCAGTGATTTTCATACAGACCGCTACGTGGCGGTGGCGTTACCAATATAAGAACCTAAACAGCCTACTTACAAAGCAGTGAAAGTGGATATTGCAGTTTTCAGTTCATCGATGGATTTTGGACGGTTTTTATAGACAGTTGCTTCGCTGCACCCCAGAAGAAAAAGTCAGGTGGTGTTAGGTCAAGCGACGTGGAAGCCAAAGTCCCTGTAAAATTATGCGATCACCAAAAACATCAGCAAGCAGTGACATTGAAACGCGAGCTGTATGCGCGGTTACACCATCTTGTTGAAAATAACCGTTCAGTATTTCACTTGACACAAGTTCTCCTATGAATGGGTACAGAATATCACTACAGTATCGTTGTGCGTTTATCGTTTCGTTGAAAAATATGGGCCCCACAATCCGACGTCTAGAAATTACAAACCAAACTTCTATTTTCACAGAATGAAGTGGCTCCTCATGAATAAACAACGGATTTGCAGTACTCCAGGTACGAGAATTTTGCGAGTTCATGTACGCGGATAAATGAAACAACACCTCATCAGTGAAAAACGTTTCGCCGGCCGGTGTGACCGAGCGGGTCTAGCCGTTTCAGTCTGGAACCGCGCGACCGCTACGGTCGCAGATTCGAATCCTGCATCGGGCATGCATGTGTGTGATGTCCTTAGGTTAGTTAGGTTTAATTAGTTCTAAGTTCTAGGCGACTGATGACCTCAGAAGGTAAGTCGCACAGTGCTCAGAGCCATTTGAACCTTCCTGTTTGTTGAATGAATTTTTTGAACCATTGACAATAATGCAGTCTCTTTCCATGGTCAGTATTTTTCAGTTGTTGCACGACTGTCACTTTGTATGGGAAAAGATGTAATTTTTTTCCTTACAGCTGTGTGGGCCGTTCCGACACTAACGTCGATTTCCTGGGCGAGTTTTCTTACTGACTTGCTCGGACTCATGGACTACTTATCGGAAATATCGACTAGTGTATCCTCAGAAAAAACGCTAGAACGACCTCTTCTCGGTGCATCTGTCACTGAACCCGTACTTCGAAATTTGTTAATCAAATCTCGCACAGTATCGCGATGGGGGAGTATTGTCTCGAGGAAAACTGAATTAAATGTTTGATGAACTGAAACTGTGTATTTACCGCCAGCTTTGAACACTTGTTCGACTAAAAACACACGTTCCTCAGTGGTTAGTACTTTAACAGTGACAAAAAAGAAAGAAAGGAACTAAACTTGAACGTTCACGTCAACACGTAACGACACACACCAACGATACTACTGACGCTGGCTGAGATAAACGAAACAGTAGAATGTTGGGAGAATCCACTTGAAGGGAGTAACCCAGGCAGGCGAACAATCATACGGCACTGGGGAGAGACTTTTTGAACACCCTGTACTTTGCTAACCTGTCTAGTTGTGGGTGGAACTATGCTCGTGATTGCGCAATTTGAGTGGAATCTCAACTATGCTCGTGATTGCGCAATTTGAGTGGAATCTCCTTCTTGAACAGATCTTTCTCTTCAGTTAGGTTGGTGCATAAGATCGTAGCGTTTTTCTTTAGCGTGTTGGTATTCCGGTTGCTACGGGTTTATTTATCAGACTGTCGTTTTTTTATTTGTAGTTCATCGCTGCTATTTGTGTTTACATATCGTCATTTTGTCATTTGTATCCAGTGAGTGGAGCTAGGGACGCTAGAAAATGGAATGCCAACTGCAGAATTCAGAACATCTGCGACATATTCTTCCGCCTGAGTTGGGTAGAAAGGTGGCAGCAGCGGAAGCGCCCAGAAACATTTTCGCCATGCATGCGCATAATGCCACTCGACAGAGCACGACAGTAAATGGCTTTCTCCTTTTAAGGGGAGTCGGAAGGTAAGTGGGCTTCAAAAATTCGGTTTTTACATTTTAGCATATTTGAAATGCCTGGTCTTTCCTGCGTGAAACAGTTTTTGTTTTATATAAATACGACAATTTTTTTCGTGAGATATGATGGTTTACCAGACGCTCTGTGCAATGTGGCATTTAAATGCCACGCCTTCGTTTTTGCGCCATGCAGAGATAATGCACAGCATTTAATTAAATGAAATGAAATTAAACCCATATTTAGAGATCTTTGTGAAGATAACTTGTTGAAGAAATGTCTTCATGGGAAAACTTGTCATTTGGAACCAGTTACCGAAAACTGTATTTGTTCAGCTTACAACCACCAAATTTGGTGTTTCTGATGCTCTTTTAAGCTTCAATGAGGTGTAATTAGAAAACTGGATGTTTTGGAATTATTGGGCATAAAATCTAGTGGAAATACTGCAAAATCCTTGGTGCAAAAAGGTAAAGAGAGAATCTGAAAAGCAGATATTGCTAATTTAAAATGCACAAAAGAAGCCAGACATAAAAGAAGAGGGACCAAGAGAAGAAAAGAAGATCAGTATGATTCACATGATGCCCAGTATGGCGCAGGAAAATATTAGTGATAAGTAATTCTCGTCAATAAGTATATTAGAATTGCAATATTAAACTTTAAATGGATTTTTCTCAAAACTACATTTTTTTACTTTCAGGTATCATTACTTGATAAACTAATGGGGTTAGAAACATGAAATTTGGTCAATTTGTACTGCAGATGCTAATAAGTTATTACAAATAAATTGTGAACCACCAAACAATCAGGAACTGTTTTATAATAATGTACAAAAAAGTTAAATTTTACTAGTGAAAGAATAAATTTTTTTCTTCAAAACCATTAGAGGTATTATGTTTATTTTACTTGTAAATTGAGGCATATGTGTTATATATATGCAGTAAAAATTGTATTGTTTTATCACTTATAGTTCTTTTGAAAAGTGTACCTATTCAAAGAGTAAAATAGCACTGGGAGAATAGGGATAAAAATTGCCTTTCGTATCCCCTTAAAGTGGATCGTTTTGACGCTAGTGACTCTACACGTCAAGAAGAGCTTGTAGATTTGACGCAGACCGTTTAAACGCATTAACTCGGGATGATCCACGTCAGCGTACTGGAGAACTGGCAAATGTGATGACGGTCAGCATTAGACCATTGTGCGACATTTGCGTGCAATGGTGTAAGTTTACGCGTACTGCATGATCTCAGTCATATGCGCATCCCAGCTTGCTCGTCGTGAACGACATCCAGCATTCGTAGCCTGTATCGTTACCGGTGACGAAAAATGTATCTTTATGCTAAAATAAGGAAAAGAAAGGAGTGGCTGAACCCAAACAAATGAGCGACTACCCGTACAAAGACCTGCGCGCATCCCGCGAAAGGTAATGTTATGTATCTGGTGCAACATTGATAGTGTGGTGTACTACGAATAGAATTGTAGTGGTGTAAGCACCACTGGTGACATTTATTGTCAACAACTGAGACGTCTCGCATGCCCGGTCCGAGAGCAACGACCAGCAAGACTGCGCTAAGGCCGGTATTACACTATCAAATTTCTTTGTCCAATATTTGATCAAATCTAGGGCCTCGCTGTATATTTGATCAAAGAAACCGCTTGTCTTCTGTTCACTGCAATGTGACATGTTACCACATGGAGCGCTAGCATCGCTGCAGCGTTCTGTCGTCTGTAGTGTTTTTATAACCATTGCCGGTAAATACAATTGGTGTGTGCCGACAACTACAAAATTAATAAAGATGTCTGAAGCTGATGAGACGCTTTACAACGTGAGGCACCCTGAATACAAAAATAGATTAAGAAGATTGGAGACCTGACCTGACCTAACATAACATAACCCTCTCCTGTAGCAAGGAATCGGAGTGTTACAGTGGGCCTGTCTTCTGAAGATTTAGCAGTTCTTAAGTGAATATTGTGCTTTGTGATATGAGGATACACTTCATTGAGCACATACAGAAATGTATGCTCATCCATTCTTAAGTAATTGATGTACGACTTGACGTCTTCCACTGTAAGCTCACGTAACAAGTTTTGTTGAATGCTTTTATCGTGTCGTCGTAAAACGCACGGCTTCACCCAGATTAGATTAGTTTTTCGTTCCATAGATCCGTGCTAAGGAGATCCTCGTGGATGTGGAACATGTCGATTTTTTTAAAGCTGAAATAACAATACTAATAGTATGAATAAATACAATACACCATTTGTTTCTATTGACAAATTTCATTAAGAAGTAAATATACTGAGAGGCAGTAGTTAGTATATCCAGTTCTTTGAAGGGGTTTCTGTAGGACGTCCGTGAATTTACTCCACAAATAATACGTATTACACGCCTTTGGACTCTGAAAACTTTTGTTTGACTTCAAGATTTACCCCAAAATATTATCCCATATGACATTATGGAATGAAAGTAGGCAAAGTATGCAAGCTTTTTCATTTTTATGTTTCCTATGTCTGCTGACACTCGAATTGCAAATACAGATTTGTTAAGGCCTTTCTGCAGTTCTGTGGTGTGCTCCTACCAACTGAATTTATTATCAAGTTGTAATCCCAGGACTTTTAAGACTGTCAACCTCGTATGTATGGTTCCATTTTTCCCCCACTTCTTTTCCACATGTGCACACAATGCAATTGGGGTATGTACAACTGCTGCGGTTAATAACAAGTTGTTGTCAGCCATTTTGAATTTTGACGAAAAATTTGATGACAGTGTAATACCCCTTCTAGCGCTACGTCAAAGATCTTTGTCAAATATATTGGACGGAATATTGGATCACATCTTTGATCAAACCTTTGACAAAGAAATTTGGTAGTGTAATACCGGCGTAAGTGATGCTACTCCACGATAACGCAAAAAATCTTGCGTCCTCAGAGTTTCATCTTTTCCGCTCTCTACTGAACATCATGCGTGCGGCCGCGTTCATAGTAGGATATTAAAAACACACCATCAGGCAGTAACTGCAATTTATTTATTACCTCTTATGTCAATTAATAGTTAAATGTATGCTGTTTACTAATGTGTAAGTCATTGCCCATTGCGTGGATTACTTTTTGAATATGACTCCTGTCAAATGATGCATCCTCTGCACTACACATTGATCTAGGCGGCGTCTGAAACTTTCCATAACTCAGCGTAACGTATTCCCTGGGACACTGCCGACGGCAGTTCTGATGCAATCCTTCAACTCAGGAATGGTGGCCAGAGCCGCGAGGAAGTAGCCGAGCGGTCTATGGCGCTGCAGTCATGGACTGTGCTGCTGGTCCCGGCGGAAGTTCGAGTCCTCCCTCGGGCATGGGTGTGTGTGTTTGTCCTTAGGATAATTTAGGTTAAGTAGTGTGTAAGCTTAGGGACTGATGACCTTAACAGTTAAGTCCCCAAGGATTTCACACACATTTGAACAGTTTTTGGTGGCCAGAATTTGCATGGATTTATTGCGACAGAAATTTCCGCGTAGAGTAATTTCCCGTTTGGTGACATTTCCTGGCCGACTCATTCACCTGACCTTTCTTGTGCAGACTTTTTCCTTTGGGGCTACCTGAAGCAAGCAGTGTTCCGAACACGTTGTGCCACCATTCCTGACTTGAAGGATCGCATCAGAACTGCCGTCGGCAGTGTCCCAGGCAATACGTTGCGCCGAGTTATGGAAAGCTTCCAACGCCGCCTGGATGAATGTGCTGTGCAGAGGGGGCATCATTTTACAGGAGTCATATTCAAAAAGTAATCCACGCAATGGACAATGACTTACACATTAGTAAACAGCATACATTTAACTATTAATTGACATAAGAGGTAATAAATAAATTACAGTTACTGCCTGATGGTGTGTTTTTAATATCCTACTATGAACGCTGCCGCACCCTGTAGAATGATGTTGTATGTCCTATACCGTCAATGTTACACTATCGAATTTTGTGACCATTATCTTGGAAACTTATTAAGAGACACCAACCTACAATTTTCCATAATTATTGAATACACTTTTCTATATACACTGAACTGGAATTATTACTAAAGTTGTATTGTGGGGCGTGTTATCTTTTTTTTCAAACACTCAATTTTTTGACAGAATTTTGTAAATAAATGAACATAAAAACAAAACAACTCACGATATTTTAATTATTCTAGTTCCATGTGTGTTGTTGCCGGCCGCGGTGGTCTTGCAGTTCTAGGCGCGCAGTCCGGACCCGCGCGACTGCTACGGTCGCAGGTTCGAGAATCCTGCCTCGGGCATGGATGTGTGTGTTATGTCCTTAGGTTAGTTAGGTTTAAGTAGTTTTCAGTTCTAGGGGACTTATGACCACAGCTGTTAAGTCCCATAGTGCTCAGAGCCATTTTCCATGTGTGTTGAATCTCAAACTTGGCACGCTGTGAAAATTTCATGTCTCCGCCACCAGTACTTTTTTAGAAAATGGGTCATTTACTGCAAAAAATGTAGTTCAGAGATATTTACGTTTAAAACTTTTTTAATACAAATTCTTATACAGACTTACATTTCTGCATCTTTTATGCACTAGAATTTCCCTGCCCCATTGTCTGTTTCTTCTTCAGTGTCACAACAGTCCAGCGCTTGCCTCCTCCTTTTCTTTCTCGCTTCTTTTGTAATTTGCTGAGCAGATAACTCTGCTTCACATACACGAAGCTCATCCAGTTCCTGCAGTTCTTTAGCTGTCTTCTGTCCAAATCTTACCCCTAACTTCTCCAGAATCTTAAGTCTTTCACAGTTCCCACCATTAAAAGTTATTACAACATCAGACACTGCTAACTTTAGAGTCACAAGGCCAACAAATTCATTCTTAGGAACACGGCACCACACAACATTATTGATGGACTCATTCACATTCTGGGTCCCCCCATGTAAACACTTCTTTAGTAGCACAGGATTTGCCAAATCTCTGTAAATAGGTTTGATTGCCTCCATTACTGCCCATAATATCATGACTTTTACCACTGTTACACGTTTCCAAAGTTACTCTCCTTTTCGATGCACTAGGGGGCGTGGTCACTTCAGAAACATTATCGTGGTTTCCTTCACTGCTAGCACACGTTTTTTCAAGTATTTCATAAGAACATGCAGGTCTCACATGTCTGTTACCCGTCAATTTGCGTTTCTTGAAGTTACTTTTACGCTTAGTCATTTATTTACGTATAAAAAGCAATATAACTTAGCTTACTACAAAAATAGCCGATAATCACACTACTTTCAACGAAAACTAGTATCAGAAACAAAGGACTCATTTGTTTATTCGTAATGACAACGTCCACGAACAGGTGTCCATATATTTTTGATCAGACAGTGTAATGTCTAATGAAAGTAGTTCGGTTCTGTGTACTTCATCACGTCTCAAATTTCGTAAAATAGCTACATCGCACGCTACTGACTGACGACGCACTTGAATGAGAATCAAAAGTTATCCAACCTCTCACCGGTGTGGGTCTGTGTGTGGGGGGAGAGGGAAGGCGTGGGCGGGACAAAAGAAAGAGGGATCTGGTCGCATTAACGACAAGTAACTGTATGTATATGTTAATAAAATGCTGCTATGATATTTTATCGTCGCTATAGCCGTCTACTGGAGCTTTTTCAACACACGCAGGACCAAGTATGTGTGATGATAAAAAAGTTGCTGCGAACCTGACTTGCTTTATGAACGTGTTGAGAAATAAGTAAATGGGGAAAACGTCGTAAATAAGCATACGCTGAAAGGTAAGGCCACCAACTGCCAAGTTCGAAAAACGCTCAACCCAAGTACCTGTTTCGAATATGCTTACCATTCATGGGACATAACTCATCACCTGTGGGCGTTGAGAAGCACTTGGCAGACAAAGAAGGTGCCACATTCGTAGTTTACTTCTCGCCTGGCGAACGACGGTAATAAAGTTCGGATCTGGTAAAGGAAAAATCACTTGATAGCAGTTCATTTCTCCGTGTAATATACACACACGTTTGCGGCAAACTCGAGCGAGATGAATAAAATACGAAAAAAGTAGTTATCATACTGTTCAATTTACAGTTTCCGTATGTTTTATTTCCTCGTGTGGCTTGGTGCATAACTTTCTAGTTGAAGCAACTGCCGCAGCTTCCGAGCACGTTTCTGGACTGCCTCCAACGTGTGCGTGCGTGTTGCTGACGACGACGAAGATGAGAACGATCATTCAGTTACTATAGTAACATGAAAAATAGAAGTTTCGTATGAACAGTCATGCACCAGAGTAAGGTCATCAATTCAAATCCCACGCAGTACGTGCCTTAAAATCTTTCATGTTTTTCTTTTCCATTTTGTTTGCGAGCTTCTAAGCAGTGTTTCACTAACGTAATATGAAAGTAGCATACATCGTACCCACAATACAAGATGTTAAGAGTCACGAAAATAATGCAAGACATCCGTTCCTCCTGTTTCCACCCCCTCCACAAACTCGCACACACACGTGAGAAGTTCATGAACAGACGGAAAAACTGTGTGTTGCTGATGCAATACAAACTATTCCTAAATTTCAGTCTTAATAAACGACTTCTAAGCTATTACGTACTAGTCCTCGTCATTTTGTAACTTCAAAAACAGCTGTGAAACAAAACAGACTTATTGATCTTCTTGCTACATGCCTCTTCACGTGCCGAAACTGTGAGCTTCCAAAAAAAAACGAGTTAGCGCGCAAAAACATTCGCACCAAGAACGCGGGTAATCTACTGCACGGTCACCATGTGACCATGAGAACACCTACTGAAGCTATCGTCAACCGGAAGGATGATTTAAACGCAACAAAGCGTGTAATCTACTACACGATCACCATGTGACCATGAGAAGATCAAGTGAAGATATTGCCAACCCGAAGGATGGTTTAAACGCAAGAGCGTTTTACTACGTGTAACTATTGGAGATCGTATGTCCTTTTCTTCATTTGTCCTTTACCCAACTAGCTGTAAAGGAGGCAAGTAAATAATATTAGCGTTTAAAGTCCCGTCGACAACGAAGTGCCGGCCGGTGTGACCGTGCGGTTGTAGGCGCTTCAATCTGGAACCGCGTGACCGCTACTGTCGCAGGTTAGAATAAATCTGGAGTCCCGAACGGGGACTGGAACTGACTCCCTCTCGAATACGGGTCCAGTGCCTAACTTCGTTCGGTCAAGCCATTTCTGGCGTGACCTAAGACTATCGAACCCCAATGCAAATTGGCATTTTTCACATTAGCAAGTCACTGCCATACTCTTTGCCTCTTAGTCTACTTGTGACCTCAGCATAGACACGTAAACTGTTGTCGGTGGCTTTGGTTTGCTGTCGTTTGCAACTATGATATCCTATAGCTGAAGTGTTTACAGTAATTCACTCTTTACCCTATCTTCCTATTCATAAAGGTACGCCTCCTGTTATACCAGATAGGAGAAATTCGTGGACCAGTTGGGGATGGAGTCTTAAATCTTCGAAGGTCTTCATGGCACGAATTTGCTGTTTCAGTGTGATATTTTATTCTGGTGATCTGTGATATCAACCATTTCCCTTTAAACTTAGTTCGAATAAAATAAATAGCCACCTATCTAGGGTGACAAGTAAATAATAACGCTTTTTAGCCACAGTATATACCAACTGTTGCTTTTTCTGTTTGTAATTGAGCGACCAACCTTATAAGATTTCTGACGTTAGACTTATTTTAATGATCTGACAGACGGCGTTCCCAGCCAGATAGGGCCAGATAATTTTCAACACTGTCTAAGCCAATGATTAAGGAAGGCCACGCCACAGAGAGATAAGATTATACAAGATGGATCTGTGAGAAATGGCAGAAACTGTGAGTTTCCTTATTTTTCTGTACAACAAGGTTGGTAAAAATAGCATTACGCAAAGTATCGTTTTTGGGCGTTTTAATTGGATGGGCGAAGATTTGCACTCTCGCTATAAGTGCTTTAGTTAAGGCAAATTGGGACTTCTTTACCAGGAGTGAGCTGCTTCTTCCCTTCCGCATACCAGTCCGCTCAATACAATAAGCACTACGTCCTTCCTGATCCCTGGACAGTTCGTAAGATCAGCAGACGAGTGCCGAATATTAGACACGCGATCGCCTAAAAGTAGTGGAAAACAATCTAAGGCGAACCAAGTTGCACGATGAACGAAAGTGTCTCGGTTACCAGCACTAAGGTTGGTTTCATTCTTTTCATTTCTTTATGATCCAAACATAGCTTTTTCATGAAAATCTTTTGCAGTTCTGAAGATTTATGCTTTTGGTTGATAGCAGCTGTTTGTTTTTAGAAAAAGCTTTTTTGCCTAAAAAATTCCGTAAAACAACTAGAGTGAATACGCTAAGTGATCAAAAGTATCCGGACACCCCTACGCAATGCGAAACTGACCACTAGATGTCACGAGAGGCGGAACCGCCAGTATAAAATGAGGCGGGGGGGGGGGGGGGGGGGCGAGGGGGGGATTATTGTGTTCTCACTACAGAAGCAGTAATAGCAGAATAGGTCGGTCAGCAGAGATCAGTCATAATTAAATGATAATTAATTGAAATCCTCAGCTGCCGACAGGTGTTGTTGAAATAGCTTGATGGGACAGCTGAAAATGTGTGGCCCGACCGGGACTCGAACCCGGGATCTCCTGCTTACATGGCAGACGCTCTATACATCTGAGCCACTGAGGACACAGATGAATAGTGCGACTGCAGGGACTTATCCCTTGTGACCCACATTCCCAACTGTCCACAATCTACAATGTAATATTCCATAATACATACTTTGCCCATCCACTCGTTACTCGCGCCCACTTAAGTTGACGATTCCCGTAAGAGTTCGGGCAACCTGTGTGCACTCGCACAGACGAAGGTCAATGGCCGGGTAGCCATTTAAATATATATAAAGATAGTAACTGTTCTCGAAAGAACAGATACCAATGATGACCGTGCAGCTTCTCTAGAATAAATGATAATTAATTGAAACCCTCAGCTGCCGATAGGTGTTGTTGAAATACCTTGATGGGGACAGCTGAAAAAGTGTGCCCCGACCGGGACTCGAACCCGTGATCTCCTGTTTACATGGTAGACGCTCTATACATCTGAGGCACTGAATCATTTATTCTAGAGAAGCTACACGGTCATCAATGGTATCTGTTCTTTCGAGAACAGTTACTATCTTCTTATATAGAGCTCAATGAGTTCGAACGAGGACTACTCACTGACTGTCACTGAATAACAAATCAGTCAGGGACCTTTTTTTTATTTAATAAAATTGCAGCCAAATAGCCATATACAGATACTTTGTTTAACATTTTACATTTACATTTTTGCATATTCATTTATCGATTTCACTCTTTTACTGCAGAGTTCTATGCGATATCGTTCACAGGCTTCGTTACACAGTTCACATACACATGTTGTGGTTGGGTCATGATAAGTTTTGTTTCTGCAGATTAGATGATGAAAGCCGTGAATAGAAAGTTTAAACATTTCGCTATTCGATGTTTGTTGCTGTCCATGAGCGGTTCATCATTGCTTCGGTGCCATAGAACTCCGGCCATATTTTTTCTCTTTTCCCCTCCATGATCTTCAGTTGCTTTCTGGAAGCCCTGGCGTGTGGCATCATATATTGAACTCTGATGTCTTCAATTAGGAATGTCTCTCTCGCTAGCAGGTACACTAATCTAGATCTTGTTGTCTTTGAGAGACCTAGTGCTCTTTTTAGATAGGTCGATTTTACCTTTTCTAGTGTTTCTAGATTTTTTTCTGTCAAGTGGTCCCATGTAACCTCCGTCCCATAGGCCAGGGTTGGCAAGATTTTTGTGTTGAATAATTTCATGGCTGTTTCTAGACTGAGTAGGCGGATGTTTTTGATGTCCTGTATTACTATTATTGCTTGGGCTGCACATTCTGTTGTATGTTTTGTGAAGCATTTGGCTGTTGGTTGCAATGTCACTCCTAGGTATTTAAAGTCTGATGAGATTTTTATTTTTTGTCCTCTGATGCTGATTTCCGCATTCTTGCGTGTTTTGCCTCCTTTTCTGAAAATTACCATTTCTGTCTTTGTTATATTTATGTATAGTTTGTGTTCACTGCACCATTTGTCTATTTTCTCAATGATTCTCTGCAGCTTCTGTATATCTGTTGAACCTACGGCTATGTCGTCAGCGTATGCATATACGTATACGTCTTCTTCATTTTCTCCAATTCGGAGTACTTCTTCAGTAGCAAGAATGTACAGCAAAGGGCTCACTGGGTCACCCTGCAAGACTCCGTTCGATTGCAGAATGGGGTTCGAAAAAGACAGGTTGTCTGATGTGATTAAGTTGTATTCGATGATTGACTTGATTATTCTTGCCCATACGCTATCCTCTCCCATTGTGTTTTCCAGTTTTCGGACTATGAGATCTCTCTCCAGTAGGTCAAAGGCTTTCGTAAAGTCTATGAACACTGTGTAGAACATTTGTTTCTTTTGTAGCGCTTCGTCGATGTTGTTTAGAAGAAGCCTGACTGCCGTAAGTGTTGATCTTCCAGATCTGAAACCCATTTGTCGTTCTGGGAGATGACTGTCCAGAGAGGCTTCGATTTTTTGTGTTATTATCTTTGAAAAGATCTTTTGTTAAGCTGCCCGAGTCGACTGTTGTGGGTGGGAAACGCGAAGGCACACCTACAGGTAAACCAGAACCAGGCAGACCTTGTGTAGTGATGGACAGAGACCGTCAAGCGTTTTGAAGGGTGGTTGCAAAAACTCGCATGAAATCAGCGAAAGGAATCACTCGCGAATTCCAAAGTGATATCAGCACTCCAGCTAGTACCATTACCGTGCGTAGGGAGTTAAAATGAAGAGCAGCTCCTCAGAAGCCACACACGTCCGCAGTCAGTACTAAGTGGCGCTTGAGGTGATGTGAAGCGCGATGCTACCAGACGATGGGCGGCTGGAAACGAGTGATTTTGAGGGATGAAACACGATACATTCTGCAGCAACCAGATAGAAAGATTTGGGAAGTACCTGGAGAAGTTGCGCGACGTCATGTCTATTACCAACAGTGAAGTACGGAAAAGGTGGTGTTACGGTGTCAGGGTCTCTTTCGTGTCTAGGATGTGGTCAATTTACAGCGCTAAAGAAAACGCAAAATGTGGAAGGATATGAACACATATTGCGGCATTTTTCAGCACTGCATACAGCAGGGAAACAGTTCGAAGACGACGGCTATACGAGCATGACAATGCACACGCTCCGTCATAAAGTAGCAACTGTGGGGCAATTGTTTGTGGACAATAACATTCCTGTAATGCACTGGGCTGTCCAGAGCCCCGACGCGAACCCAGTGGAACAGCTTCGGGATGTATTAGAATATCGACCTTCTCATGCTTCGGCTCTTGAGGAAGAATGGTCTGCCAGCCTCCACAGATATTCAGGCACCTCACTGGAAGCGTCTCCAGCGAAGTTCAAGCCATCATAAAAGCGAAAGGTTGACACACCCTGTTCCGGCGCAATATCAAGTGCCGGCACGTCGGCCTGGAACGTAACCGCAGAGAAGGCTGTAGGACGACATCAGCAAATAGAACACTGACTAGGACCGCACCACGACAGGAGCGGCACCTATGCGAAGAGAATATTATAAGCGCCGCTCCAGCAAACCTCGGCCGCACTACAAGAGCCGGACTAGAAGACGCACTACAAGACCTGTCATCATAACTCTTTAGTCGTGGCTTATGTTTTCCTTGCATGGAAATTGTATATATCGAAGGACATTGCTTATTTGCATGTTGTCAGTTGCTTGCGACACTTCATTGTGAAAAGGCAAGGATAAGTATTGTCAGTTCAATTTTCTGCAATAAACTCCATTAATAAGATTTGCAGCCGGCCGCTGTGGCCGAGCGGTTCTAGGCACTTCAGTCTGGAACCGCGCGATCGCTACGGTCGCAGGTTCGAATCCTGGCTCGGGCATGGGTGTGTGTGATGTCCTTAGGTTAGTTAGGTTTAAGTAGTTCTAAGTTCTAGGTGACTGATAACCTCAGAAGTTAAGTCCCATAGTGCTCAGAGCCATTTTTTGATAATCAGCGAAAAACGAATGTTTCAGGGAGCTCATTAGGGTTCGAGACATCCCTTACAAAAAGCACGTAAAAATTCTGAAATTCACGTATGGTACAGATCTGTATCGAGTCTAGCCCACGCCACTCTTTCGACTACTTACGTCGCATATTATCAGGCACGCTCACTGTAACCAACCAGTCTCCTACTGCAACGGCCCCCAGGTACCTAGCAGGAACAGTGGTTTGCGCAGCGGAAGACGCAGCACGTTGACAGCTAATGCCAGGCTGTCATTTTCGTACTGCCGGCGGGAGCCGATCAGCACGCTCGCTGTCTAATGCTGTGTCTGATTATAGAGATGGCACGAGCAGATTTCTGTGGTTTCAACATTTTGTCCTTGGACTCTCCAACAATTATCCGGGTTCGTCTCTTCTGAAGAGGCCGAGGAGAGGGGGAGCGAGCCGCAGCCTTCGTTCGGTGGGCGCTAACAGTCGCTGATTCGAACGTTTGCGCACCCGGTGTTGGCACAGGTCGAGTGTTAGCGCACACGTGCGTCCTCCGCCAGCCTTGAGATAACACCTGAGACCACAGCGGCGTAATCTGCAGGCGCTCGCCGGCGGTTGCACAAGCAGCTCGCCTCTTCGTCCTTCCCCGTCACTCTTATCTGCGGCGCGGCGGACATTAAGCCAGTCTTGCGCGGCGCAGGAGCGAGCGAACGTATCTAGCAGGTGTGTGCCGTACCTGGCGTGTGTACCGGCCAATCAGCACGCGGAATTCTGGGTGCTGCACAGTGTGATCTGGCTACGGCGCTGCACGACGTTAACAATACCATTTTACAGACTGCAGTCCTCAGCTCGTGGTCTTGCGGTAGCGTTGTCGCTTACCGCGCACGGAGTCCCGGGTTCGATTCCCGGCGGGGTCAGGGATTTTATCTACCTCGAGATGACTGGGTGATGTGCGTCCTTCCTCACCATTTCATCATCATTGACTCGCAAGTCGCCGAAATGGCGTCAACTAAAAAGGACTTGCAATACGGCGGCCGAACTTCCCCACATGGGGCCTCCCGGCCAAAAATGCCATACGATCATATCATTTCATTTCATTACGGACTGCATACACGTAGTCACCTTCGCCATATTGAAAATGAGAACAAAATAGAAATTGCTAAAATAGTTGTTGCGGAAGTGGCCACTCTAGCACACTGGGAGGTAATTTAAAAAAATCCTTTTGGGAATGAGGCCGCGTGAGTTTTACACTTAAAACCAATGTTAACAGCGACGCGTCGATAGTCTCCGCAGCGGCCCTCTTCAGGGCGGTTAAACTTCTACTTTCAGGGATGTTCTTTAAAAAAAAAAAAAAAAAAAAAAAAAAAAAAAAAAGTTCTGAGCACTATGGGACTTAACTTCTGAGGTCGTGAGTCCCCTAGAACTAAGAACTACTTAAACCTAACTAACCTAAGGACATCACGCACATCCATGCCCGAGGCAGGATTCGAACCTGCGACCGTAGCGGTCGCGCGGTTCCAACTACACTGCGCAACAAAATTAAAGGATCGCTTTTTCGAAACACCGAAACCGTCTCCCACTGTGACGCCTAAGTTTGACATTTAGCTGAAAGGTAATGGTGCCAAAGCTTGGCGCCCTGCGACTTCACGCTCCACACAACAAGCTGTCGATACATGCGGAGAAAAGGGCACAGCTCAGAATTTTACGTGAGTGATAAGGTGGTTAATGGCTTCACATCGGCACCAAAATCCTCAACAATTCTGCTCAAGGCCACCGCTCATGTGTCGCACGATGGAAAGATCGTCACAGCCTCTGTTACCCACATTCACCCCTTTTTTTGACGCCTCTGTAGTGGAGGTCAGATTCGCAACACCCATCGTTGAAATCACGCTACTTCTGCATGTGTGGCCAAGGAAAGCATTTCAGACGCACCGCCGCTCATAATGACGCGAAAAGGACTTTTATTTTATTTATTTATTTTTTCAAGTTCGTTGTTGTAAGTCACTAATTTCTCTCTTTCTCGAATACTGGATGGTGCGCTTAGTAGCTATACATGAAGCAACTTGTACATTATGCTGCACATGTTGTTTAAGTGTGAAATAAACACATAATTTTACAGGTACGTTCAGTGGCTTATGGGAACATTGTCTGCGAAAAGGTGTTATGGGGAGGGGCGGGGGGTTGTCAGCAAGAAATAGTTTCATAAAGGCTGGAATAAAATCTGCGTAATCGCACCTCCCCTACACTTCTTTTTCACCCCCATCCCCACGCCTTTGACAGGCAGGTGGTTTTCATCCATTCACAAATGGTTCTGAGCACTATGGGACTCAACTGCTGAGGTCATAAGTCCCCTAGAACTTAGAACTACTTAAACCTAACTAACCTAAGGACAACACACACATCCATGCCCGAGGCAGGATTCGAACCTGCAACCGTAGCGGTCACGCGGTTCCAGAGTGTAGCGCCTAGAACCGCTCGGCCACTCCGGCCGGCATATCCATTCACCCCCATTGCGATTCTTTCCAGACAGTAAGTGATATGTGTACCAAATTTGGCTGAAATGGGTCCAATGGTTTCGGAGAAGATAAGGAATATTCATACTTACATACATACATACATAATATGTTTGAATATCTTTTTTCCTGTGATTCGATTTTGATGATATATACCCTACACGGCACCCTTAGGTACGCTGAAGTTACTAGTCGGTATCCCTTAAAAATCCGGTTAGTAGTTTTGGAGAATAGCGTGTTCAGATAGACGTACAAACAGACAATAATGTTTCAGTAAAACTTTAAATCACGGTATCATTTTTTCCTGTGATCCGAGATACGGTGTTCCAAGTTACTTGCGAAAATCCCATGAAAATTCGTCTAGTGCTTTGGGAGATTAGCGCGTTCAAACACAGACATACAACGGTATTAAGGAGTTATTATTATTATTATTATTATTACTGTGTCTTATTTTACAAAATACCAATTTTCTCGTTCTGGCTGTGGCGAACGATTGCCGGGCGAGCGTGTTGTCTATTATTACTAAGCCTAGGTATCTCGCCAAATCAGTTGTGAAGTTGATTCGGGCAACGCTCTATCAAATGAGCATTCCGACTCTATGGACACTCTTCATGATGGGAACATCCTCTGCCATGCACTGTATACACAGATATCTGTACGCAGATGTATACTCGATGGACTAAAACAGTGTGTGTAGTATGGTCGGATGGGTTTTTCTCTTTTAGTGGGGCGAAAGTCTGAGAGCTGAACGTTTTACTACACTCGTAAAACTGTCTAAATAACGGTAGCCAGCCTTAAACTGAAGGTCCCCGCATAACTGCCTTGGCAAGTCAGTCCACAGACACGAGGGCATCACGTAAAACCTGATAAAACACTGGTATTCAAAGCAACTTCCTAGCTAAAGGCAGAATACGTTTTACTATCCAAACGTCCTTCAGATAGCTATTATGTCTGAAGGAGGGTGTTTTACAGCAAATAGCGTGAAGTACGAGGCAGTTCTGCCGGCCTGTGTGACCGAGCGGTTGTAGGCGCTTTAGTCTGGAACCACGCTGCTGCTACGGTCGCAGGTTCGAATCCTGGCTCGGGCATGGATGTGTGTGATGGCCTTAGGTTAGTTAGGTTTAAGTAGTTCTAAGTTCTAGGGGACTGATGACCTCAGAAGTTAATTCCCATAGTGCTCAGAGCCAGAGCCACGAGGCAGTTCTGTTCACGCTCAGACCGCAACAATTGCATCACCAAGGCTAAAGACGAGTCACACTACGCACTACCAATACGATTTCGTGAGAAATACAGGTACTTCGGTGTCTGAGTGGAAATGGACTTGGTGGTGGGGGGGTGGGGGTGGGGGGGGGGGGGAGGTGGGCAGGGGCCAAATAACGTGTCGTCAACCCACCTCACGCGAGGCTTAAGCAACTCTACCGGATGCTTAACAAGCAAAGCACTCATAAATAGGAAGGTATCGAGGTTCTTGTAGATGACTCATTATATCATTACTAACGTTCTCATCTGGTGTTCCTCAAGCCCAACACGTCTGCGCCGCTTGAAGGTCACGCAGAACAAGATAATACAAATCATAAGGAATGCTCCATGATACACACGCACCGTGAACATGCACACTAATTTTGTCTCGATCCCCTTTTGGAGGTACTCAAGAAAATCGCCACAGGACTCTTCTGAAAGTCAAAGACATTCGAATAACCCCTTCGTTCTTAGTCAGGATTTGCATAACCAAACAAAAAACCTTTTCGTAACCGAAGCATCTACGGCAAACTGCAACCCAATAACATACACAGCACAGTTGTTGCGCCCCTGCACATCAGCAAATCTGACTTACTCTTCCAGCTATGCTAAGCAACCTGCTGGAGCAGGGAAGTTGATAACATGTAAATCACAATTTACGAAGAACACCGAGTGCCCAATTTTATAACCAAATTGAGCTCTCCGATGACTTTGGTAGGACACAAGAACGTGACCGCTGCGATTGGCCCCATTACTAACTTAGCGGCGCACCCATGCATGAACAGTCGCAGCTGATACGCATGATCCACCAGCGGCAGTAATACCCGATCTGAATGTCGCAGAGACTGTTAGCGGCGCACCCATGCAGCTGATACGCATGATCCACCAGCGGCAGTAATACCCGATTTGAATGTCGCAGAGACTGTTTCTAGCAAGGCTTTCCGTGACGTAATTTTTTCGTCTTTTCTAAATCTCTTCAAAAGCTATCTGTCTGCTATTTCCTAGACGGGACCATATTAAAGAGGTAGAGGGGGAGAGGGAGAGAGGTAGAGGGAGGGAGGGAGGGGAGGAGAGAGAGAGAAAGAGAGAGAGAGAGAGAGAGAGAGAGAGAGAGAGAGACGGCCTTACACCCACCCCCCTCCCCCCTCGCCGCCGCAAAAAAAGTTTTACCGTCACACTCACACGTGCCACAGATGCTTATAATTATTAACAATAGTAAAACTAAAAAATATATAAAATCATAACAATTTGTTTACATCGGTGATTAGTACAGTACTTTCTGTTCTTTTTGACGGGATGGGTCATGAATCCCCATCCCATCTCCATTACGCAACCTCATCCCCTTAGATCCGCAATTTACAATCTAACACCCAGCACAAGGTGGTACCAAAACCTCTCTATGGCGTGCATCGCTCTGACTTCCACATTCCCACATACATCGGTCACATCCGTTACTCCACATCACTGGTAATATTCCCTCACAATTAAAAGGTGAATTCTAACTCGCTGCGAGCATTCGTACACTGTAGCCAGCACGAGAAACGTGTCCGCAATTTACGGACTCCGAGAAACTGTCAGAATAATGGCGGTAGGTTGCGACAAGAAACAATGTAGCCAATAACACTGTAACGGTACTGTCGTTTACTTTTCCAGTGAGCCATCGCCTGGCTTTATTACGAATTGTGTACAGTTTCTACCGTATTTCTCAGTATTGTCTTTAAACTGACCACTGGATCGAAAGCTGTTTCTGTTAACTGTCCAATTGTATTTGCTGTTTTCATTCAACTTTTAATGCCAGATAATGGCTAAATTTTTTTTGTAATCTTAGTAGATTAAAAAGCAACGTCCATTTGGAGATTGTGCCTGTTAGTTTAGGGGCGTAAGGCTGGATGCTCACGAGCGACTAGCAACCGCGCTTGTTCTCGCAATCAGCGTCAGAAATCGTTACAGTGTGCACACACATCGATATCCGCAGCGATAATCGCGCGCCAGTACTCGACTGGAAGGCAACCAGTATGGACGTAGCCAGAACAAAGCAGGCAGTGCGGCTGTTATACAATAAAGCAGCGATTACACAGAATCTGCGGAAATAGTAGAATATACTTTAAACTGTTGTTGCTGATGGAAAATTTGTACACTGAGATGAAATGGCTCTCGCAAGGCAGCAAAGCTGCTTTGGGCTAATTCAAATTCTGAATAGTTTCACATCATTTCTCACCCAACTTCTCACCCTCGTGAAACCATGCAATTCTCTACTTAATCATAGCATAGAACATACATATCTGTGGAGGGAGCATTCGGCATCTCCTGAAGCTCAAGTCAGGTGATTTTGAGACTGCTCATTTTAGCACGTCTAGCGTTTAGCGTATTTTGAGTGTTATCATCTTGCTACTACAGATAGTTCACCTTCGGAGGTGCCGTTAAACTTAAATGTATACGCTCTTTATAGACATCTTAACAATTTGATAGTAGGAACTGAAGTTGGCTTAAAGATGTGAATAGTAATGATTCTGTGCTTTTTCGCCATATTATCACAACTTAGATTGCATTTTGTTCATGTTGTTTCTATAACGGGACAAGAAGTGACAGCCAACATTATTTTTTTTCGTTTTCTATTGCACTTATTCATATTGTCGAATCTCTCTTCTAATTAATTATGTTGCAATGGCACTGTAGACGGCACAGAAGTGTCACGAAAAAAAAACGCGTTTGGAACCATGAAGTTGTCACAGTAAGTACGGTAAAGGATTTGCACCACCGTCTTATCCATTATTATCTTCCTTTTTTGTTTACTCACCGTTCTGCTTTTTATAGACAAGTAAAATATCTAACTTTTTTACCGTCGCATCAGGAAAGTAAAACCATTTACTATTCACAAGAAATAAAAATACAATGTCGATACTCGAATTTTGGATTAGCAAAATAAGTGACAGCCAACAAGCCATTTTTCCTATTGCACTGCCTGATATATTATCGAACCTGTTTTAACTAACAACTTTACAGTGACACTGTATAGGATAGCGTGTCTTGCACAAATACGTACACACATACGTGTTTGAGAACCTGCATAAATTGGAGGAAATTAATCAGACTTATGTATAAATTGTATCTGCAAATGAACATAGCACCAATATGTACACACTGACTGGCAGTTTAATCAGACACACTTGTAAATTTATTTAGATCTTGTCTCGCAAACACATGGCCATAAAGTCACAGGAATTATCACTACAGTACAAGACTTTGTAATATTGCGTCTCGATATTTTTCAACATACAATGTACCTCATATCAGTATGACGTTTGCAATTATACATTTGTTGCACACACCAAGGACAAGTAACTGATCCTCCTTACACATACTTCTGTGGGTGTTGTGTGCTGTCCTTAGGTTAGTTAGGTTTAAGTAGTTCTAAGTTCTAGGGGACTGATGACCATAGATGTTAAGTCCCATAGTGCTCAGAGCCATTTGAACATACTTCTGTAGCAACGACAATACTGCACCATAGCTGTTACTAAAACTCAAACGCGCAGAAACGTATATGAAACAAGACGAATACGTGTAATCTTAAAGTTCCGCTATTATCGCAAATTCTAGACAAGCAGTGGTGTCCCAATATCACGTGACTAGCCCGGTTTGATGTTGAGAACATGCGCATTAGGATTATTTCACGCGTCCTGATAAAAGCCGCGAGGAAATGACGTGTAAGCTCCGGTAATATATAGCACGTTCTTTTGTTTTGTTATCACGTGTAGCAGAAATATGACAGCTACTTACCCTTTCTTCTCCCGTTTGAAATCCGCAGAATATCAGGGAGGGAGTGTGAGCTGGAGACGGCTGGCTTATACAAAGTAGGAACAAAGAAACTAGACTGAGGATGTCCAAATGAGGAAGTGCGCCATCCGCCGCTTCCGTGAGGCATCGCTGACCCGGTGAAACAAAAACGCAGCGCCGGACAGAAGCCGCTCCGGTCCGCCCGCTGGGTTGGGCTTCGGCCGAGCCGGCGAGGGCCAGGCGCGGCGCCGTGTTTTTTTCCCCTCTCCCATCCGGCGTTGCCTGGCAACGCGACTGCCCCCGGGACTACACGTCGCCCCTCGCATAATACGAGGACCAATTTATGCGAGAGCTGCAGCGGCGCCGCTCTTGCCCATTGATTGCCAGTCCTCGGCAGCTCTCTAAGATGCGCCGCGTCGCTTTACACCAGGCCCGGTCAGCGTAATGAAAGGACGACGGGAATAAATTGAAAAGCAATTACGGCACTGTGCACTGCTAGCAGCGCGACGAGTGGAGGGTCAAAAGGGGCAACTTGTGCGCAGAGCTGCACGGGGCGGCCAAACGGGAAGCTACGCATCCGAGACACGTGCACACACACACACACACACACACACACACACACACTTCCACTGATTGCATCCATTTCAGCCAGAAACCAGTTTCACTCAAATTGATACTGTGGCAAGACATACGTGGGATCTAGCACCAGAGATAAAAAGAGAAAAATCAAAGTTCAAAGAGTAGCTAACGTTGAGGAGATTACAGTTGAAAACATTATCTCAGCTTGACAAAGATGATAACGGAATTTGGGTGCTTTCTTGAAGGAAAAAGGACGACATTCGCCATAAGTGATTAAAAAAAAACAACTTTCTGCGTTTTGGACCTGTTGGACCAGTCGAGACTGCAGACCATCGTGTCATGCTCAGCCAATGATGTAATTTGGATATGGTATGGGGAGGGAGGGGGGCGGTGTGTCAGAACACCGCTCTTGTGGGCGCTGTCGACTTTCTTGACCTTGGCGCCGCTGCTTCGCACTCCAGCAGCTCCTCAAATGCCATCATGAGGCTGAGTGCACTCCATTCTCATCAAAGATATATGCCTGACAGTACCGGAAATCGAAGACCGGTACTCCGCGTAGCAGCCAGACACGATGACCATTGAGATACAAAGGCGGACGTAAGTGATTTAGGGAAGCTACGATATGTTGGGGCCTATCAAAAGATGGACGAAAGTAGAAACAGTGGAAGAGGAACTACTTTATGTGTACATCGGGTTACTAGTATCGTGAGAAGCAAGTGGATTACGTGGTCTGGACGTGTCTAGAAAAGCATCGGGTTACTAGTATCGTGAGAAGCAAGTGGATTACGTGGCCTGGTCGTGTCTAGAAAAGCAGTGGCTAGTACACTCCACAAGCCCACCTTACGATGAGTACCTCTGGCACCACTATTATTTCATCAACTTCTTTGTTCCATTCGCGAATGGTGGTGGGAACAACGACAGTCTACAAGCTACCGTATGATCTCTAACTCCTATGATTTTCTACTCTTGGTCGCCTCGCAAGACATATGTGGGAGTAATATATCGCTCGGTTCTCGTCTGAAAGAACACTCTCGGATTTACAACAGTAACAGCTTTCGTGATCCTTTGTTGCGGCTACCACTGGGGTTTGTTGACTATCTCCGTGGTATATGTTCATTCAGTCTTAGGTCGCTCCGAATGGTGACGCCTACTTTATTTTACAGTAGTTAACTGTTTCCAGTGATTCGTATATTAACGCGTAATATGTTTCATTCGTTTGGGGTTTAGTGATAATTTGTCAGTCCCTCCACCAATCGTTGATCCTCAGCATATGTTCCTGTATTTCGCTACAGTCTTCTGGCGTTACCACCAGACGGTGTTGTCTACTAGAAACTAGATCATTTATACATATTGTGCCCACAGCTGTAACGGAGCAAATAGCACAGACGCAATGCTCCACCGGCAAATCAAGACTGCGTTGGTGGGGCGAGATAGGAAAAGACCTAATCCATCAGGGTGTGTAAGAAAACGAACAGGATGTTTCAGAAAACTGGAACAAGCAAGAATTAAGATGGTATGTGATTTTCTGGGCTTGTCAGCGACACATGAGAATGAATATGACATGAAAATCCTACGTAAATGATGATTGTTGGAGCAGATTTCGTATCCTACTTGTTCTGAATACGAACGTACTGTGTTAACCGCTGGGCCGGTTTGTTCGAGGAAAATTTCAAAGAGAAACCGCAAGTTCCCTTGACATTTATCGGAGAATGCAAGACGAGCAATACTTACGAGAACAAATTATTGCACTCTTTACGAACACGTGTCTTTACGAGAGAAACAATTTGTACCTACGGCACTATTGTCGAAACAATGCAGAGTAACTTCGTAAATGCATCATGCTAACAGCTATTTTACTGCATCTTTTGTTTGTAGAATTATTCCTTCTTTCCGGCGCCCACAAATAGTCGGCAATCGCTCTACTATATTTTCGTGCCTGACTCCTTTCTTGTCAGTAGGTTATCGCGTTATGAGGAAACACCTTAACGTACATCCCTAATCGTGCAAATTTTGCTCTGTTTCTGGGGTTGTTTCTGAGACGAATAAACAGCCCACTATTTTCCTGAACTGGAATTGCAAAACGCTGCCCATTGTTTCCAGATTCGGTACGGTAGCAGCACACTTCCCTGTCTTGCAAATTAACACTATATGATATACGCCACAGGTGTAGGTAGACCTTTAGCTGATATAATAAATTATTAAGGGGTAGGAACAGATGACTCATCTCAACATTAAAACAGTTTCTGTACTTGAGTTGGCAGCCGTTGGATTGTAACACAGTTTTATCTTTTCGTTTACTAGTAGTGATGGAAACATAAAAAACATGCACGGAACGTGCCATTACTGCTGTAGATCAAGGAACTTCTACGTCTACATCTACATCTACATTTATACTCCGCAAGCCACCCAACGGTGTGTGGCGGAGGGCATCCTACGCGCCACTGTCATTACCTACCTTTTCTGTTCCAGTCGCGTATGGTTCGCTGGAAGAACGACTGTCGGAAAGCCTCCGTGCGCGCTCGAATCTCTCTAATTTTACATTCGTGATCTCCTCGGGAGGCATAAGTAGGGGGAAGCAATATATTCGATACCTCATCCAGAAACGCACCCTCTCGAAACCTGGCGAGCAAGCTACACCGCGATGCAGAGCGCCTCTCTTGCAGAGTCTGCCACTTGAGTTTGCTAAACATCTCCGTAACGCTATCACGGTTACCAAATAACCCTGTGACGAAACGCGCCGCTCTTCTTTGGATCTTCTCTATCTCCTCCGTCAACCCGATCTGGTACTGATCCCACACTGATGAGCAATACTCAAGTATAGGTCGAACGAGTGTTTTGTAAGCCACCTCCTTTGTTGATGGACTCTCCCAATGAATCTCAACCTGGTACCCGCCTCACCAACAATTAATTTTATATGATCATTCCACTTCAAATCGTTCCGTAAACATACTCCCAGATATTTTACAGAAGTAACTGCTACCAGTGTTTGTTCCGCTATCATATAATCATACAGTAAAGGATCCTTTTTTCTATGTATTCGCAATACATTACATTTGTCTATGTTAAGGGTCAGTTGCCACTCCCTGCACCAAGTGCACATCTGCTGCAGATCTTCCTGCATTTCGCTTCAATTTTCTAATGCTGCAACTTATCTGTACACTACAGCATCATCCGCGAAAAGCCGCATGGAACTTCCGACACAATCTACTAGGTCATTTATATATATTGTGAAAAGCAATGGTCCCATAACACTCCCCTGTGGCACGCCAGAGGTTACTTTAACGTCTGTAGACGTCTCTCCATTGATAACAACATGCTGTGTTGTGTTTGCTAAAAATGACAATGTTTTTACTCCAACTTAGTGGCTTTCGAGTCGTGTCCATTCAGCCATCTCAACAGCAATGTGTCATGTGTACATGAAAGTAAGGACAACACAACACCCAGTCGCCGAGTCGTGAAAATCTCCGACTCCGCCAAGAGTCGAAACCAGGCCCTCTCGCTTGTCAATCACCGCAGTGACCATGCAGCTACCAAGGCAGACCCCTTGCCAGTCTTCCGCCTCCACTTCACCAACCGATTACACCTTCGGATTACAAACGAGGAAGCCACACCAATGTCAGTGCAGTCCGTATAGGAACACACTGGCCAGATCTTCGTCGGCTGTCCTCTGTGATGACAAAAATCAAACCGTCATTAAACGTTGGTTTAATGAGGTGTGTGTAACAATTATCCACTTGTGTGAGGATTTCCTAGCAACAAATGATGAGGCAGTATATGAACACACGTTCGACCTTTTTTCTCAACTCTAGATTTAAGACTCCTGAAGTGGTGATGGTTGTGGTGGTTGTGCTGCTGCTGTGTGTGTGTATGTGAAAGAGAGAGAGAGAGAGAGAGAGAGAGAGAGAGAGAGAGAGAGAGAGAGAGAGAGAAACCGAATTTGCGATAAAATTTTGGAAGTTGTTCAGGAATATTTTCGGAGTATTTTGGTATAAGTGACTTGTGGTCTCCAGTGGGTTGTTACGAGTCTTATTTTTCACTCCTATTTAACTCTGCATTGCACTGAAAGTATCTGTACAGATATCGTCGCCGGCCTGGGTGGCCGAGCGGTTCTAGGCGCTTCAGTCCGGAACCGCGCTGCTGCTACGTCACAGGTTCTAATCCTGCCTCGGACATGTGTGATGTCCTTAGGTTAGTTAGGTTTAAGTAGTTCTGAGTCTAGGGAACTGATGACCTCTGATGTTAAGTCCCATAGTGCTTAGAGCCATTTGAACCATTTGAAGATATCGTCTTGTCTGGAAGTAGATTTGTTCTTTTCACCTTTGGTCCTTACTGTTTACACTTTACTCTTCGAACAATGTCAGCTGTAGCTGTACGTTAAGAATGATGCAGAGGGGTATAGATATGTTTACTGATGACGAGCACCAATATGAAGTTCTTGTACGGGTTCACTGAATGCAGTGGAAGAGTGGCACAACGAAGCTATACTGAGGTGGTCCCGTAGCGAAGGTACTTTCGTATCCGAGGGTTGTTCCATTCTCCTGTGTTCTGAGTTGTACATTAAAGGCTTTCTCACTGCATTGATGATATTTTCAAAGACACAAAGATAACACAGCTCTACAAAATAATTTTTTTTTTTCGTTGCCAGGGAAGTTTGAACGAAAATGGGATATTGTTATGATACTCATTCCGAGTATATTTGTACTTTTTCCAAATTGGCTCTGGTTTTTGAGATATAGGTTATTTGTGGAAATGAGAGTTTCATGTGGATAATATCGACTGTAGGGTCCATATATGGTGTAATGTATTTGCTACCTGTTTTTTAATTAGTGATATTGTACTACCTTTATTAAACAATTGTGCTCAGGGAGAGCATCTGTCTTCATCCAAGTGTTAAAATAACAGCTTACCGGACGAGAGAAGAAAACCTTCTTCCATACTTCAACCAAGAAGAGGTTATAGTGTATTGCAGCAATATACCTGGACTTTTACTTGAATTGGGGCTGCCGGAATATAGACCAGAGGACTGGCGTCTCTTCATAGACAGTTCCACTAGAAGTTTAAAATGTGTTCTCCTACACAATGGCAATCGTTACGCATCTATTCCAATTGCCCACTCAACAAAACTTTGTGAAGCATATGCTAACATCAAGATGGTTCTGCAGAAAATTCAGTATATGCAGCACCAGTGGTTGATTTGTGTTGATTTGAAAATGGTGAACTTCTTGCTTGGACAACAAAGTGGATACACAAAGCATCCATGTTATATCTGCATGTGGGATAGTAGGGCAAAGCACGAACATTGGAAGCAGAAAACATGGCCTCCAAGGGAACATATGGCTGTTGGTGAAGCAAACATCATTAATGAACCTCTGGTTAGTAGGGACAAGATTGTTCTTCCACCATTACATATTAAGTTAGGACTAATGAAGCAATTCACCAAAGCTTTAGACAGAAATGGTAATTGCTTCACATACATCTGCAATACGTTCCCTGGACTCAGTAGTGAAAAACTTAAGGCAGGAATATTTGATGGTCCTCAAATTCGCAGGCTCATCAACGATACCAATTTTACAAGTGTCATGACTGTCACTGAAGCATCGGCCTGGAACAGTTTTGTCGCTGTTGTAAAATGTTTTTTGGGCAATCATAAAGCTCCCAATTACGAGTAACTGGTCAAAAACTTGCTCACTAACTTTCAAAACTTAGGAGCTAACATGAGCATAAAATTGCACTTCCTTCACAGCCACTTGGATCGATTTCCTCGTAATCTAGGTGATTTCAGTGAGGAACAAGGAGAGCGGTTCCATCAAGATATGAAAGGAATAGAGGAAAGATATAAAGGAAGATGGGACAGGCATATGATGGCAGATTATTGCTGGAATCTGCAACGTGACTGTTCTGAAGAGACCTATAAAAGGAAAGCGTGCAGGAAGCGGTTCGTCATGGACGGAAAATGATATACTTATAGAGAAACTTTTCAATTATGTTTTATACGTGGACAAATGCCTATCAGGTTTTCATAGAAGCTATTTATAAAGATTATTTATGTTTTTCATTGTAGTTTGTAGCACTCGAGTTCAGTATTAGCAATTTTTTCTAATTTTTTGAATAAATCATGCATTATCTCAAAAACTAGAGCCAAACTGCATAAATGGTTGCTATATTCGTCCTCAGCACCACTAACCCATCCTAAAGCCACTCAAATATCCTTGGCAAGAAAATGAGTGTTGACCAGTGTAATTGAGGCAACATACCAAGTAAATCACAATTACGTAATTACTCAGCAGCGAGATACCGGAGACCTAGGGTCCCTTATATCAAAATACTCTGAACATGGCGCAGGATGTCAGAAATTTTTTTGGAGTTCCGGTTCACCCTGAAATTGGCTGGATAGATGACGTTCGTAACTTGCTAACGTGGTCCGAGACACCACCACCACCACCACCACCACCACCACCACCACCACTGCCGCCATTGCTCTTTCTAACCCTAATCCATATTCATCCTTACTATTGTATTCACTAAAGAAGCCATTACCAAACAGTACAACTGATGCACACACATCAACTTCCATCGATCTGCTATTCCCTTCCAGTAGTTCCTCAATATTTCCCACTTATTTCCTGTTGCACTACAATCCTTCGGCACTCGTTCACTCGCCTCTTACTTGCAAATGACACGGCACCTTTCCCTTCCAGTTTCTACCACGTTCACTGCCGATATTGGTTCAATGTGTCATATCTTCAGAATCAGCGCATCGCATTAGCGTGTGGGACGGGCCTTTCCAATGCGTAACGAAATTACACGTCACCGCTCATCGAACAGTTTATACGCTTAGTCATCGTTGCAGCAATAACAAAAGCCACTCCTCATCTGATGGGACGACTTTTAGCGCAAGGAACGTTCTTTATTTGTTTAGCATATATTCGTTGTCCGGACGCATAAGGTTTGACCCTGCATTCTCACAAATTCACGATAAAAATTCTGACTCATTCTGTGAGGTTGTTGGTGCGCAAGGCTTTTTTTTTAACCGGCTTTCGAGCCACTTCGACTCCATAGTCTGTTGGTTGATATTTAAAAGAACATTTTGAACATTCGTTTTATAAACTGAAACGTTTTTCTGACTGAAGTCTAGAAAAGGCTCAAAATGGTTCAAATGACTCTAAGCACTATGAGACTTAACATCTGAGGTCATCAGTCCCTTAAACTTAGAACTAGTTAAACCGAACTAACCTAAGGACATCACACACATCCATGACCGAGGCAGTATTCGAACCAGCGACCGTTGCAGCAGCGCGTTTCCGGACCGAAGCGCCTAGAACCGCTCGGTCACAGCGACCGGCTTAGAGAAAGGCTTTTCAATTTATAAACTCAGTAATTATATGCTTGCTGCGGATAGTGACCATACCAACACGCTTGTTACTCGCCACCAACAAGCTTGTTACCCACTTTTTAGGTTGGGCCAAGAGCAGCTAATTGCTGGAATCCCAGCGACGAGATCATCACTATATATAAGGGTCAGATAGAGTCTGAAATATGTAACACCTCCGTTTTTATCCCGACCTGATCGGATCTGATCGAATAGCAGCCCAATATTTATTATTAACATGACCGTGAACCTAATGGGGCTGGTAATCGGAACTGACTGCTACGGAAGTTGTTACTTCCCAGTTCGTCCTCTTCAATACTACAATACTGAATGTATGGTAATAAGGAACACCAACACAGTATTACTAATTACGAACTGATATTGTTCTCAAGACACAAAAAGGAGACAACCACTGCCTTCGTCATACATATCTAATTATGGCTAATCTCAGCACAGGCTTTCTTCATTTGCCATTATCGTCACACGCTAATCCATCAGTGCATCCAACACTGCAATCCAAGGTTAGTCTGGCGCGGTAGACTCGAAACTAAATATCGGCACTGGTAGCGTCACTGATCACTTTTATAAAGATACTTCATCACTTTCCCGGTATTTATTTATTATTTAGGGGTCTAACCACGGCGATGGTGACACCCTCCTCGGTTAAAAACCCTGTATTCCAATAATGGCCTCCACACACACACCATTCCCGCCAACCACTCTGGCGCATCTCGACACTCGCTCTCGCAACACGTCACAGTCGATTGTTCGCCCTATCGACCTGTGCCGAGTGCAAAGTTATAGTAGGGGCCTACGGACCCCTTACAAATGTTTGTAAGGGTGTTTGCGTGTTGCAGGGTAGGATTCGCTGAGAAACAAATGTTAAGAAAAAAATTCTATACCTTCCACTGTTTCCGAGTTAATTATCATTGACGTTAACCGATCAGGCTCGCGAATCCAAACGGCCCGCCAAGACGGTAGGGCCAAACGTGTTCTTCGTTTGGTTTCCTAAAACCGAATAAGGCAACGGTACAAAAATTGGACATGGGACGGTAGTAAATATCGAATCCGAGCCAAAGACTGAGCAGTCTCGTGGGCTATCATCTAAGCTATGAGAACAACTAGCACTAACTGCTGGCTGGCCGCTTGATTTGCACGCGGAACGTTCTGATCGGCTAACTTCAATGTTAATTAACTCGGACACGGCGGAACGTATCTAATTATTTTCTTAACAGTTATGTCTCAGCACAGACTACCCTGCAGCAGCCTTAAAAGTTTTTCAGTGTGTTTCTGACCACCCTGCATAAAACTACTGGTCGCAACATGTTTAATAGTATTGATCTGTTACTCCTCTGTTGCTATTAATAGCATTTTATTGCTTTTTAAGTTATGACCGTCTGCATGCAACTGATAAAGTCAATATTTGTTTTTCCAGTACGTAATAAAATAGATATTGAGCAAAAGGAGCCTAGGTCAGAACTGTTTGTAAATTATATGTGCAATGGCAGCATAAACCTAAATTAAAAGTGCTGCATATAAAGCCGGCCGCGGTGGTCTAGCGGTTCTAGGCGCTCAGTCCGGAACCGCGCGACTGCTACGGTCGCAGGTTCGAATCCTGCCTCGGGCATGGATGTGTGCGACGACCTTAGGTTAGTTAGGTTTAAGTAGTTCTAAGTTCTAGGGGACTGATGACCACAGATGTTGAGTCCCATAGTGCTCAGAGCCATTTTTGCTGCATATAAAATAAAATGTACTTTTATTTCAGGCCGCTGATGAGATCATAGTAAATTGAGGCGAAAGACGTCTAGCAAAATGGATATTGCCTTTATTCAGTTGGACACGATGGTGGCGACACCCACTTTTGGAGACAATTCATGCGGTTGCTTTCTGTGTGAGAGTGCTATTTGCATCGCTAGCAACGTCCGCTAAGTGTAAGCTGATTGATATATGTATGATGTTTCAAAAAAAAAAAAAAAAAAAAAAAAAAAAAAAAAAAAAGTATATTTTTAGGTATGTATTCCCCATAAGCAGACTATAAAAAGTTGATTACAGCACGTGTGCGAAATACTCATTTCTTAGTTCGGGCCTTCAAAACACAGTCGCCTGAACGCTTTTCTTCCTCAGATAGTTGCCGAGCCAGAAGAACAGGACCGTTAATTTCGAGGCGAGGGGTACATTTCAGTGTTGTATTTGGCCCTCGACATTTACTCAAATCACGAACTGGCAGAAGGGCACTTAATGCACGGTAAGGCGAATGGCAACTCTCCGTTGGCTCGTTTGTTCCGGGAGAGGTACCCGCGAGGAAGATGTCCAGATCAGAAGATGTTTGAACGTCTCCGTCACCCTCTGTGTGCTCTTCGGAAGTTTACAGTTCCCGTTCTGGACAGGGGACGACCAAGACCTACAACTCTAGATGTAGTGGAGGAGATTCTGGATTCTGTGGACACGACTCCTATGGGCACACGAAAGTGAGCGTTGCAAGTCAACGTCCCTCATACAAGAGCAACAGTTCTATCCTTGCAATGTACATAAGCCCCGTCATCAGCCGACCACCCTGCGCGAGTTACACGTTCTGCCCGTGGTTCTTGCAGCAGTGTGCTACAAACCCGAACCTCCCTGTTTTTACTATCAATGTGATGACTATATTGAAGCAGGAGATGGACAATTTGATGATCTTCTCCCACTATCTGTGGGGAGCTAAGTGTACTGGCGAATATCGCTATGTTGAGGGGTATAAATCGAATACCAAACGTTCCAGACATATGTTGTATTAAACTAGTCATGTTGTCAACAAGTGGGCAATACACGGTGGCGGCTCGTAGGTATACAAGCTGTGTGTTCACAAATCTTTAAATTCGGATAAATATGAGAGTGACAAATTAATAGCATTTGCTGTATGACAATTATCCTTATCAACATATTTATACAGCTTCAGCCACTGTCCATAATATATATATATATATATATATATATATATATATATATATATATATATATATGGAAAAACAAGAGGCGAAAGATTGGACCAGCTTTAAACAAAAAATTGTGAACACAGCCAAAGAACTGATCCCGCTGACTAGAAAACCCAGGCACCCTTGGTGGAACACTACCTGCGAAATCGCCCTACAAAATCGAAGAACAGCTTTCACAAACTACAACAGCAACAAAACACAAGAAACACAGGACAACTTCTATGAAATTCGAAGACAAACATCGAAAACAATAAGACAAGAGAAACGCAAATACATAAACGATCAGCTAAACTCCATCGAAGAAGACTTCAGAAATTTCAACACACGGGATTTCTACAGGACGTTCGCCAACCAAGTCAAAGGATACTCATCACAGAACCTCTGCTTCAGAAAAGAAGACGGAAAACTGGCACTTACCAACAAAGAAAACTGTGAAGAGCTCGCGAAGTACTTTTCAAAATTACTAAATTGCCCGGAACCTAACTCAACCTTCGAACCCCGAGAACCAGCCAACGCACCGGAAGACTCACCATCACCAACTAAAGAAGAAATCCTCCACTGCATAAAGAAACTGAAAAACAACAAGGCAGCCGGTGAAGACGGAATAACGGCAGAACTGCTGAAGAACCTAGGACCAAACTCGCTAAACGAAATCACACAAATCATACAGAACACCTGGACAACCGAAATCATACCTGACGACTGGAAGACCGCACTCATTCACCCGCTGCACAAGAAAGGTGACAGGACAGACACAAACAATTATAGAGGAATTTCCCTGCTACCGGTCATCTACAAAATTCTATCAACCTGCCTTCTCACCAGAACGCAAGGACAACTGGAACCCGCCATCTCGGAATACCAAGCGGGTTTCAGACCCAACAGAGCCTGCCCCGAACAAATCTTCAACCTGAAATCAATCATAAAATCCCACATGACAAGCCCCAAAAAAATCATCTGCACTTTCGTCGACTTCAAAAAGGCTTACGACTCGATCGACAGAAAGTCCCTCATCCAAATCCTCAGAGAAAAAGGCCTAGACCAAAAGACCCGAAGACTAATCGAACAGACACTAACCAATACAAAATCCAAAGTCAAATTCATGGGCGAAATCTCGGACCCCTTTGAAATCCACACTGGCCTAAGACAAGGAGATGGACTATCCCCGCTATTGTTCAACATCGTCCTGGACAAAGTAATGAGCGAATGGGAAGCTGAAGTCAGGAGACAAAACACCTGGAGACCAGTCACATTAGGAAGGAAAAGACTGGAAATCCCTTACCTAGCATTCGCAGACGACCTAGCGATACTGACCTATGACCCAACATCAGCAAAAACACAGATCGAAATCCTGAAAGAATGCGCCGAGAAAGTCGGCCTACAAATCTCTTTTGAAAAAACGCAAGTCCTAACAAGAGAAGGCGACGACATCACAACCAAGTACGGCAAAATTAAAGGGGTCACACACTTCAGATACCTAGGCGAAATCATCGAACCGACCGGAACAGAGAAACTGGCTTACGAAGACAGACAACAGAAGACACGGAAATCACTAGGCATGGTACGAAACGTCTACAACAAACAATGCATTTCCAGAAACACCAAGATCAGACACTATAACACAGTGATCAAACCCGCCGTACTGTATGCCAGCGAAACACTAGCACTCAACAGGAAAATCAAAATTGAAGAAATCAAAAAAGAAGAACGCAAAATCATGAGGAAAATTTTAGGAGGAAGACCCACACCAGATGGCTACAGACTACAGAAGAACTCAACAGTAGAAGCATATTCGAACATCGAGAACGATATGAGAAAAAGGCGCCTTAAATTCTACGGACATTTAGATAGACTCCCTGAAACAAGACTCACCAAGAAAATTCTAGAACACACCAAGACACTTAAAGTCTCGACATCCTGGATGGAAGGAGTCCGAAAAGACCTACAAGCAATTGGCACCACAAACACCACAGACAGAAGCACCTTCCGAAAACACATAGACAATTGGGAAGTAAAGTCAGAAGCGCTAAAACAGCGGACCAAACAAGAATGGTCTGAGGAGAGGAAAAAGGCCCTCTCCAAGAGAATGAAGGAGTACTGGAAGGACAAGAAGAACAAGCCTTCAAAGTCATAAGCTTAACGATTTCCTTTTAGGGAAAATCCGCCAACAATAATATATATATATATATATATATATATATATATATATATATAAAGCAAGAATGAAATAATGTTTAAGCTTTAGCTATTCTCCGTTTCGCATTTTTGTGTAGTGACAGTTTTCATGTTTTTTTTTTATTTTTTCAGACAAATGTACAAGATCCCTAATTCATGTATTTGTTAACAAATTAACTTCTGGGCCGAAAATCAGGGATTCTTACGTTTCATTCACACAACTTACGCTTATTATACACTTTTTTGTTAAATGTTTGCCTGTAGTCGTGCTTGTTTCATTTCCTAAGTTCATTTGACAACAGATCTGGTCTGGAATGCCCTAGTATCTTTGCGACTAATTTTTCCTGTTATTTTCCTTTCTGTTAACGCTTAATACAGGTTCAACAGAGTTCACACTGAAACTCCACAGGAAAGCCGATTGCCCGCATCTCGTGGTCGTGCGGTAGCGTTCTCGCTTCCCACGCCCGGGTTCCCGGGTTCGATTCCCGGCGGGGTCAGGGATTTTCTCTGCCTCGTGATGGCTGGGTGTTGTGTGCTGTCCTTAGATTAATTAGGTTTAAGTAGTTCTAAGTTCTAGGGGACTGATGACCATAGATGTTAAGTCCCATAGTGCTCAGAGCCATTTGAACCATTTTGAAAGCCGATTCATGCACATTAGGCAACCAACTCCACACACAAACTTCCCTTTGCGGAAGTGATTAGATACAAGTAGTACTATCTACCAACAAGGTCACTTGAGTAGAACACAAATGAGGCGCTGAGAGCCGTAAGGGCCAAAAGCAGACCGTCTTCGACCCCACATTTTAGTGAATATCAGAGAAACCAGTGAGATAGCTTTTCGTATATGTTCAAATATACATTCAATGTGGCCCTGCCTTACAGATAAACCTGACTCACCATAAGATCAACAGATGTCAGAAAAGTGGTTCAAACGGCTCTAAGCACTATGGGACTTAACATCTGAGGTCATCAGTCCCTTAGACTTAGAACTACTTAATCATAACTAGCCTAAGGACATCAGACACATCCAAGCCCGAGGCAGGATTCGAACCTGCGACCGTAGCAGCAGAGCGGTTCCGGACTGAAGCGCCTAGAACCGCTCGGCCACAACGGTCCCAACAGATGTCAGAAGCATGAATAAATGGTACACTCTCACAATCGACGATTATGTGCTTTATGGTTCTCGGCGCTTCAAATGGATTACTGTATGATGAAATCCAAACCTTTGTGTACTACATCTCATTCAGAATTCTACAAAATAGGTTTTTCTGTCAGTATAACTATAACATATACTAATGACAGATCTAATTTTACTGTATAATGAGTGAATTGTCATATCTGTGGAGTGTGCTGTTGTCTAGTGGGATTTACGGTAAGCCAATGGGAATAAAAGTCTGCTGCAATGTGCTTCCACCTGATGGCATTGATGTAAACTTTTAGTTGTGTGGTAAGGGCTAGCAGTGCATGCTCTGAATTGCGAACATTGTTTACCAAATCCGTATGGTATTTGGCCCGCAAGGCAATTACGTAAGGCCAGTTGCACAAGCGCAGAAGCTCCTTAAAATGTGCACAAGTAAAGGTGTGCTCGCGACCATGATGCCAAGTTTGACCGAGTCTAGAGGAGCAATGTGTGATGTTGTTGTTATTGTTGTTAGTGTTGTGGTCTTCAGTCCTGAGACTGGTTTGATGCAGCTCTCCATGCTACTCTATCCTGTGCAAGCTTCTTCATCTCCCAGTACCTACTGCAACCTACATCCTTCTGAATCTGCTTAGTGTATTCAACTCTTGGTCTCCCTCTACGATTTTTACCCTCCACGCTGCCCTCCAATACTAAATTTGTGATCCCTTGATGTCTCAGAATATGTCCTACCAAGCGATCCCTTCTTCTAGTGAAGTTGAGCCACAAATTTCTCTTCTCCCCAATTCTGTTCAATACCTCCTCATTAGTTATGTGATCTACCCATCTAATCTTCAGCATTCTTCTGTAGCACCACATTTCAAAAGCTTCTATTCTCTTCTTGTCCAAACTATTTATCGTCCATGTTTCACTTCCATACATGGCTACACTCCATACAAATACTTTCAGAAACGACTTCCTCACACTTAAATCTATACTCAATGTTAACAAATTTCTCTTCATCAGAAACACTTTCCTTGCCATTGTCAGTCTACATTTTATATCCTCTCTACTTCGACCATCATCAGTTATTTTGCTCCCCAAATAGCAAAACTCCTTTACTACTTTAAGTGTCTCATTTCCTAATCTAATTCCCTCAGCATCACCCGACTTAATACGACTACATTCGATTATCCTCGTTTTGCTTTTGTTGATGTTCATCTTATATCCTCCCTTCAAGACACTGAACATTCCATTCAACTGCTCTTCCAAGTCCTTTGCTGTCTGTGACAGAATTACAATGTCATCGGCAAACCTCAAAGTTTTTTATTTCTTCTCCATGGATTTTAATACCTACTAGCGAACTTTTCTTTTTGTTTCCCTTACTGCTTGCTCAATATACAGATTGAATAACATCGGGGAGAGGCTACAACCCTGTCTCACTCCCTTCCCAACCACTGCTTCCCTTTCGTGTCCCTCGACTCTTGTAACTGCCCTCTGGTTTCTGTACAAATTGTAAATAGCCTTTCGCTCCCTGCATTTTACCCCTGCCACCTTCAGAATTTGAAAGAGAGTATTCCAGTCAACATTGTCAAAAGCTAGAAACGTAGGTTTGCCTTTCCTTAATCTTTCTTCGAAGATACGTCGTAGGGTCAGTATTGCCTCACGTGTTCCAATATTTCTACGGAATCCAAACTGATCTTCCCCGAGGTCAGTTTAGTATGTAGCACAGCGCTATAGATTTCGTACCGTGTACTTCATATTCCTGCATCTACATTACGGCTAACAGCATTCAAACAAAAGTAACCAACAGATCCTCAAGGTGTCAAAAGTTGGGGTGTTCACGTACTCTTGATACATTGATGAAATTACGTCCTCTCTCCGTTTTTGAGAAACGCTTTTTAGGAACAGGAGTGGACCCAAAATTGGCCCCTGCGGGGCTCCGTTCATAATGAAAAGCACCCTCCACCACACACTCGATACGCAGGTATGTAAAGCGCAGACGCAGAGGTCCAGCCGGCGGAACGAGTCGGCGCATCCGTTATATGGAACACGTCCGCACGGGAAGGCGGCAGGAAACATTTTTACAGCGGCGAGCGCGGCGCAGTGGATACTCTGAAAGCATCCGCCAGCCGCCTGCCGCCGGCCTACCTGGTCGGATGTGGGGGAAACCTGTTTCCGAAGCATGCCCCTCCCCTCCCCCCTCCCTCACACACGCAGGGGGCGGCTCGTCTTTCTTGCGAGGCCCGCGGCCTCTGGAGGAGCTTTGTTGCCTCAGCGCGGGTTCAGCAAACAGGATGCGCGCTTTGGCCGGGACGGAGCAACAACCTGCGTGAAAGGAAGCCTCTAGCCTTGCGGAATTTATGCTGCGGCTCGTCCCTCGTCTCGGGCGGCGGATGTCCAGCCGCGTGCAGCACGGTTCCGTCAACCCTAACACTAATAGTTTGCCGCACTGGCTATACTGGTTTCCCCTGAGTGCGTCAGAGTGTGTCCAGTGTGTGTCTGGAGTAGATAGGCCGACCAACTCTCCCGTATTTGCCGTAGAGTAAATATCTCTGGAGTGAGCACTCACATGCGCAGAACAGATTTTGTGTTGTCAACATACATTGCCGGCCTGGTCACGTATTCTCGGGACGTCGTGTATTTGTCCCTATAGCGCCCTGTATATTTAGAATGTCACTACATCCCTAGTACAGACGGATTCTTTTCGTACGTGTCGTGGATTATTTATATATGTTGCACAGACATTTTAACAGTATCCATTTGATACCGGGAATAAACCAGCTACGTAACTTTTAAGGGCAAGTGATATTGCATTCTGCTTCTTTGCGATAGGTGTCACAGTTCAGATGGACTCGATTTTTGGTATTTTTCGGTATGATACGGCACTTTATAGTATTACAGAACCTGACGTACATTTTTGCACTGATAGTCTTGCAAAACGACTTGACAGTACGCTAGTACTTTTGCAAGTGTCCGAAAAACACCGAATTTGCTACACATTAGCGATTATATCCCTGCTAATTCGTCCTTTTTTTCCTGCTATCTGCGTATTTATTTTCTCGTTTTTGCGACCTAAAGAACAATTTTTCTTACTGGTGACACTTTGAAGTATTTATTTAACGCATTTTACGTACCTGCTCCATGTTTATTAAATAAATAGTAGACTGAGTAATCTATATACATAATCTACAAGTCACTGATAAATGCATGGAGGATAGTATTTGCCGAAACAACTAACCATTTCCTTTCCTGTCCCACTAGCAAATTTACTATTGGAAGCGATTGTTTGTAAGCTTTTGTACGAGCCGTAATATCTATTATATAGTCATAAAATCGTTGAAAAATAGGTCTACAGAATCAAGCCTTAATTATAATGCGTCTCGAAATTTTTAACATATACAGTGTCTCTTACTATATAGTGTCTCTTAGTAATATGATAACTATAATAAGGCTATATGGTATGTACCCATGAAAAGTTACTATCCCTCCTTTCACATATTTTTCTTTGCATCCGTAGCAACAACGATAATTCACCATCGCTATTACACTATCGACAAACGGCGAAACACAACAAAAACTCTTGATATTATAAACTTCAAACGCTGCGGAAAGCACACACGCACAGCGAAGTCCCGAGAACACGTGACAATCCTGGTTTAATGTTGACAACATGGGCAGAACGCAATGCTCACTCCAGAGATATTTACTCTATGGCATTTGCCGGGATTTTTTTTTTAATCCTCCCGGCTCCCTAGTACTATCGATAATTCAAAATCACTGGCTGACAAATCTCGAAATACTTTCCTGTAGCAATCGACACTACTCTCTACATACACATGTGATCAAAAGTGTCCGGACATCTGGCTGAAAATGACTTACAAGTTCGTGGCGCCCTCCATCGGTAATGCTGGAATACAGTATGGTGTTGGCCCACTGTTAGCCTTGATGACAGCTTCCACTGTCGCAGGTATACGTTCTTTCAGGTGCTGGAAGGTGGTGGTGGTTGTTGGGATGTCTAAGGGGGACTAAACAGCTAAGGTCATCAGTCCCCAGTGCTGGAAGGTTTCTTGGGGAATGGCAGCCCATTCTTTACAAAGTGCTGCACTGAGGAGAGGTATCGATGTCGCTCAGTGAGGCCTGGCACGAAGTCGGCGTTCCAAAGCATCCCAAAGGCGTTCTATAAAATTCAGGCCAGGACTCTGAAGGCCAGTCCATTACAGGGCTGTTATTGTCCACTGCGTCGCAGGCCATGCATTATGTACATGTGCTCGATCGTGTTGGAAGACGGAATCGCCATCCACGAATTGCTCTTCTACAGTCAGAAGCACAAGGTACTTAAAACATCAATTTACCACCGCCTCCGAATTTTACTGTTGGCACTACACATGATCACAGATGACGTTCACCAGTCATTCGCCATACCCACATCCTGTTTGGTGTACCGTGATTCGTCACTCCACACAACGCTTTTCCACAGTTCAATCGTCCAATGTTTACGCTCCTTGCACCAAGCGGGGCGTCGTTTGGCATTTACCGGCATGATTTGTGGCTTATGAGCAGCCGCTCGATCATGAATTCCTAGTTTTCTCACCTCCCGCCTAACTGCCATAGTACTTGCAGTGGATCCTGATGCAGTTTGGAATTCCTGTGTGATTGTCTGGACGGATGTCTGCCTATTACACATTACGGCCCTCTTCAACTGTCGGCGGTATCTGTCGGTCAACAGACGAGGTCAGCCTGTACGCTTTTGTGCTGAACGTGTCCCTTCACGTTTCCACTTCACTATCACATCGGAAACAGTGGACCTAGGGATGTTCAGGAGTGTGGAAATCTCGCGTACAGACGTATGACACAAGTGACACCCAATCACCTGATCACGTTCGAAGTCCGTGAGTTCTGCAGAGCGCCCCATTCTGCTCTCCTCACGACATCTAATGACTACTTAGGTCGCTGAGAGGAAGTACCTGGCAGTAGGTGGCCGCACAATGCACCTAATACGAAAAACGTATGTTTTGGGGGGTGTCCGGATACTTTTCATCACGTAGTGCGTAGTCTTTTTTTCTGTTTGTGCTTGTACGGAAGTAAGACAGTTTGGCTCAAAGCTAATTGAGGAGCGGAGAAAGAATGACGTAGCCCGTGGAGCGGTCGTGAGAGACGGAAAGTTTACTTGTTTCTCAGTCAGCAATGAGAACCAGTGCATGTGCTCGGGTCGCGCGCTTCGTACCGATAAGCAGTTGTGATATACGTAAGGCAGGGAAATAGCATGGTCTCGCGAAAGCGGATTACAGGGGCATTCAGGTTTAAACACACTCGTTATATTATTTACTCTCAAGTGCCTCACGCAAGCTTATTGTGAGGCATGTAAGCGTTACTTCAGCATCGCTCATTGGGGTAATGCCGAGTGCAACCAACATTCTTGTAGCAAGCTCATAATCGGAACGAAGGCTACGTGAAGGCGTCCTCGAATTTACTCAGATAATTTGGCAATGGCAGTAAAAAAAATATGTTGAAGGTGAGATGATAGTTTCGCATTCTGTCAAACATAATATCAAAGTATGGACTGTGGAAATAAATTATCGAAGGATGTCTTCTCCGTGATTTTAATTTGGCTAAGATGATGACATGTGTTCGAACTAAGGGAAAAGCAATGGTGAAAACGGTTTTGAATCCAAAAACTGTTCATAACTTCGCTGATCTCTTGCAAGATACAGCTGAAATAAGCAACAGTTTCTGTATAGCAACCGATGCGTCCAGCCATAAAAACACCAACTCTCTGTTGGTCCATCATGGACAGGGGAAATAGGCTGATAATAAGTAACAGACAATGTCAACGATATTCACCAACAGCCGTGTAACTTAAGATGTTACTTTATTTTGTTTTGAAGGCTACTAGGTCCAGCATTTCACTATTCCATCTTCAGGCCCCATATACATATCTCCAAATAAACGAAAATGTCATATAGAGGCTCGACGTCGTGAATTCAATCGTTACACTAGTGCGTTATTCGAATACTTGATAGAAGAACAAGTCGTTATCAAGTCTTCGAATGAAGCACTAGTGTAACGATTGAATTCACGACGTCGAGCCTCTATATGACATTTTCGTTTATTTGGAGATATGTGTATGTGTCCTGAAGATGGTATAGTGAAATGCTGAACCTAGTAGCCTTCAAAACAAAATAAAGGAACATCTTAAGTTACACGGCTGTTGGTGAATTTCATTGACACTGACAAAGCCCGCACCTCGTGGTCGTGCGGTAGCGTTCTCGCTTCCCACGCCTGGGTTCGATTCCCGGCGGGGTCAGGGATTTTCTCTGCCTCGTGATGGCTGGGTGTTGTGTGCTGTCCTTAGGTTAGTTAGGTTTAAGTAGTTCTAAGTTCTAGGGGACTGATGACCATAGATGTTAAGTCCCATAGTGCTCAGAGCCATTTGAACCATTTTTTATTTTTTTTTTATTTTGACACTGACAAAAACAGAGAGTTGTCGCCTCTAGTTGTAACGTATTTTGATCCTAAAAAGATAAGAAACAGGCAAATGGACTTCACTTAATGGGCTAATGAGATAGTTATTGATGTTCACAGTCTGATCAATTTTCGTAATTTAGATTAAACCACCTCACCGTATACCGTGGCGGTAATGCAAATGTAAATTACGGGAAGCATAAATCTCTGTTTCAATTGCCTTAAGGTGACAACAGGCACTTGTTGAAACCAAATGTTCAAATCATATATTGCATAAAGCAACAAAACATGCATGAGATCCGTTAAATTTAGATATTGATATGATCGTTTTGAAAATATATGGACATTTTTCTGTATCACCTATTCATTCCAAGAAAATGCGATGTAGCTGTCCGGCTCAGATATATTGCAATTAAATCTCTCTTAAAATCATGGTCCGATACTGGTAATCTGCCTTAAAAGCATGATCAAATGTTGGTCTCCCTAGGAGTAGTAGTTGATATTTACGTAGTAGTAGAGACTAATTCAAATAAAACACTCCACGTAACATATGTCCAGCTGTTAATGGTTGCAGATACATAGCTGTTAAAATGTAACGCGAGCAAATATTCACAACAGTGTTAAGCATAGGCAAATGATTAAGATCAAAATTGAAACTTCCTTGCAGATTAAAACTGTGTGCCCGACCGAGACTCGAACTCGGGACCTTTGCCTTTCGCGGGCAAGTGCTCTACCACCTGAGCTACCGAAGCACGACTCACGCCCGGTACTCACAGCTTTACTTCTGCCAGTATCTCGTCTCCTACCTTCCAAACTTTACAGAAACTCTCCTGCGAACCTTGCAGAACTAGCACTCCTGAAAGAAAGGATATAACGGAGACATCGCTTAGCCACAGCCTAGGGGATGTTTCCAGAATGAGAAATCAAAATTGATTTTCAGAATTCCACTTTAGACTTGAATACGCTTTAAAAATGTCTTTACAGCACACTTGGAGTTCTTCTAAGGTCATCTTGGCGTTACTTTGCGAAGGCAGCACTACTCGTAATCCGAACGACCAGTTCGTTTCTTGTCTTTTTCTTTGTTAAGTTCGCCTTTCAACCATCCCCACAGGCAAAAATCTAAAGGCGTAAAGTCCGGGCCGGCCGCTGTGACCGAGCGGTTCTAGGCGCTTCAGTCCGGAACCTCGCTGCTGCTACGGTCACAGGTTCGAATCCTGCCTCGGGCATGGATGTGTGTGATGTCCTTAGGTTAGTTAGGTTTAAGTAGTTCTAAGTTCTAGGGGACTGATGATTAGTGCAGCTAAAGCACATCTTCCACTAATGCCGGAACATCCTTTTCAATATCGCCTACATGACCGTGCTTTCTTATGACCGCCAGTGTGAGTTACGAGTGTTACCGATACCGTCTCGAGAGAAAGAGGCATCGTCATACAGAGTATTAATGGGATTCACCGGCGATTTTCAGTTACCCAAAGATAAATTTGCAATCGTCTATCTTCATCTCCATCTCGAAGGTGTCGAATCTGCTATAAACCAAAAAGATAGAGACCGTGCATATGTAAGCTCAAGTACAACTTCACAACTTTTAACTTCAAGACAAAATTGACATTCTATAAATAAACACACAGCAATTAGAGTATCAAAGCGCGAAAAGACATCTTATCTTCGTAAACAAAGACAGTTGAACGTGTTAAGTGGAATTTTTATCCGAAATAGTCTATACTATCACTTCCCAAATTGTTTGCTATTCCTCCTGAGACGCCAAATGTATGTATACACACAGAAACGCGACTGATATAAGCCGACCCGGACGACGATGAGTTTAGGTGCAGTACTGCCCCTACGCTTGTTTTATGGGACAGGCAAACCCACATATACTAAACGTGAGAACTTCAGAGAAGGACTTCTCCGACACACAGACACACTTCCTTCCTTCTATTACGACACTCAGTATACCATAATACCTCAAAGTTTGCCATCCTTTTACTCAAGTTGTGCCACAAATTTCTTATTTCCCCAATTCAATTCAGTACCTCTTCACTGGTTATCCGATCTGCTCAGCCGATCTTCAGAATTTTTCTGCAGCGTGCATTCGTTAGAAACAGCAATTATGGGACTGTAAAGGTACATGAAGAAATAAGGAAAAAGGACGTAATTTTAGCAAATGTGCTAGTCACGATCACACAAACATTCAAATTAAGTATGTGTTAGCGATAAGAAACAGCCTCACGAAAGAAAATGGATTTGTGTGTATTTCTGAGCTATATCAGCAATTTGTTTATATTGTTAAAAGCGCAACACGTGTACAGCAAGCACGGCTGCTATTACCTTAATTTTGTGGTTTCTCTCTTTCCTCGGCGTCATACACGACACAGTGTGGTGAATCAACTCGTTGTGAACTATGGCCACCAGAAGGGCCGCACAAAGGAGAGAAACAGTGAGACGTAAATCGCAGCTGCTGAATGGCCGCTGATGGCTGCGCCGGCATCGTGCCCTTGGGACCAATCAGGCGGCAGTGCAGCAATAGCGGCACCAGACTAGGTGTCCTATATTTACCGTATTTTCCGGCGCGCCCGCCGCTTCAGGGACGAAGCGCCAATTGCGAAAAAGCGGACCCGAGGCCGCTGCGGCGGGTCCGTGGGGGGGGGGGGGGGGGGGCGTCCTTGGCGAGGCGCTGGGACGTAACACGGCTGTGTGCGGCTGCCTGCCGGCCGGGCCTTCGCTTATCGCAGACCGCGCTGACTCGAGTTGGGAGCCCGGGGCGCAGGCCCGCAGAAACGCGAACCGGCCGCACGTGACGTCACGCCGCCGCAATTACGTCTCGTCTGCGCTAATTACATCTGCCGCTGACCGCATTAGGGTGTGTGGCGGAGAGTTTCGACATACCGGAATAAGAATGGACGGAAGAAAAGGTTTAATAGACCGTCGGCTTGTCTTTGTTTCCGCGTCCGGCTTGTCTTCGGATCCAAAGCCGTGTCTGAAATGGTGACAGGATCTGCAGTACATTGTCGACTAGCTTTCGGATCCACAAGGCTCCTAAATCCAGTGCGCAAAGGAAACTGAATGAAGAGTGCCCTCGCCACTGAAATTACTCATGATAACGAAAACAATATACACTGAAGAGCCAAAGAAACTCGTATAGGAGGTTCAAAATGGTTCAAATGGCTATGAGCACTATGCGACTTAACAGCTGAGGTCATCAGTCCCCTAGAACTTAGAACTACTTAAACCTAACTAACCTAAGCACATCACTCACATCCATGCCCGAGGCAGGATTCGAACCTGCGACCGTAGCGGTCTTTCGATTCCAGACTGTAGCGCCTAGAACCGCACGGCCACTCCGGCCTGCGTATAGGAGAGCATATTCAAATACAGAGATATATGAACAGGCAGAATACGGCGCTGCGGTCGGCAACGCCTATATGAGACAACAAGTGTCTGTCGCAGTTGTTAGATCGGTTACTGCTGCTACAACGGCGCGTTATCAAGATTTAAGTGAGTTTGAACGTGGTGTTAGAGTCAGCACACGCCCGATGGGACGCAGCATCTCCGAGGTAGCGATGAGGTGAGGATTTTCCCGTACGAACATTTCACGATTGTACCATGAATATCAGGAATCCGGTAAAACATAAAATCTCCGACATTGCTGCGACCGGAAATAGATCCTGCAAGAATGGGACCAACGACGACGGAAGAGAATCGTTAAACGTGACAAAGTGCAACCCTTTTGCAAATTGCCGCAGGTTTCAGTGCCGGACCATCAACAAGTGTCAGCGTGCGAACCAGTCGACGAAACATCATCGATATGGATTTTCGAAGCCCAGGGCCCACTCGTGTACCCTTGATGACTGCACGACAGAAAGCTTTACGCCTCGCCTTGCCGATCAACACCGATATTGGTCTGTTGATGGCTGGAAACATCTTGCCTGGTTGGACAAGTCTCGTTTCAAATGGTACCGAGCGAATGGATGTGCACGGATATGGAGACAACCACACAAATGCATGGACCATGCATATCAGCAGGGGACTGTTGAAGCGGCCGCGCGGGATTAGCCGAGCGGTCTTGGGCGATGCAGTCATGGACTGTGCGGCTGGTTCAAATGGTTCAAATGGCTCTGAGCACTATGGGACTCAACTGCTGTGGTCATAAGTCCCCTAGAACTTAGAACTACTTAAACCTAACTAACCTAAGGACAGCACACAACACCCAGCCATCACGAGGCAGAGAAAATCCCTGACCCCGCCGGGAATCGAACCCGGGAACCCGGGCGTGGGAAGCGAGAACGCTACCGCACGACCACGAGATGCGGGCTGTGCGGCTGGTCCCGGCGGAGGTTCGAATACTCCCTCGGGCATGGGTGTGTGTGTTTGTCCTTAGGATAATTTAGGTTAAGTAGTGTGTAAACTTAGGGACTGATGACCTTAGCAGTTAAGTCCCATAAGATTTCACACACATTTGAACATTCTTTTGACTGTTGAAGCTGGTAGAGGCTCTGTAATGGTGTGGGGCGTGTGCAGTTGGTGTAATATGGGACTCCTGATACGTCTAGATACGACTGACAGGTGACACGTACGTAAGCATCCTGTCTGATCGCTTGCCTCCATTCATGTCCATTGTGAATTCCGACGGACTTGGGCAATTCCAGCAGGACAATGCGACATCCAACACGTCCAGAATTGCTACAGAGTGGCTCCAGAACACAATTCTGAGTTGAAACACTTCTACTGGCCACCAGAGTCCCCAACATGAACAGACGGCCGTGGTGGCCGAGCGGTTCTAGGCGCTTCAGTCTGGACCGTTACGGTCGCAGGTTCGAATCCTGCCTCAGGCATGGATGAGTGTGATGTCCTTAGGTTGCTTAGGTTTAAGTAGTTCTAAGTTCTAGGGGACTGATGACCTCAGCTGTTAAGTCCCATAGTGCTCAGAGCCGTTTGAACCATTTGAACCCAACATGAAAATCATTGAGCATATCTGGGATGCACTGCAACGTGCTATTCAGAAGAGATCTCCGCCCCCTCGTACTCTTGCAGATTTATGGACAACCCTGCAGGATTCATGGTATCAGTTTACTCTAGCACTAGTTCAGACATTAGTCGAGTCCATGCCACATCATGGTGCGGCGCTTCTGCGTTTTCGCGGGGGATGTTTTGGAACACCGACTTCGTGTCAGGCCTCACCGACCGACATCGATACCTCTCCTCAGTGCAGCACTCCCTGAAGAATGGCTGCCATTCCCCAAGAAACCTTCTAGCACCTGAATTAACGTATACCTGCAACAGTGCAAGCTGTCATCAAGGCTAACAGTTGGCCAAGACCATACTGAATTCCAGAATTACTGATGGAGGGCGCCACGAACTTGTAAGTCATATTCAGCCAAGTGTCCGGATACTTTTGGTCACATACTGTATACTGCGAAACGCAATGAGCCTATGAACAAATCCTTGGGGTTCTCTTGAAGTTAATTTTGCGTCTGACTATTTTTCTCCGTTAAATTCTGTTTGCTAGGAACTGTTCGATTTAGTTACCAAGGTGGTCTCATATTCCGCTCGCTTGTATTTTGCACATTTCGTGACAGTGCGGAACAGTATCGGACGTCTTCTGGAAGAGAAGGAACACGGTATCAAACAACGCATCGAACATGCCGTATACGAAATGCAAATCATGTTTGATTGTTTCAAAAAAATGTTCAAATGTGTGTGAAATCCTATGGGACGTAACTGCTAAGGTCATCAGTCCCTAAGCTTACACACTACTTAACCTAAATCATCCTAAGGAAAAACACACACATCCATGCCCGAGGGAGCACTCGAACCTCCGCCGGGATCAGCCATACAGTCCATAACTGCAGCGCCCTAGACCGCTCGGTTCGATTGTTTAAAGAACTTGGAAGTATTCGGACTGGGGAGTAATCTATGAATTGGATAACTTCCTTTAGCGTTGTTGCTTGTAGTTCGATACACACTCCAAGACAAAAAGAAGACGCACCAGGGAGGAATTATCAAAATGGGACAGAAATCGGCAGATGTGATGTACATGTACAGATAAAGAAATAATTAGAATTTCAGAAAAATTGGTTGATTTACTGAAGAGAAAGAGCTTCACAAATTGAGCAAGTCAGTAACGCGTTGATCTGCCCCTGGTCGTTATGCAAGCAGTTATTCGCTTTGGCATTGATTGATAAGGCTCTTGGATCTCTTCCTGAGGGATATCGAGCCAAATTTTGTTGAATTGGCGCGTTATATCGCCAAAATCCATAGCTCATTGGAGGGCCCTGTCCATAGTGCTCCAAACGTACTCAGTTGGGGAGAGATCCATTATGCATTCCCAACTTTGTTCCTATCTTGAACAATATAACCTAGTATGTAATGAGCAGTTTGGTTTTAGAAGAGGCAGGTCAACTGTGGATGCCATGGACATACTCGTTAAAAATGTGGTGGAGGTATTTGAAGGTTCTAGGCACTTCAGTCTGGAACCGCGCCACCGCTACGGTCGCAGGTTCGAATCTTGCCTCGAGCATGGATGTGTGTGATGTCCTTAGGTTACTTAGGTTTAAGTAGTTCTAAGTTATAGGGGACTGATGACCTCAGAAGGTAAGTCCCGTACTGCTCAGAGCCATTTTTGAACTCATTGGAAATACATCGATGTATGGAGACCTCTAACGCTGAACATAAGTAATCTTGGGGATGCGGTAAGACGATATATGAGCACTCGCGGAAATGCTGGGACATTTGCTTTGTCACAGAATATACAAGAGAAACAGAAACAAGACGAAGGACGACAGCCGAGTAATGGAGAGTGCAGTCGCGCAGACGAGCAATAACGCACGCCGGCACGCGAATAAGCGAGATCCAACCTGCGTGGCCCTGCGATATCGTCCGCCGGCAGGATTATGCCTATTGACACGTGATACTCTCCCTGTCAGTCAAGCATATTAGCTTTTCGCCCCGATAAAATATTTACCAAAACAGTAATTTCCAGGCATCGCCTCTCTGTCGCCGATGAAAAAAAAAGCTCTGACGCGTGCGCGAACCATTTAAAATTCATATCAGTGAATTCAGACACCATAATCCTGGATGCAGTTTTTTTTACGAAAAAAAAAAAATTGGAGCTCAATTCTACCGATCCTAAACAAGACACGAGCTGGCGTTAAGCCGCGCTAGTGACGTAATACCCTGTGCCACGGACAGTTCCAATTGTTCAAAAAATGCACAACTGTAATCTACATAAACGGTTTACGTTGAGCAGCTGGACCAGTTTTGACACTCTAGCACAATACTCAGCCTATCTCTCTCTATCACACACACACACACACACACACACACACACACACACACACACACACACACACACACCGCTAATGTGCGCAGCTTCATACCGTCCCTATTAATCTATTCACGGTTGGTACATGTGCAGGAATTGTCCAGTTTCATAGTTACGGTTATTACGCGATACGTATGTTTGAGACAATACGGAAGTAAACCGAGTTACGTTTCTCAGATGATAGTCATTAGTTGTGTAAATTTGCCTGCACGAGAGACAACCAGTATAATAGTAAAGGTGGCAATTTCAAGTAGATTGAACGTAACTTTTCCCGAGGTATACTACTGACGAAAAACTTTCTGGTTTCCAACCGTGTGGTAGCTTTAAAATATAAGGGACAGTGAAATGGAAACGAGACAGATGAAAGAAAGTAAGTAAGTAAACTCTTTACTATTTCAAAAGTAATCGCCACATGTGTTAATTAATGCGCTTACCCCACTTAGAGAAAAGAGAAGCCATCATGGGAAAATGCGGTTGCACAGGGGACCATGACTGTACCCAGTCGTGCATCTCTTCGCCCGGAGGAAATTTACGGCCACGAATGTCTTTCTTTAGGACCCCAAAAGTTTGGAAATCGCTTGGGGAGAGATCGGGACTGTATGAGGGATGTGTAAAGGGCTCCCAACGAAGCGTCTGCCGCTTAGTCGAAACAACCTCAGCGCACAAGTTGGCCCGCTGGGAAACCTTTGCACATCCTCCGTACAGTCCCTCTCTCTCCCCAATACGATTTCCGTGTTTTTTGAGTCCTGGAGAAAGACATTCGTAGATATCGAGTTGCTTCGGACGAAAAGGTGCACGCCTGGGTGCAATCGTAGGTAACCTCATACATTTTTCCATGAGGGCGTTGACCATTTCGTCCCATAATGGGATAAATGTTTGAATTTTTCGATTTTGAGAGCACTGAAGGGTAATCTGTTTTAATTGTTAAATACCATTCAACAGCCAAGATCGCATAAAATATTTCTTTATTTAAGACAACCGGATTCGACAGACTTTGCCGTCATCTTCAAGTCTGTAAGAAAGTGCATATACGTGTAATACGTCTCCTAAGTCAAGATGTAACATTTGATATAAAATGTTGTGAAACATATTCGCTTTACGCTGAACCCCATGCACAATATGTCAAGTGGGTAAAAATTAACACATTATAAAAGGTTTGTCATTGCTAAAATATTTAAAACTATAAAGCACCTTGTGCAAAAGTCCAAATCCATATACATATTCGAGCGGTTCTAGGCGCTACAGTCTAGAGCCGCGCGACCGCTACGGTCGCAGGTTCGAATCCTGTATGATATCCTTAGGTTAGTTAGGTTTAAGTAGTTCTAAGTTCTATGGGGCTGATGAGCTCAGAAGTTAAGTCCCACAGTGCTCAGAGCCATTTGAATCATATACATATTACTCACAGATGCTTGTTACATCATACGAACACAGTACACAATAGCACATCTGTTTACATGTGCTGGACATATTCTAAACAGTGCGAATCCACTTTATAACTGACAAGTATTATTGCAAAGATATCATTTTTATAGTGTGTTGCAGCCACGAGATGGCTCTAACGTCGGAACCACGTAACAAATCGTAAATAATTATCTTTTCATATTTAAAATTAACCACTTTAGTGAGTGACCTTTAAGACTAGCAAATATTATAAAACTGTGCTTTACTAATAACTGAAACACATATTTAACTATCACAACTGCCTTTATACGTTCTTATTGCTGCATGCATAATAGAAAAATTAAGGTATTCACTCTGAAATAGTTTATTGCGGTATTGTTGTTGTTGTTGTTACCTGCCCCAAACGCACCAGGCACACAAGCACACTGCTGCTGGTGGGAGGGAGGTAACGGGAAACATGTTTACCGGACAATGAAAAAGCTACACTCGCAGTGATTACATTCAGCAGACACCAACAAACCACAAAGCCCGCACAGACACTCCAAAGTAGTCTACTGAAGCCTTGAAGTACAATTACTCACAAACAGCTCTCTGTAATGGCGCAGAAAGCAAATACTAAGTAGTGAGAGCCTGGTGAAACAAGAAAGAGCCTTACTTCAAGCATAACATGTATGTAACTCTCCTTGGTTGGGCAGAGATTTACTTCAAAAACTTGCTATAATAGACGCAAGTCATACTCTGTTATGTTGGGCTGTGCATACACAGGTGTTGTACAAGATAGAAAAATATATAGAAATGTAAGAGAGGGTAAATGTCATATAAATGCATATATCAGTTATACAGCGATAAATGTGTTTATAGTTCTGGCAATTACTTTTGAAATAATAAACAGTTTACTCACTTTTTTCCATCTGTCTCGTTTTCATTTGACTGGCCCTTATGGACGAGTGTGACACTCGTCGAAACGTCGAGGTAACTTAACGATGCCACCCGGGTACAAAACCCAGAGATTTTTCTCACGGGCGAAACTGGTAGATGTAAATGTAATTTAGAAGTCCCACAGTAGATTATTATACGGCCGCCAATATTTACAGGACACGTGAATGATCTAATGTATAACTTTTGAAGCACAGTGAGGCTGTTCAGATGATGCTGACATCTATATGAAGGTTGTAACGTCAGAAGAGTAACGAAATGCAACATGACCTGCGCCGACCTTGCGGTTGGTGCAAGTACTGGCATTTAAGTCTGAACGTAATTAAATGTAAAGCAATGCGCGTGAATGGGGGAGGATATGCTTGTATGTTAACCGGGGACCTAGAAACGACGGAGAGGCTCCGTCCCCACCGCAGCGGCAGTTGTCCACAACCCCACAACGACTACCGCAGTCCACTTCACCCCTCCGCCGCCCCACACCGAACCACTCTTTCAGGGTTATTGTGCGGTTCAGCCCCCGGTGGTATCCTCCCAGGGAACGTCTCACACCAGACGAGTGTAACCCCTATGTTTGAGTGGTAGAGTAATGGTGGTGTACGTGTACGTGGAGAACTTGTTTGCGCAGCAATCGTCGACACAGTGTAGCTGAGGCGGAATAAGGGGAACCAGCCCGCATTCGCCGAGGCAGATGGAAAACCGCCTAAAAACCATCCACAAACTGGCCGGCTCACCGGACCTCGACAAAAGTCCGCCAGGCGGATTCGTGCCAGGGACCAAGCGCTCCTTCCCGCTCCGGAAAGCAGTGCGTTAGACTGCTCGGCTAACCGGGCGCGCAAGATATTCTAGGGGAGATTCGTTGTACATCGCGGAGAGGTTTACTATTGAAATTCCATGAATGGTCGAGCGACATATTACTTCCTCCCACATGTGTCTTTCGAAATGATCACGACGAGAGAATTAGAGCTCATGTGCAGTTTGACAGTCATTGTTCGCGCGAATCATTCGCGACTGAAACAGGGAAGCGGGCAACACACGGACAGCGAGTGGTACCAGATGTATCCTCCGATACGCACCGTAAGGTGGCTTGCGGACTGCAGATTCAAATGCGAGATGGAAAAAAATGTAGGAGAGATCGTGGATTGAAATCTAGATCACTGGATTAATACGCTAGCAATTAAACATTGCGTCTCCAGAACGCTGAATAGCACAAATTGTCATCAATGAGTGAGTCAAATGTCAATGAGCAGAAGTAATAGACATACCGCCTGCATTAAGACATTGTCGATTAAATTATTCTGGTATGTAAACCAACTTTCAGACTGACAAGTGCTTCACAAGTTTTCTGTTAAAAAAAAAAAAAGAGTTATGCGTTCAGTCCATATTATTTTGTGAATAAGACCGCGTAGATCGTCTGATAAATTTCTTTTATTTTAACGCCGTTCCAGCTACGGCAATCATCACATCTGCTGTTAATTTTAAAGGAAAATAAGGACGTGAGATGCTTTTTATACATGATCAGGCTTCAAAAGTTGAAATTAAAAAGCTAAATCTTTTTTAGGAAGTTAACTCACTAAAACTTCGATATAATTGTAAAGCAGATTAAATGAGTCCTAGTTGTCATATTTAGATGAAGTTCGCATGGACAATAAGTTCTTCTGGAGGTCAAGTAACTATGGCAACTGTAAAGCTAATTTAATGATTGTGCAACTGTACACATTTAAACAGTGTTTTAAATGTTTGACGTTTTAAAGAATATATGGAATGTAGTCGAATTAAGTCGGGTGATGCTGAGGGAATTAGATTAGGAAATGAGACACTTAAAGTAGTAAAGGAGTTTTGCTATGTGGGGAGCAAAATAACTGATGATGGTCGAAGGAGAGAGGATATAAAATGTAGACTGGCAATGGCAAGGAAAGCGTTTCTGAAGAAGAGAAATTTGTTAACATCGAGTATAGATTTAAGTGTGAGGAAGTCGTTTCTGAAAGTATTTGTATGGAGTGTAGCCATGTATGGAAGTGAAACATGGACGATAAATAGTTTGGACAAGAAGAGAATAGAAGCTTTCGAAATTTGGTGCTACAGAAGAAAGCAGAAAGATTAGATGGGTAGATCACGTAACTAATGAGGAGGTATTGAATAGAACTGGGGAGAAGACGAGTTTGTGGCACAACTTGACAAGAAGAAGGGACCGGTTGGTAGGACATGTTCTGAGACATCAATGGATCACCAATTTAGTATTGGAGAGCAGCGTGGAGGATAAAAATCGTATAGAGAGACCAAGAGATGAATACACTAAGCAGATTCAGAAGGATGTAGGTTGCAGTAGATACTGGGAGATGATGAAGCTTGCACAGGATAGAGTAGCACGGAGAGCTGCATCATACCAGTCTCAGGACTGAAAACCGCAACAAAAACAACAACAACAACATGTATGGTCCGAAAAAAAATTGATGGACGAACTTTTTAAAAAACACCTCTCGTTATTATATTTCTTTAACCTTAATTAAATGTTTGATGATACCAGTAGCCGAATCGTCGTTATAACTACATAAATATAGCAGGCATCTAGATGGTTTTATTCGCAAAATACCCTGAATGATCGCAGACTCATTCAGCAAGTTTATCTTATTTAGAAACCAGAGTTAACTGAATCACAGCAGGACGGGGAAAAGTCGACCATGATCTGCGGATAGACCGTTCTCGAATTCGCTGATATAATTTTAAGCAGATCTCGGAATACGTATAGGACGAATGACAGGACATGTATGCGACCCCCTGACATCTCGAATAACATTCCAGTGGCTCATTATCTAAACTCGCTCGGAAATTTACTACCTTCTACATCTACATCCATACTCCGCCCAAGCCACCTGACGGTGTGTGTCGGAGGGTACCTTGAGTACCTCTATCGGTTCTCCCTTCTATTCCAGTCTCGTATATTTCCTGGAAAGAAGGATTGTTCAAAAAATGGTTCAAATGGCTCTGAGCACTATGGGACTCAACTGCTGTGGTCATAAGTCCCTAGAACTTAGAACTACTTAAACCTAACTAACCTAAGGACAGCACACAACACCCAGCCATCACGAGGCAGAGAAAATCCCTGACCCCGCCGGGAATCGAACCCGGGAACCCGGGCGTGGGAAGCGAGAACGCTACCGCACGACCCCGAGATGCGGGCGAAGGATTGTTGGTATGCTTCTGTGTGGGCTCTGATCTCTCTGATTTTATCCTCATGGTCTCTTCGCGAGATATACGTAGGAGGGAGCAATATACTGCTTGACTCCTCGGTGAAGGTATGTTCTCGAAGCTTCAACAAAAGCCCGTACCAAGCTACTGAGCGTCTCTCCTGCAGAGTCTTCCACTGGAATTTATCTATCATCTCCGTAACGCATTCGCGATTACTAAATGATCCTGTAACGAAGCGGGCTGCTCTCCGTTGGATCTTCTCTATCTCTTCTATCAACCCTATCTGGTACGGATCCCACACTGCTGAGCAGTATTCAAGCAGTGGGCGAACAAGCGTAGTGTAACCTACTTCCTTTGTTTTCGGATTGCATTTCCTTAGGATTCTTCCAATGAATCTCAGTCTGGCATCTGCTTTACCGACTATCAACTTTATATGATCATTCCATTTTAAATCACTCCTAATGCGTACTCCCAGATAATTTATGGAATTAACTGCTTCCAGTTGCTGACTTGCTACTTTGTAGCTAAAAGATAAGAGATCTTTCTTTCTATGTATTCGCAGCACATTACACTTGTCTACATTGAGATTCAATTGCCATTCCCTGCACCATGCGACAATTCGCTGCAGATCCTCCTACATTTCAGTACAATTTTCCATTGTTACAACCTCTCGATGTACCACAGCATCATCCGCAAAAAGCCTGAGTGAACTTCCAATGTCATCCACAAGGTCATTTATGTATATTGTGAATAGCAACGGTCCGACACTCCCCTGCGGCACACCTGAAATCACTTTTACTTCGGAAGACTTCTCTCCATTGAGAATGACATGCTGCGTTCTGTTATCTAAGAACTCTTCAGTCCAATCACACAATTGGTCTGATAGTCCATATGCTCTTACTTTGTTGATTAAACGACTGTGGGGAACTGTATCGAACGCCTTGCGGAAGTCAAGAAACACGGCATCTACCTGGGAACCCGTGTCTATGGCCCTCAGTCTCGTGGACGAATAGCGCGAGCTGGTTGTCACACCTTTAGAAGCTATCGTATTCTCATTACCAAGTGTTAGACACACGCCGTTAAAAAGTACCAAGGGGAGGAGGCTACTTTCATTATCTCACCCTGGCGCTGGTAACAAAGCGAGTATTGTCATTGTAAAATTTATAGCGGCGCCCGGCGCAGATGTCTGTCGTATGAAAGAGCAGAGCGAAAAAAGTCCGTGAAGTGTGGGCTAACAGAAGCTGTTTACGATGCGTCTGCTTTCCATACGTATGGCGTACAGAGCGCTAATGCTCCCTGGCTGTGCACTGGATAGGATTCACCTGGGCTCGGAGCATCCAGCGGGCAGGTAGAGAGAGACAGCTGGAGACCGTGGGGCAGGTTGTCGACGTTTTCGCGACGGCTAGTAACTCCGGGCTCCAGTCTCCACGGCCGTAGTAATAATGGCAGCACGGAGCTCAGCCGACACAAAAACCTATTTCGGGGATTTCTTTCTTTCTATGGGCGAGCGTGGGGCCAGTTTTTCGTGCGCAGGCCTCGAGTTAGTTTAGGTCTTGTCAGATGCGGCCTGGCAGGGGAGAATGCGCCAGGGGCTAGCGCGAGGGAAAAACTTGTACACAGACGACGCGCAAACAAAAACACGCGCAGCTTGCCAGAGCTTCGGACGAACGAAACGGCACTTCTGCCACACACCGGGCGACAATGTTGTACCCGCATTCTCACATCTCGTGCGCGTACTACTGCCAACTAAGGTACAAAAACGACTGTTGAAAATTTCCGCACTGCTGACGAAAGGCCAAACAGAACCGTCGACACGAATGGAACTTTTCTGTCGTCACCTGAAGATTAGTTTGAACCGAAAGATTAAACCTGACAGCCGACTTCTTTGATATGGCGGACATAAACTACTCATCGAGATAAAAATGTGGACCTTTCAACCTAATCTAGACCACATTCTACGCTACAAATGTCATTCAGTCCATTTTCCGAAAGTAGTAAAGTACATCTAGGAGAAATTTGGAAAGGGTATTAAAGTTCAGGCAGAAGAACTAAAAACTCTGTTTGTCCATGACACTGTAATTCTGTCAGGAACGGCAGAGGACTTGAAAGTTCACGTGTATGGAAATGACGCCGGCCGGAGTGGCCGAGCGGTTCTAGGCGCTACAGTCTGGAACCGCGCGACCGCTACGGTCGCACGTTCGAATCCTGCCTCGGGCATGGATGTGTGTGATGTCCTTAGATTAGTTAGTTTGGCTCTGAGCACTATGCGACTTAACTTCTGAGGTCATCTGTCGCCTAGAACTTAGAACTAATTAAACCTAACTAACCTAAGGACATCACACACATCCATGCCCGAGGCAGGATTCGAACCTGCGACCGGAGCGATCGCTCGGCTCCAGACTATAGCGCCTAGAACCGCACGGCCACTCCGGCCGGCTAGGTTAGTTAGGCTTAGGTAGTTCTAAGTCTAGGGGACTGACGACCTCAGATGTTAAGTCCCGTAGTGCTCAGAGCCATTTGAACGGAATTGACAGTGTGTAGAAAATATGTTGAAAGACAACACCAACAAAAGTAAAATAAGGGTAAGGGAACATAGGCGAATCAAAAACTAACAAGCACGTGGGAATTAGATTAGGAAATCAGACATTAAAAGTACGAGATGAGATTTCGTATTTGGGTACGAAAGTAAATGACTATGGCCTAAGTGGAGAGGATTTAAATGCAGACTGCCAATAAGTACGAAAAGCGTTTGGAACGGATAAATCTGTTAACGTCGAATTCAATTTCAAGTATTAGGAAGTTTTTCTAAAAATATTCGTCTGAGGTGTAGCCATGTATGGAAGTGAAAAATACGCGATAAACAGACCAGACAAACTGAAGAAGGAAGCTTTCGGAATGTGGCGCTGTACAAAAATACTGAAGATGAGATGAGTAAATCAGATTACTCATAAGGAGGTGTTGGACTGAACTGCGGAAATTGTTAAGTTAACTGCCAAATTTTATGAATTTTAAGAGATATCAGGGGTTCAAATGGCTCTGAGCACTATGGGACGCAACTGCTGTGGTCATAAGTCCCCTAGAACTTAGAACTACTTAAACCTAACTAACCTAAGGACAGCACACAACACCCAGCCATCACGAGGCAGAGAAAATCCCTGACCCCGCCGGGAATCGAACCCGGGAACCCGGGCGTGGGAAGCGAGAACGCTACCGCACGACCACGAGATGCGGGCAGATATCAGGGGTCTTTGTGCTCTTAAGTCAAAGGCAGAGGTTTTATTTTAGGTGAGGGATAGTAGGAGGTGCCGCTTCCTTGAAATTATAAAAACGAAATTTCTATTTTACTTTTCTTGCCGGTACATCTCCCTACAGTTAAGGTGAGTGTTCCAAGAAGGTCTAGTGACTATTCACTACGTCTCCAACTGCAAGTCTCGTTCTTCGCAGCCAACTTCCAAAACATCACTTTGACGTCTTTACTCTGTTATATAACAAGTGTATCGAAATGACAAAATGACCTTATGCCTGCACAGTATCGAGTGTAACATTAAAAGTACATTAATACCTTCTTTTTTAGTTTTGCGAAGGTCAACGGCAACTCTTTGGAAATGAATCGTTCATAAAGTAACGGACTTCATGTTAGTAATGAAAGACGAAAGCAGGTGAGTATAGTAATGATGTGTCACCATATTAGTAATAGAATGTCTAACAGATTTACAAATTCTTCGCTTGTTGACCGTGTTGTCCGTAGTTACTTTACAATTATTGAGGGTATTATAGTTGCAACGACAGAAGAAAAAAATTCCTCAAGATTTACAAATGTCTCTCACATCGATACACGAACTCAGGTTGTTGCATTTTCCAGCAAATCTGTTAGTGAGAATAGAGACGGAAATAAAGAATTCTGCGAAGAGTTTTTGATCACAAGACAGGTCATTTCGTGGGTGTGTTACGTACTATCTCACGTACAGACAGTTTTTTTTTTCGTCATTTGGCCTGTCAACTCAGTGTTAGTGTATTAATATCAGTGACATTCAAGACCGTATCTGCACTAGCAAGAGGAGGTAGCAGCTGTCAGTCGCAGCTATTAGCACAGGGAAACATTACTCCAAATGAAACGTCACTGTGATAACAACTATCTGTTCTGCGGTTATTGCAAAGTTTCCAGGAAGGGCACGTTCCAGACATTCTTCAGATGTTACCCGTTATGTATCAGTGGAACTTACATGGGCGTCTTGTTGAAACTCCAATATAGTCGTAAAATCGTTAATTTTCAGACATAGTTGAAAATTCAAAAGTAAATTCTTTTATTGTTCTATCCCGGATATTTTCGAAGAGCTTCACACGAAAACAAAGAGAAAGTGGAAGCTATTTTCACTGTGAACGACAGAGCAAGAAAGTCGTGTAAAAGTGCACTCACGGTTGGTAGCAATGGTTCAAACACTGATTGGTTTAGATTTTTCGTGCCTCTTCTGGGTACTTAGAGAAAGAAAGGGGGGGGGGGAGCAAGAGAGGGTCCGGGATAATTCCTTGTGGATTCCGTCTTTATTCGTCTGATTCCACATAAATCGGAGTGCGATCTCGCTGTTTCTCATCTGTTTTGTTTGAAGACTAGAAAAAAAAGAACGGACAAGAAACAAATAAATGTTGTGAAAAAGTTTAAAGGTGCTGTAAATGAAAAACGTAAACCAATTACTTGCACTGCCGATACGTTGTTAATGACTTAACATACCGTTTACCGGTCCTTTTTTAAAAATATGTTTTTTAGGACGAGGACATAAGTGAAAGATGCGGTGACAGAAAATTCGTAAGACCGACTGAAGCCCGAACCCTTAGATTTTAGTCTGACCCTTAGTCAGTTGCCTACACAAACTGTCAGTTATCTCTTAGACGAACTAAGCGCTCTAATCCTGCAGTTAAAATAAATAATCCCTAAACCAAACAACGTTGTACGTTAGTCCATATGTACCGTCTAGAGCTTTTCTGAGTTGTTTATATTACTCATCAACCATTTACTTACATTCTCAAATGTATACTGACTTACTGTAGTAGACTGGGGGACCAATGCTGTGCTTCACATGTGGAAACTTCACAAATGTTGACACTGGAGTGGAGGCAGATGGCCAAAGATGATACACAGCTGTGTCGTATTAACTGTACACGTGGCGCACACATACTCTTACTCATTGTGCCCCTGCAGCTACTAACGGAAAGATGATGAAAGGTTGGCTGATGCTCTGTTAGAGACTTAACTATGTTGACAGCGCCAGACGAATCTTATACACATTTCACATTTATAATTAAACGGCTCGTGCAATATAAAATACACAAAAAGTACTTGTTAGGCTTCTTTTGACACCAGTCGTCGTCCTTTCGTGTTCGAATCAACAACTAATCCCTAGAAGCATGCATTGAAATTAACTACGTTCCTGAAAGAAGTAATGTTTAGTGGATTAAAAAAAATTGCAAATAGCAAGTGGGTTTTATTTCAGTGACATTATAGGGCAGTCACCTCATGACTGAAAAGAGCACAGTCCTCCCGAATCTATAAAGAAAAAAGGAAGTAGAGCTGACCTACAGAACTACCACCCTGCATCACTCATTTATTTATTACAGAATACCATAACCTATTCGCAATTCGAGCTTAATCACCTACCAGCAATAAAAGAAAATTCTCCTGAGCAATCAGCATGAGTTCCATAAGCATCTATGAAATAACTGCCGTGTTGATAATTTGCTACTTACAAGGGAACCTCCCCATCGCACCCCCCTCAGATTTAGTTATAAGTTGTCACAGTGGATAGGCCTTGAAAAACTGAACACAGATTAATTGAGAAAACAGGAAGAAGTTGTGTGGAACTGTGAAAAAATAAGCAAAAAATACAAACTGAGTAGTCCATGGGCAAGATAGGCAACATCAAGGACACTATGAGTTCAGGAGCGCCGTGGTCCCGTGGTAACGTGATCAGCTGCGGACCAAGAGGTTCTTGGTTCAAATCTTCCATCGATTGAAACATTTAATTTTTTATTTTCAGTTTATGTGACAAACTCTTATGTTTCCGTCACTTTTTTGGGAGTGATTATCACATCCACAAGAAAACCTAAATCGGGCAAGGTAGAAGAATCTTTTTACCCATTCGCCAAGTGTACAAGTTAGGTGGGTCGACAACATATTCCTGTCATGTGTCGTATAGAATATATCGGATGTGTTTTCCTGTGGAGGAATCGGTTGACCTATGACCTTGCGATAAAATGTTTTCGGTTCCCATTGGAGAGGCACATCCTTTCGTCTATTAATCGCACGGTTTTGCGATGCGGTCGCAAGACACAGACACTAAACTTATTACAGTGAACAGAGACGTCAATGAACGAATGGACAGATCATAACTTTGCGAAAATAAAGAAAGTAAACGTTTTGCTTGAGGGAAGACTTGAACCTAGGACCTCTCATTCAACAGCTGCTCACGCTACCACAGGACCACGGCGGCCCCTAGCTCCCACAACCCATGATGTTGCCTATCTTGCCCATGGACTACTCAGTTTGTATATTTTGCTTATTTTTTCACAGTTCCACACAACTTCCTGTTTTCTCAATTAATCTGTGTTCAGTTTTTCAAGGCCTATCCACTGTGCCAACTTATAACTAAATCTGAGGGGGGTGCGATGGGGAGGTTCCCTTGTTAGGAAGCGTCAACCGTAAACGCCGCGCGGGATTAGCCGAGCGGTCTGAAGGCGCTGCAATCGTGGACTGTGCGACTGATCCCGGAGGAGGTTCGAGTCCTCCCTCTGGCATGGGTGTGTGTGTTTGTCCTTAGGATAATTTAGGTTAAGTAGTGTGTAAGCTTAGAGACTGATGACCTTAACAGTTAAGTCCCATAAGATTTCACACCACCGTAAACGAAAGAAGGAATTTTAGGGGAGGAAGCGTCAAGTTACACCTAAGAGCTATTCAACGATTGGTAGGTAATGAAAATAGGTAACAAGGAGTCTAACAAGTATTGTGCACAACGCAGAACAGTTCATACTTAATCTAGTATATGGTTCGTCATTTACGGAACATGCAGTTCTGAAGAGTTACTGTTGCATACTGTACGAGTTATGGGTCCGTTCTGATAACTACGCGCAATAGTTCCATTTTGGTGGGTAAATGGTAAATTACCAGACAACGAATCCAAAGTGGACTCAGCCGTCGATCCTGAGATTTTTTTTCTCTTATCGCTTGTCCAATCTCTGGAAGCGAATTGTATGTGAGAAAAATAGCAAGTTACATCTTGGTTCATAGTCCACGTTGAACTGTATGTCTCTCATAACTGGCTGGGTAAGTCAGTTCACACGTCGTGAGAGAAGAAGTGCATCCTATAGAAGGATCATACCTGTTAAAGCACTATGGTGTGCAAACCAATCTTCTGACCGATGACATTTTTTATTGTAATTATTATGAATAATATTTGAGCCCTAACGCTTGATATCCCAAAATGGACAGATTCAGAGTTTTGGTTTAGATTTTCCTTGTGTCCATATTACTTTTATTCTCTCAAGACGGGCTATTTTCCGTTCCTCAAACCAAGCTGAATTTGGAATTGCAGGGTTAAATTTGTAAAAGAAAACTCGTAGCCTTATTATATTTTTTGATGAAATCTTGTTAGGTTATCAGCCTAATCGTGGCGTCGAGTTCACACAACGTTTCGGCGAGCTTCATATCCGCCAGCTTCAGGTGAACTTCACCTGAAGATGGCGAGTAGGAAAGCCGCCGAAACGTTGCGACAAGACGACGCCACGACTCGATTTCGTCGATGAAATTTTCCGAACATGTCTGTAATTTATATATTTTATTTGTGATAATGGTGAATTCCGGACTGTAGAGCAACAAAATCCTTCAGTAATGGCCGGCCGGTGTGGCCGAGCGGTTCTAGGCGCTTCAGTCTGGAACCGCGCGACCGCTACGGTCGCAGGTTCGAATCCTGCCTCGGGCATGCATGTGTGTGATGTCCTTAGGTTAGTTTGGTTTAAGTAGTTCTAAGTTCTAGGGGATTGATGACCTCAGAAGTGAAGTCCCATAGTGCTCAGAGCCATTTGAACCTTCAGTAATGGATCGACAAATACCGAAGAAGGAAAGAAAAATCGGGTATAAGATTCGATCGAGATCATTAAAGACGGAACACAAGATCAGATTGGCGAAGGACATCAAAAATGGTTCAAATGGCTCTGAGCACTATGAGACTTAATTTCTGAGGTCATCAGTCCCCTAGAACTTAGAACTACTTAAACCTAACTAACCTAAGGACATCACACACATCCATGACCGAGGCAGGATTCGAGCCTGCGACCGTAACGGCCGCGCGGTTCCAGACTGTAGCGCCTAGAACCGCTCGGCCACCCCGGGCCGCGAAGGACATCAGTTTTGTCTCCTTCCAAGTAATCCTCCTAGCATTCGTCTTCAGTAATTAACTGAAACTATGGAAAGCGTAAATCTCGATGGCAAGATAAGGATTTAAACCAACGAAGTCCCAATTGCTAGGCCGCTCTCTTATCTACTGTGCCAGCTCACTCGCTTTGAACAACAAAGTATAAAGAGCAGGTCGGGATTGAATTTAACTGTCCTTTAAATGGATAAACTGTAAGCTCGCGAGATGGGCATCTTTCTCTCAAGCGACGTGAAGTACTCGTAATTCCACTTGCTAGGCGAGATGGGAACCAAGACGGAGAATGAAACAAGGACGCGGCCACCCCTTATGGAACCACAAGGTAAAATGAGATAAATATCTGTGTAATCCGCCGTTTCCTGCACAGCCTTGCTACCTTCCTAGACACGGCACAGCATTGTCTTGTCGCGTCTGAGAAACAGTGTTTTGTTTATACTGGCTGGAGGAATTCCGCAACTATTCCGAAATAGTATGCGTCTTATATTGCTCGCTGCTTTTCCAATACAACTTATTCTACCATTTTTTCCCTTAGGTGAGATCCATCTGATGCAAAAGCCTTTTATTTCCCTCTCACTCAAGTAAGTTTCGCCACTTCCTGTGGCTTCATCAGCAACCACATGTTTGACCGGGATAAAATGAATTTTTTTTTCGTGAAAGGCGAATCAAACCTCCAAAATTATACACAGATTTAGGAACTACTGTGAGTAGATCATAGTTACGTGTAGACAGCTGTGAAAAATGATACATGCAAAAACGTTTAATTGAAATCTTTCTCGCTTTTCGGAGCAAGTATCTGCAAGTTTTCCGATTCGTGATATCTACGACGACTATATGCAAGTTTGCACTGCGAGATGACGTAAGTAACTTCACAAAAGTGTAGTACAGCGCGACTCTGCAATGGATGTTGAATCATGTTCTCAAATTGGTAAATATTCACAGATGATATTATCTAATATCGTAGCGTTACTTCAGAAACTGCGGGACTTAAATCAGCTTCCTTGTTAGTCGAGGACTCCCGTATCAGTGAGCACCTTAAACGGATGATCTGCAATGGAAGTAGTTCAATACCGGCAGATCTCTTCACTTGGATTCAATACCGCAAAGACTACAGCCAACTAAGGCATTTCACCCATACAGCATTTTGTGATTACGAGTATCAGGAATGAAATAACTCGTAACAAATGCAGCGTAGACCGACAAAAATTTGAAAAAAGAAATGAATTGCAGTAGCCAATTATACTTTATTACTAGATATAGAATCTAGGGTTCCGGAGCTATACCCCAAGTCATCGGCTGACTGTTTCTTCAAATGTGTGGGTAAACGTGCTTGCACTATCTATTTTTTTTCCCTCAGTTTTGTGGAGTAGGTGGGGGGAGGGAGGGCAGTTAATCGAGGTCTCTGTTAGCTACACTACGTACGACCTTGCGCGTGTGCGCTGCGTTGCTTCAGATATGGCTACGTCTAAATCACCTCTTTTGTTACTCGTGGCTTTCAAATATAGTAACCACGTTGAGGAAATTGACTACAGTAACGGAAGCGACAGGCTTCTTGTAGATTTGTACGCGACAACACTTGTGAGTGTCAACGAATACTTCACAATTTTTTTTAACATTTTAGTTTGTAGCGTTTTGTGCAAACGTTTTGGGCGAGTTGAATGTAGACAGTAGGGCTATAGGTTAATCGTAACAGCAGCCGACGGAGAATAATATGCATGAAAAGAGCGTTTTCAGTGTGATTTCACGCCGAACGATGCCATAAAATTTATTTCCGGCGTATGTAGATGCAGATACAGATAAGAGTTTCAGTTGGCGTTAGCACATTAAAAGATGGTTTTCATTTCTAGGCCACACCCATAACGTGACCAGTTAGATGTCCAGCAAGAGTTGACGACTAAACTGCCTTTCGCAGGAACTATTCTGTTGTTCGCCTTAAGTGTTTTAGGAAACCATAGGAAACCTCAGTTGAAGCGTAAACGGCCTTTCACAGAAACTATTCTGTTTCAGGAAACCGTAATCTCTGTCGTAGAATGGGAGCTTGAATCCCACTTCTCCCGAACACGAACCTCACTCGTTTATAGCACGTAACTCGCAATAAATTACATCTGAAATTACAGTTCTGGTAGTTTTTCTGCATTTTTCCATAAATTCAGAAATGAAAACATGATGACGATGGAAAGCTGTGTCGAAACATTTACAACTATAAGGGGGCGATCAAAAAGTTTCTGTTCGAAGACCACACTAACTTCTTGCCTATATATCTCCTTGTATATCTGCTTCGGAGGAGGAAAAGATTAGTGTAAAACGTCCCGTTGACAACGAAGTCATTAGAGAAGGAACGCAAGCTCAGACTAGAGAAGGATGGACAAGGAAAGCGGCCGTGCTCCTTCGAAGGAACCATCCCGGCGTTTGCCTTAAGCGATTCAGGGAAATCACATTTGCATCGGCGTTGCATATACGCTACAGCAACATAATCAAAGGGCAACTTTTTGATTGACCCTTAGACATATATGAGTATATCTGGTACGTCACTGCACAGTGCAAAGTGGAGGGAACATCGTACTAATATACTATAAGCAGCTTTTCCGTGCCCTATTCTCTCGACTTACGCAGTGGGAGGAAATGATAGTGTTTATGATCTCCCTTATTTTGGTGATCTCCACAGGAGACATAGGGTAGAGGCTACAGAAATATTGCCTCAGTTTGCATACGTTCCTGCTCAAGTCACTCAACAGGGTTACCGGCGAAAAATGCTATCTGGGCACCTAAAGCATAATATCGTATTAATTATATCGATAGAATACGATCCTAGTAGCCCGTCTCTGAATCTTATCGACGTAACCTGTAGGCCTACTTAATAAAGACGCCGTACAATGGAGCAATACCCTGGAGTAGACCATATCGGCCTCTTTGTACGTAGCGACCTGAAGTATGCATTGCACTCCTCCACGAGGTTTCAGTTTCTCTGCTACTGATACTACGTTTCGATCCCAACTAATATCGCTTCGAAGTATTGACCGCTAGGTCTTTAAACGATGGGATATTCACTAGTAGTTTGTTAGTTTTGATATCTGATTTTACCAGAGTTATCAATTATTGAAATCCGCAAGCCTTCAAGTATTTCAGCGTTTCTGTCCGAAGTGATTTAAATGGTGGGGTGGAGGAGGTAATATCAAATTCGAAGGCTGTGAAATTGTTTGCAAAATCTTTCGAAAAGGAACTTCCAAGTCTTCCATGGGCACTCCCTGCCAGTGATATCACTTGTGCCTTCGATTGGAAGTATTTCGTCTATTTGTACGAAGTGTTATACCCCAGATTGTAACTGACGATGTAATGCTTTCGGGATCTGTCGGCTTACTGGGGACCGAGTGAATCCCAATTAATATCGCTTCAAAGTATTAACCGCTAAGTCCTTAAACAATGGGATATTCACTAGTAGTTTGTTAAAAGTTTTGGAATCTGACATTACCAGAGTTATCAATCACTGAAATCCGCAAGCCGTCAAGTATTTCAGCGTTTCTGTCCGAAGTGATTTAAATGGTGGGGTAGAGGAGATAATATCAAATTCGAAGGCTGTGAAATTTTTTGTAAAATCATTCGAAAAGAAACTTCGAAGTCTTCCATTAGCACTCCTTGCCAGTGGTATTACTTGTGCCTCCGATTGGAAGTTGTACGAAGTGTTATACCCCAGATTGTAACTGATGATGTAGCGCTTTCGGGAGCGATCGGCTTGCTGGGGTGCCGTGCGAGGTGCATAACGTTATTACGAAGGCTACGAAGGGCCGCTAATTATAAAGTATGACTGGTTCCAGTGATTCATTTGAGTTAAACGGCAAGCTTGTGCGAGTGAACAGATGGCTGCTGACGTCCGTCGCCGAACCGAGCCGGTCGCACGATACGAGAGGTGTGACGCCAACTGATACGCGAGCTCGCTACGTCACCGGGCGGCGTGTAAACAAAAGCTGGCGGCAGCGCTGCGTACTCACCGACTTGAAGGACGTTGTCGACGCATCCGGACTCGAGGAGCTTTAATCCTTTATAGAACGACAGGTTTTGGTGTTCACCACTCGAGTTCACAGGGGGCACACGGGACAGGGAGGAGTACATGCAGATGTCGCGCTCGTCTCGCGGGAACGACCAGAAGATGATGCGGCGCTGCACCGGCTCCGGGATGCGGTTGTAGCGCTCCTCGATGCGCTGGAAGGGGATGTTCTCGGCGACGATCTTGGCCGTGATGTCGAGCAAGGTGTCGGGGGTGGCGCCGCGGAAGTCGCCGCGGCCGTGCCCGTGGCCGCAGCCGGCGGCAGTGGCGCCCGCCCCTAGGAAGAAGGGCACGTGGCCGTGGCCGTCGGCGGCCGACAGCATGAGCAGCGGGTGCTGGTGCAGGGCCGGCCCCGCGCCGCCGACGCGCGCGCAACACAGCCTCTTGACGCCCGACATGCCACTGCTCGCGCTCGGCTCTGCTGGGTTCGCACGCGCCACGCGCCGCTGGCTCTCTCCAGCGCGCCCGCGCTCCCTCCTCTCGCGTCTGCCGGGTAGGGGAGGCGCGTTAAAGCCGCCGGGGACGGCGCCGGCCGGTGGTGGGGGCAGGCCGCCGCGCATGCGCCGCCGCGCTCGATTCCGGGCCGCGGCACAGCTGACGCGGGCCCCTGACTCAGCATATTTGTTTATATTCAGCGCACATGGCGAGTGGGAGAGGCAAGGTGCGGCGGAGGTGGCGCCGACAGAGGGGCCGGTGGGAAAGGCGCAGGAGGGGAACGCGAGCGCCCTACCTCCCCCTCCCCTCCTGCTCTGAAAATGTGTGCCTCGGGACTCTCGCCCAGCTACCGATATTCCTCCCCGTTTTTGTTGCTCCCAAATAATCGTTTCCCCAGACGCGTAATTAGCAGCCTACGGCGACCGGGCACGGCCGCGGGAGAGAGCGCAGGGGCGGCGGGCCTGGAGGGGCCGCGGCCGTCGGATTTTGGCAGTCTTGCTCCTCCTGCCCCTCTCTTAAAGGTAGGGGGTAGGCGCGGTGGAGGGGAGCGCCTCCATCCAGCGTGCTGCATGAAATGACATTAGAACGACTGGGCCGCGCGCCGGCCGCGCCGCGCCGCGCCGAAGAGATCAATAGCGCCGCTAGACGCCCGCCGATCGCAGCCCCATCCCTAGGTCTTTTTTTTTCCTCTCGCGCCTCTACAGGCGCTGCCAGAACTTTGCAGGCAGCAGTGCATACCTCACACTCTACTCTCTTTGGTTCTGGTCCTAAGCGAAAGGGAACTCTCACAGTTAATACATCACGAGCAGGTCACTTGCCTACCAACAAAACGAAACACTGCTAAAATTAATACCCTCTTTAAAAGATTTGGTTAGGCTTCAGTTTGAGGTGACAAAGTTATTCAAATGGTTCAAATGGCTCTGAGCACCGTGGGACTTAACAAAAAAAATGGCTCAAATGGCTCTGAGCACTATGGGACTCAACTGCTGTGGTCATAAGTCCCCTAGAACTTAGAACTACTTAAACCTAACTAACCTAAGGACAGCACACAACACCCAGCCATCACGAGGCAGAGAAAATCCCTGACCCCGCCGGGAATCGAACCCGGGAACCCGGCCGTGGGAAGCGAGAACGCTACCGCACGACCACGAGATGCGGGCACTTAACATCTGAGGTCATCAATCCCTTGTTGTTGTTGTTGTGGTCTTCAGTCCTGAGACTGGTTTGATGCAGCTCTCCATGCTACTCTATCCTGTGCTAGCTTCTTCATCACCCAGTACTTACTGCAGGCTACATCCTTCTGAATCTGCTTAGTGTATTGATCTCTTCGTCTCCCTCTACGATTTTTACCCTCCATGCTGCCCTCCAGTACTAAATTGGTGATCCATTGATGCCTCAGAACATGTCCTACCAACCGATCCCTTCTTCTAGTCAAATTGTGCCTCAAATTTCTCTTCTCCCCAATTCTATTTAATACCTCCTCATTAGTTATGTGATCTACCCATCTAATCTTCAGCATTCTTCTGTAGCACCACATTTCGAAAGCTTCTATTCTCTGCTTGACCAAATTATGTATCGTCCGTGTTTCACTTCCATACGTGGCTACACTCCATACAAATACTTTCAGAAACGACTTCCTGACACTAAAATCTATACTCGATGTTAACAAATTCCTCTTCTTCAGAAACGCTTTCCTTGGCATTGCCAGTCTACATTTTATATCCTCTGTACTTCGACCATCATCAGTTATTTTGCCCCCCAAATAGCAAAACTCCTTTACTACATTAAGTGTCTCATTTCCTAATCTAATTCCCTCAGCATCACCCGACTTAATTCGACTACATTCCATTATCCTCGTTTTGCTTTTGTTGATGTTCATCTTATACCCTCCTTTCAAGACGCTGTCCATTCCGTTCAACTGCTCTTCCAAATTCTTTGCTGTCTCTGACAGAATTACAATGTCATCGGCGAACCAAAAAGTTTTTATTTCTTCTCCATGGATTTTAATACCTACTCCGTACTTTTCTTTCGTTAGGCTTTAGTTTAAGGTGGCTAAGTTATTTAAATGGTTCAAATGGCTCTGAGCACTATGGGACTTAACATCTGAGGTCATCAATCCCCTAGAACTTAGAATTACTTAAACCTAACTAACCTACGGACATCAGACACATCCAAGCCTGAGGCAGAATTCGAATCTGCGACCGTAGCGGTCGCGCGGTTCCAGACTGTAGCGCCTAGAACGGCTTGGCCACCGCGGCCGGCTCTAAGCGAGTTATTTAAATTAAAAGAAAACATTAATTGCCGATGAAGTCGATTCTGAATCTCTCACGAGATGCATGTCTCTAGTGGGACTTGAATAACATCTCAGAATGATTGAAGATGTCGCGAGCATCTTGCAAGCGCTGTGTAGTTTAGATCTGTTTGTATCGATTCCACTGGGGGAAGCGTTCAGAGCAGATCCTGGGTGGTTTCGGAAAGAGTTTGTTTTCTAGTATCTACACCCGATTCGAATTTCAACAGATTTGTTCCCGCAAAACGATGGCGATGGGATGCAGAGCCTAGAACCGCTCGGCCACAGTGCCGGCGACAAAGTTATTGGATACCCCCTAATATCGTGTCGGACCTCCTTTTGCCCGGCGCAGTGGAGCGATCGGACGTGGCATAGATTCAAGTCGTTGGAAGTTCCCTGCAGAAATATTGAGCCATGCTGCATCTATGGCCGTCCGTAATTTCGAAAGTAGTGCCAGTGCAGCATTTCATGCACAAACTGACCTTGAGAGGCTCCATGCCCTCTTTTGCATGTCGCCTCTCATTTTCATCAATTCCATTAATGTTCTATGTCATTGCACGGTAGTAACAGACGGAATAAGGTTATTGTAATGAGAGTATTTGTACTGAGAGCTGAAAAAATACTTTTCACTCGATTCCCAAACATGTTGTTTTACTTCCCTGGGTGACTTGTGCGAGGCAAGCATCGGAGGACGCGGCACACGGCATTTCCGGTTGGGGGCTGCACTTCCCTGAATTCTGTCGGGTTCGTACGATAGGCTTAAGCGCCTGGCAGAACGACTGACGTCGGTCGAGTTTCGCCTATTGTATGCAGGGCGAAACGACCTGCGAGACGTCTGCGTGTCGCGGCAGTTCATGTGTTTACCATTCCAGCGCGTCTGGAACGAAGATTCCTGGCACCGTCTGACTGCATTGTCCTCTTGATTCGGAGAAAAGTTGTGGACTGTGCCCTGCTGACAAGGGAACCTCCCCATCGCACCCCCCTCAGATTTAGTTATAAATTGATACAGTGGATAGGCCTTGAAAAACTGAACACAGATCAATCGAGAAAACAGCAAGAAGTTGTGTGGAACTATGAAAAAATAAGCAAAATATACAAACTGAGTAGTCCAAGTGTAAGATATGCAACATCAAGGACTATGTAAGCTGAGGAGCGTCGTGGTCCCGTGGTTAGAGTGAGTAACTGCGGAACGAGAGGTCCTTGCTTCGATTCCTCCCTCGAGTAAAAATTTTACTTACTTTATTTTCGCAAAGCTACGATCTGACCATTCATTGACGTCTCTGTTCACTGTAATAAGTTTAGTGTCTGTGTTTTGCGACCGCACCGCAAAACCGTGCGATTAGTAGATGCCCACATCTCGTGGTCGTGCGGTAGCGTTCTTGCTTCCCACGCCCGGGTTTCCGGGTTCGATTCCCGGCGGGGTCAGGGATTTTCTCTGCCTCGTGATGGCTGGGTGTTGTGTGATGTCCTTAGGTTAGTTAGGTTTACGTAGTTCTAAGTTCTAGGGGACTGATGACCATAGCTGTTAAGTCCCATAGTGCTCAGAGCCATTGGAACCATTTTTTTGATTAGTAGATGAAAGGACGTGCCTCTCCAATAGGAACCGGAAACATTTGATCGCAAATTCATAGGTCAACCGATTCCTCCACAGGAAAACACGTCTGAAATATTCTACACAACATTGGTGACGGCATGTGCGTTACATTACAGGAATATGTTGTCGACCCACCTAACTTGCACACTTGGCGAATGGGTAAAAAGTTTCTTCTGCCTTGCCCGATTTAGGTTTTCTTGTGGATGTGATAATCACTCCCGAAAAAGTGATGAAAACATAAGAGTTTGTCACATAAACGGCAACAAATGAATGCAAGTTTTACAGTCGCACAGTTTTCCCTGTGCTCTGTCAAAACATACGTTTTTAACGTTTTCAAGTTTTTCCGTGTGTAGACCGTCAAATCCTGCATGTGTCCAAGCAAATCTGAACATGTCCTGGAATTCTGGAGAGCGAAGTTGATCATGTCTGAGTGCATGAACTTTGATAATTGTCTGAAAATAAAAAATTAAAACTTTTCACGCGAGGGAGGATTGAACCATGGACCTTCCGTTCCGTAGATGCTCACGGTGCTCCTCAGTGTAAACGTACCTTGATGTGGCTTATCTTGCACACGGACTACTCAGTTTGTATATTTTGCTTATTTTTTTCATAGTTCCATACAACTTCTTCCTGTTTTCTCGGTTGATCTGTGTTCAGTTTTTCATGGCCTTTCCCTGTGCCAACTTATAACTAAATCTGAGGGGGGTGCGATGGGGAGGTTCCCTTGTGAGTGCGACTGTCTGGCACCGGATGGCCGGTGGTCTAGGCAGGTTGTTTTCGTAGCCGGTCAAACGGCAAGTTCAGTGCCCTCAGATCAATAGCAGAGGCATTGTTGGTCAACTTAAACTGAGGCTAATTGATGTCACAAAGCCCTGCCCGAAATTGGAGGGAACGGTCGCTTTTGGCGCAAATGTTGTTCTGACACAGTGTGGGAGAATTTTGGAATCAGATTCGCGGTTTTTCGAGGAGATTAGGGAGTAGAGCATTGTTGGCTTTGCTCTTGTATTGCGCGGGCAGTGGATTCGGGATCTGATCTCCGTCGGAATCGGACGGTCTTGCGACTTGGTCGCTCGGAAGAACTTAGAATTCTTGGACAGCCTTCGCGGTCAGGGGTTGACACAGAGTTGCTGCACGGCAGAAGTCGGCGCCTACATCACCAGGACGCTGCCTACCGACGACGTGCTGCAGATTTCAGTACTGGTACAGTATTTTGCGGCTCCAGCATTGTAGGACCTTATCAATTTTATACTGAATCCCTCAGCAGCACGCGCGATCGCTTAGCTACAAGTCCACCTTGCTTGTTTCTCCAGGTGATCCCATTTGAGCTCTCACTACTAATTGCGATACTGCTTTATAGTCGGAAGATTAATATTTAATACCTTAGGACCTCCAGTCATTATCGTCAGTCTATTGCATCACAGAGAGTAGGAGCCCCTTGTTCTCAAACCAACTCTTATTCTCATAATATTTCATTATACCCTATCCTTTAACCTACTGTGTGTGTCGACAATCATGTGCATTTATATTCTGATATATAATAAATCTCATTGCAATATTTAATCCGCATATCATTTCGTAGATATAGGCAGAATCCCATTTCTTCATATTAACAGAATCTTCCGTTGGTTCTTGGTAGAACAAAATTATAATAATAAATGAAAAGCACCAGTTTGCTTTTGTTGTACAATATATATTTTTAGTGCTAACCGGTTTTCGGCTTACAAGGCCATCTTCAGACGTTTACTGAGTATTATCACCAAAGAAGTTAAATGTTAGCAGACAACATTGGAAGAGAAGTAGCACATCTAGAGTGAAGTAGAAACATACAGTGAGTAACATCTTTGCAATGAAATAGTAAAAACTGAACAGTACATAAATAACAATGGAGTTGACAGGAAAACCTTTAGCACAAAATAGGAATAGCATGCTACATAACAAGTTTCTATTAATAAACAAAACTAATGAAATAAGATAAAATTAGTACTAGACAAGGCTGCATCAAGAGGTATGAAACATGGAGAGTGATACACTACCAATTAAAAAAGAAGAGACAGTTGTCAATGTAAATACAGAATACACGAGGAACTTAAACAATATCAATAAGATAATCAGAAATTAGTAAATGCAGGAAAATTGAGGTGTTTGAGGGAACCTACAGATTGAGAGTGTGGTGGTACTGCATTTTAACATTAACATTGTAATCAAAGCAGTGGCTGTATACCAGTTTACATTAAATAAATGAGCAAAGTAAAATATGAACAGTATTTGATGAGACAACTACAAGGGGAGTTAAACATGGACAGTTATACAAGTACAAGTCAAAAAATGGCTCTGAGCACTATGGGACTCAACTGCCGAGGTCATTAGTCCCCTAGAGCTTAGAACTAGTTAAACCTAACTAACCTAAGGACATCACACACATCCATGCCCGAGGCAGGATTCGAACCTGCGACCGTAGCGGTCCCGCGGTTCCAGACTGCAGCGCCAGAACCGCGCGGCCACTTCGGCCGGCAAGTACAAGTCAAAAGCAAACCCTTAACTATTGAAACTACAGCATATGTGGAATACAAAGACAACTGCAACAAATAAAACAACTTAATGACTACAGGAAAATGGGAATATGTAGGAAGAGAAAGTGTGGGAAGTAATGAACAACAAAGATGATTATATGAAGTTTAGGAGAGGGGAAGTTTTGAGTTGTGTCTGGTCATTTAGGATGAGATCTGGACTGTGAGCAAGATGTTTGTTAATTTCCAGGGCTTCCAGCAGGTTGAGTTTATGGCCTTTGTTTGCTAAGCGAAGTACATGGGACACTGGCTGGTAGTTGTGACCCTCACTCAGTACATGCTCAGCAAATGCAGAGTCTGAATTCTGCAACCTCCAGCTGCGTTCATGTTCAGCCAGCCTAGTTGATATGTCTCTGCCTGACTGACCAATACAAAATCACCTGTTCTGATTGTGACAAATTTTACATTGGTCAGTCAGGCAGAGACATATCAACTAGGCTGGCTGAACGCAGCTGGAGGTTGCAGAATTCAGACTCTGCATTTGCTGAGCATGTACTGAGTGAGGGTCACAACTACCAGCCAGTGTCCCATGTACTTCACTTAGCAAACAAATGCCATAAACTCAACCTGCTGGAAGCCCTGGAAATTAACAAACATCTTGCTCACAGTCCAGATCTCATCCTAAATGACCAGACACAACTCAACACTTCCCCTCTCCTAAACTTCATATAATCATCTTTGTTGTTCATTGCTTCCCACACTCTCTCTTCCTACATATTCCCATTTTCCTGTAGTCATTAAGTTGTTTTATTTGTTGCAGTTGTCTTTGTATTCCACATATGCTGTAGTTTCAATAGTTAAGGGTTTGCTTTTGACTTGTACTTGTATTACTGTCCATGTTTAACTCCCCTTGTAGTTGTCTCATCAAATACTGTTCATATTTTACTTTGCTCATTTATTTAATGTAAATTCACTGTTACCAGTCACCGTTTTATTTATTTCCACGACGCGTTTCGAAGGTTTAAACCTCCATCATCGGGTGGATTTACATTAGTAAGTATTACATTTGTGTGTAATACTTACTAATGTAAATCCACCCGATGATGGAGGTTTAAACCTTCGAAACGCGTCGTGGAAATAAATAAAACGGTGACTGGTAACAGTGAACTTATTGTTCCATTTAATGTCAGTAACAGTCACGGTAAAGCCTAACCTAAAAATGTTCGCATTTAAAGTTAATGTAAACTGGTATACAGCCACTGCTTTGATTATAATGTTAATGTTAAAATGCAGTACCACCACACTCTCAATCTGTAGGTTCCCTCAAACACCTCAATTTTCCTGCATTTACTAATTTCTGATTATCTTATTGATATTGTTTAAGTTCCTCGTGTATTCTGTATTTACATTGACAACTGTCTCTTCTTTTTTAATTGGTAGTGTATCACTCTCCATGTTTCATACCTCTTGATGCAGCCTTGTCTAGTACTAATTTTATCTTATTTCATTAGTTTTGTTTATTAATAGAAACTTGTTATGTAGGCATGCTATTCCTATTTTGTGCTAAAGGTTTTCCTGTCAACTCCATTGTTATTTATGTACTGTTCAGTTTTTACTATTTCATTGCAAAGATGTTACTCACTGTATGTTTCTACTTCACTCTAGATGTGTTGCTTCTCTTCCAATGTTGTCTGCTAACATTTAACTTCTTTGGTGATTTTCCCGAGGACATGCAGCTTCACTGTATGATTAAATGATGATGGCGTCCTCTTGGGTAAAATATTCCGGAGGTAAAATAGTCCCCCATTCGGATCTCCGGGCGGGGACTACTCAAGAGGACGTCGTTATCAGGAGAAAGAAAACTGGCATTCTACGGATCGGAGCGTGGAATGTCAGATCCCTTAATCGGGCAGGTAGGTTAGAAAATTTAAAAAGGGAAATGGATAGGTTAAAGTTAGATATAGTGGGAATTAGTGAAGTTCGGTGGCAGGAGGAACAAGACTTTTGGTCAGGTGATTACAGGGTTATAAATACAAAATCAAATAGGGGTAATGCAGGAGTAGGTTTAATAATGAATAAAAAAAATAGGAGTGCGGGTTAGCTACTACAAACAGCATAGTGAACGCATTATTGTGGCCAAGATAGACACAAAGCCCATGCCTACTACAGTAGTACAAGTTTATATGCCAACTAGCTCTGCAGATGATGAAGAAATTGATGAAATGTATGACGAGATAAAAGAAATTATTCAGGTAGTGAAGGGAGACGAAAATTTAATAGTCATGGGTGACTGGAATTCGTCAGTAGGAAAAGGGAGAGAAGGAAACATAGTAGGTGAATATGGATTGGGGGGAAGAAATGAAAGAGGAAGCCGCCTTGTAGAATTTTGCACAGAGCATAACTTAATCATAGCTAACACTTGGTTCAAGAATCATAAAAGAAGGTTGTATACCTGGAAGAATCCTGGAGATACTAATAGGTATCAGATAGATTATATAATGGTAAGACAGAGATTTAGGAACCAGGTTTTAAATTGTAAGACATTTCCAGGGGCAGATGTGGATTCTGACCACAATCTATTGGTTATGAACTGCAGATTGAAACTGAAGAAACTGCAAAAAGGTGGCAATTTAAGGAGATGGGACCTGGATAAACTGAAAGAACCAGAGGTTGTAGAGAGTTTCAGGGAGAGCATAAGGGAACAGTTGACAGGAATGGGGGAAAGAAATACAGTAGAAGAAGAATGGGTAGCTCTGAGGGATGAAGTAGTGAAGGCAGCAGAGGATCATGTAGGTAAAAAGACGAGGGCTAATAGAAATCCTTGGGTAACAGAAGAAATATTGAATTTAATTGATGAAAGGAGAAAATATAAAAATGCAGTAAATGAAGCAGGCAAAAGGGAATACAAACGTCTCAAAAATGAGATCGACAGAAAGTGCAAAATGGCTAAGCAGGGATGGCTAGAGGACAAATGTAAGGACGTAGAGGCTTGTCTCACTAGGGGTAAGATAGATACTGCCTACAGGAAAATTAAAGAGACCTTTGGAGAGAAGAGAACCACTTGTATGAATATCAAGAGCTCAGATGGCAACCCAGTTCTAAGCAAAGAAGGGAAGGCAGAAAGGTGGAAGGAGTATATAGAGGGTTTATACAAGGGCGATGTACTTGAGGACAATATTATGGAAATGGAAGAGGATGTAGATGAAGACGAAATGGGAGATACGATACTGCGTGAAGAGTTTGACAGAGCACTGAAAGACCTGAGTCGAAACAAGGCACCGGGAGTTGACAACATTCCAGTAGAACTACTGACGGCCTTGGGAGAGCCAGTCATGACAAAACTCTACCATCTGGTGAGCAAGATGTATGAGACAGGCGAAATACCCACAGACTTCAAGAAGAATATAATAATTCCAATACCAAAGAAAGCAGGTGTTGACAGATGTGAAAATTACCGAACTATCAGTTTAATAAGTCACAGCTGCAAAACACTAACGCGAATTCTTTACAGACGAATGGAAAAACTGGTAGAAGCGGACCTCGGGGAAGATCAGTTTGGATTCCGTAGAAATGTTGGAACACGTGAGGCAATACTAACCTTACGACTTATCTTAGAAGAAAGATTAAGGAAAGGCAAACCTACGTTTCTAGCATTTGTAGACTTAGAGAAAGCTTTTGACAATGTTGACTGGAATACTCTCTTTCAAATTCTGAAGGTGGCAGGGGTAAAATACAGGGAGCGAAAGGCTATTTACAATTTGTACAGAAACCAGATGGCAGTTATAAGAGTCGAGGGGCATGAAAGGGAAGCAGTGGTTGGGAAAGGAGTGAGACAGGGTTGTAGCCTCTCCCCGATGTTATTCAATCTGTATATTGAGCAAGCAGTAAAGGAAACAAAAGAAAAATTCGGAGTAGGTATTAAAATTCATGGAGAAGAAGTAAAAACTTTGAGGTTCGCCGATGACATTGTAATTCTGTCAGAGACAGCAAAGGACTTGGAAGAGCAGTTGAACGGAATGGACAGTGTCTTGGAAGGAGGATATAAGATGAACATCAACAAAAGCAAAACGAGGATAATGGAATGTAGTCGAATTGAGTCGGGTGATGCTGAGGGGATTAGATTAGGAAATGAGACACTTAAAGTAGTAAAGGAGTTTTGCTATTTAGGGAGTAAAATAACTGATGATGGTCGAAGTAGAGAGGATATAAAATGTAGACTGGCAATGGCAAGGAAATCGTTTCTGAAGAAGAGAAATTTGTTAACATCGAGTATAGATTTAAGTGTCAGGAAGTCGTTTCTGAAAGTATTTGTATGGAGTGTAGCCATGTATGGAAGTGAAACATGGACGATAACCAGTTTGGACAAGAAGAGAATAGAAGCTTTCGAAATGTGGTGCTACAGAAGAATGCTGAAGATAAGGTGGGTAGATCACGTAACTAATGAGGAGGTATTGAATAGGATTGGGGAGAAGAGAAGTTTGTGGCACAACTTGACTAGAAGAAGGGATCGGTTGGTAGGACATGTTTTGAGGCATCAAGGGATCACAAATTTAGTATTGGAGGGCAGCGTGGAGGGTAAAAATCGTAGAGGGAGACCAAGAGATCAATACACTAAGCAGATTCAGAAGGATGTAGGTTGCAGTAGGTACTGGGAGATGAAGAAGCTTGCACAGGATAGAGTAGCATGGAGAGCTGCATCAAACCAGTCCCAGGACTGAAGACCACAACAACAACAACTCAGTAAACGTCTGAAGATGGCCTTGTAAGCCGAAAACCGGTTAGCAATAAAAATAATATTGTAGAACAAAAGCAAACTGGTGCTTTTCATTTATTATCCCATTTCTTGCTGTTTATTATGATAAAGTTCTCTTTTTTTAGTAGATTACGATTTTTATTACATTTTTGTGAGTGTATACTCCTTATTTTATGAACTATTAGGGTCCACCATCATTTCCTTCCGTTACCGTTGTGCGCATAATTAATTACCTGGTAGACAAAGAGGGGGTCGAGTGAATGTCTCGTTCTCATGCAAAATTCGTCTGAATTAAAGAGGTACAAACTCTTCTGCACCCCGGCACCTCGCAAGCTCTAGATTATGTCCCATAAGTGTCTGAAGGGATTCGAGTCCAGCGATCTGAGTGGGTAAATCATTCGCTTGAACTGACTAGAATGTTCTTCAAGCTAGTTGCGAACAATTGTGGCCCTGTGACATGGCGTATTGTTGTCCATAACACGAGGTCTGTGAATCGTTGCAGATGGTCTGC